>NC_083320.1:113981455-114281455 GCF_963455315.2 Globicephala melas
CAATATCGCTAATTATCAGAGAAATGCAAATCAAAACTACAGTGAGGTACCACCTCAAACCGGTCAGGATGGCCATCATCAAAAGTTCTATAAACAATAAATGCTGGAGAGGGTGTGGAGAAAAGGGAACCCTCTTGCACTGTTGGTGGGAATGTGAGTTGGTGCAGCCTCTATGGAGAACAGTATGGCGGTTCCTTAAAAAACTAAAAATAGGGGCTTCCCTGGTGGCGCAGTGGTTGAGAGTCCGCCTGCCGATGCAAGGGACACGGGTTCGTGCACCGATCCGGGAAGATCCCACATGCCGCGGAGCGGCTGGGCCCGTGAGCCATGGCCGCTGAGCCTGCGCGTCCGGAGCCTGTGCTCCGCAACGGGAGAGGCCACACAGTGAAAGGTCCGCGTACGGCAAAAAACCCCACAAAAAACCCCCACTAAAAATAGAGCTGCCATTTGATCCTGCAGTTCCACTCCTGGGCATACATCCGGAATTGCTTTCTTGTACCCCTGTGAAAAATACACCTACCACCCGAGGCATAATAGAGGTATACAGGTTTTTATGTTTTTAGCCTCAGATAATATAATAAAAATACTGTTTCCCAAGGCTTCTTCAATGAGTTTTCCCCTCCCTACCTTTCAGTGTATGTATATAATTCATCTGTAAAACTCTTTAGTTTCATTGACTGCTGGTTGTATTCCATTTTGGATTTCTTTCCGTCCTTGTTATTTAAAAAAAAATGTTTTGAGTGCGTGCACTCTTAACATGATTCTAAAAATCAGAACTGTTCAAAAAGGTGTATTCAAGTGTCACCCCCTCTAGTTCCTTCACCCTGTTCACCCATCTTTTCCACTCTGTTCCCACCCCTGTCAGTAACCAGTCTCAGTGGTGTCAGTTTATCCTTTCTGTGTTTCCTCTGCAAAAATGAGCAGGTATATGTATATTGCTCTTTTCACTCCCTTTTATCTCATGTGGTAGATACTTATTCACACTTTGCATTTTTTTTTTACTCAACGATATCCCCTGGCAATCGCTCATTCTCAAGTCTCTTTTAATCCAAATATCCCTCTCCACCTTTTCATTTTTCCTGCACAAATTATTTGTTGGAGAAACTGGCTGTTTGTCCTGTAGAGTTTCCCACATAAAGTCCCATCTGGGCTTTGTGGGTTGCATCCCCGTGGTGTGGTTTAACCAGTTCTTCTGTCCCTGTATTTTCTCCCACTGGTAATTGCAGCTAGAGGCTTGATCAGATGCAAGTCTGGTTTCTTGGGCAAAGACTCAGAGTTGAAAGGAGTCCCTGGCAAAGCAAAGGTGGCCTCTGTGTAGGTCTAAACGTGTGTCCGACAGGCCCGCTCTAGGTGTACTCCCCGGATACTGTCAAGCAGCGGGTACCTCCACACGAGCTCTGGCCTCTGTCTAAAATTGGTGTTTCTTCCCTCTGGAAGAATTTTTGGTGTCTGGAGATAATTCTGGGGACTTACATTTCTTATTCCCTAAGGCAGGTGGGTAAGATTCACCCTTGCTTTCATCCTTTCCAACCAGAGGTGCTAAGGTAGGGAGGTGTTACCATATCGGTGATGTGAAAACGCAACAATCTGAGGGTTCTGGAGTCCTGCCTGCAATACCCTAGGTGACCAGTAGAGGGGGTTGCTACTCAAGAAAACTCGCTCTTGCTCCGGCTGCCCCGGGACCTTCCCCTCTGCCTGGGTTTATCTGGGCCTGGCAGCCAGGCTTTCCTCCGGGCTCTCCTGGGACGTGCCTACACCACCTCACCGGGGCAGCCTCCCACTCCTTCCCCTGCCCCAGCCCTTCTTATTGAGCCACACTGCAGGGGCTGATCACATGCCATCAGCTCCCAGTGAAGGATGCTCACAGCAGGTGCGCAGACCGGCTTGGAGGCTGGCTGGACCGACTGTTGTCATGCAGACTAAGGTCAAAACGGGAAGAAGTGATGGGCTGTAGGTCATGAAGAGAAACTTACTGCTTTTAAGGAAGGATGAGTGGGGCGTCTTACATTAAAAAAAACCCAAAAAACAGAATTGATTTTCATTTTGCAGACCCCTCTGGGGGAGGTTGGCTTTTTACAGAAAAAGTCAAACATATTTATAAAAGGATCAGACCCCCCACCCCTAATGGTCTAAGCTCCATTAGAATCAGCGGCCCCCTTTTCAGTGGGTGTGGCTGTTTTCTTTCATCACATGAGATCATTGAACAAGCAACCCCCAGTCTCCCGACCCCTTTTGCACCTTCTTTCTTTCCCCTTTAGAGCAGAAGCTCTGTGAGGGCAAAGCTGGACGGGGCCCAAGTGGAAAACAGCCAAAGGGAGGGTCCAGTAACCCCTACAGGGAGGCACCCTTTTCACCTACTGCCCCTGGGCTCCAGGTCGTGGGTACTCCAGGTGTGCCACGGTGGCCTGCTGGTTTGTCACCCACGAGCCACCTGATTAACATACAGTGTCTGCCGAGGAGCCTGTCTCTGGCCTTCACAGTGTCTCTGGGTGAGAAGATGACCCTCCAAGGCTGCTTGGTGAGCGAGGCCCTGGGGGGTGGGGGGGTGGAAGGGTCAGAGGCTGCTGGCCCCAAAGCCCTCATCCTCACATGTGTGGGGCTGGGGGCCTGGGCTGCTCTCTGTCAGCTGCAGCTGACCTCGCTGACTGCCTGTCTATCCCCAGGGGAGGGGCTTCAGCAGGGCATCCCCTTGACACCCAGAGCCCACGGATGGGGCGGCACCGTCCTTCCAGAGTGCCGGCCGCATGAGGCTGTGATGATCCTCGGGGTCTCCTCTGGGCAGTGGGCGTGTCAGTGGGACCCACCACCCACGGGGGTGCTGGGCGCTCCGGTCGGGAGCTTCAGATGTGAAGCTGGCCTCGGCTGAAAGCTTGGTCTGCAGGTTCGGCGTCTGGGTGGGCAGTGCTCTGCTGGCGGTGGCAGAACGGACGGGCTGTTAGATGGTCAGGAATGCTGAGAGCTGTCATCACACATTAAATTAAACTTACAATTAAATAAATTGTTATAACAGAGTAGTAAGTACTGAAGCTCAGCCCTTCTGGGTCACAGGGCTAGGCCATGCCATCCTCTATGCCCTTGTGGCTTTTGTGTCTGTTTCCTGTGTGCTGGGAACACCGATTGGTGCTGGGCGGTGTGTGCCTTCAGTGCCGTCACTGTGGTGCCTCGAGGTTTCCCAGCACAGTGCGGGCGGGGGTCACCTCTGCGCACGTGGAGCGTGGGCCTGACCTGACTGCCCGGCCAGGGAGGGGCTGAGCCCCGAGCACACAGCCCTCCTGCGCTGAGTCGGCGGCTGGTGGCTGGGGCCCTGGGGGCTGGCTTTCAGCAGCTCCTCCTGCAGGGGTGGGAGAGGTGCAGGTCCTACTTTTCCTTCCACTCTTTTCTGCTGAGGCTCAAGGGCCCCTCTGCTCTCAGTCCCCCTAGGCTCATCCTAGGTCAGCAGAGGACGGGTAGGGGGACCGGGGTGAGATGGGGGGTACTCTGAAGGCCTGGCAGGCGTCCTGGGCAGACCAGGACTCGAGCCCCACTCAGCTGGACTCAGGGTCAGGGCCATCCAAGCACCTGCGCTGGGCCTTGAGTCGCTGAGCAGTGTTGGGTGGGAGGCACCTCCAGGGCATGGCCAAGTTCCCCTCGGCTGACCCCTTCACCCTGGAGGGAGAGACGGACTCCTTGGGGTGCGCCCGGCCCTCTCCTTGAGTCTCCTTGCCACACATGTGCCCCTGACATCCTACTCGGGGCCCTGTGGGGAGAAACCAGCAGCAGACGAGCCTGGGTGGGATGGGGCCCCATGGGGAGGGCCGCCAGCAGAGCAAGGCCTGTCGATGCCCCGCAGCGGCGACCTCCCACGGGGCCAAGGGGGCAGAGGCCCCTCGCCTGGCCTGTCTCCCCGTGCTGCTCTGGTGGGTGGGGAGAGCGTGGGGGGCGAGCCCCACCAGGGGCAAGGATCAGCTGGGCGGCCCCGGCTTCAGAGCGCAGAAGGACCTCAGCGGATGGAGGGATGACGAAAATGTGGTCCATTCACACAGCGGGATGTTATTCATCCTCGAAAAGGAGACATATTCCAACACCTGCTACTACAGGGAGGAACCTCGGGGACCTTATGCCGAGTGAAGGGAGCCAGGCACAGAAAGACAAGCACTGTGTGATGGCATGTAGACTAGGTCCCTGGAGTTGTCACACTCCTGGGGACAGAAAGGAGGACGGCGGGTCCGGGGGCTAGGGCGGGGGGTGGGTTTAACAGGGACAGAGGGTCAGTTTTGCGGGATGAGGATGTCTTGGAGGTGGAAGGTGGGATGGTGGCCCAGCCACATGGATGTCCTTGTCACCGAGCTGCACTGGAAATGGTTAACAAGGTAAATTTCATGTCATGGATAGCGTACCACAATTTAAAAAACAATTTAAAATTGTGTCTTTAAAAATGCAAGGAGTGGAAGCCAAACATGGAGGTGTAAAGAGAAAATCCCCGAGGTGGGGGCCAAGGGGCCAAGTGGAAGGATCGTGGGGGACCCCGAGGGGTGGGTGCCGGGTGTCTGGCTGTGGGCATCTGTCTTCTCGGCTGTGAAGGGGCTCTCACGAGGATCAGCAAGCCACCAACAAGGCCGCTGTGAGGACCCCAGGCCACACAGTGGGGACACCTGGGGACTGGCCCAGAGGTGGCCTGAGGCCTGGGAGACGCCCCCTGGGTGGTCGAGAGCACCTCCGGGAGTAGAGCCGATTGGGGCCCGGACGCTGCCCCTGCTGCCCGAGCAGCCTCAGCCCTGGGAAGGTCACTGTGTGTCAGGAGACCTCAGCCCTGGGAAGGTCACTGTGTGTCAGGAGACCTGGCGGCCCGGGGACAGCATGAGAGGGACGGGAAGCCCCTCCAGGAGAGGAGGAAAGGGCTCTCAGGGTGGGACTGAAGTAGCGCCTAAAGGATTCCCCCGGGACAGCCCGCTGCCCCTGATCACATAGTGTTTTCTTTCTTTCCTTTTTCATCGGGGTAGAGTTGATTTACAGTGGTGTTAGTTTCAGGTGTACAGCACAGCGATTCCATTTCATATCTCTATTCTTTTTCAGATCCTTTTTCCCTTACAGGTTATTACAAAATGCTGAGTAGAGTTCCCTGTGCTGTAGAGCAGGGCCTTGCTGTCTGCCTATGCTATGTTCAGTGGTGTATGTCTGTTAACTCCAAACTCCTCATTTATCACCCCCCACACAGTGTTTGACTTCTGACGACAGAGTCCTGTCTTGCTCCCAGAGGGACCTAGAGTTGTTTGCAATGATACAGAAAACAAAACTTGGGGTGTAACCCCACGTGCCACTTGGGTTGACCCCATGTCACCAGCATCCCCCTTTGCAGAGATGGGAAATGGGGATCAGCTGGGAGACTTGACACGCCACTGGCGCACGCTTGGGGCGAGGGCATCTGGGTTGCTGAGGCTTCAGACCCCCAGTTCATGCCCAGCCTCGTCGCCACGCCCCACCCCAGGGCGACCAGCACCAGGCCGTGTCGTCTGCCTCAGGAAGTGGCTCAGTGTCGTTACCAAGGAAAGAAACTGCTCTTGGGGCCTTTGTATTTTATTTCCATTAGACTTTTCAAGCACAGCGTGCCTTGTAGATTTCTCAATGGCCCTAGGACCCCTGAGCCTCCCACTGGGGGTTCTGTCCTTTCTCCCTCCCAACCCTTTCCTCCTTCCTTCCTTCCTTCCCTCCCTCGGGTCCTGGGTCCCCACCTGGAGGAGCGGGCAGTCTGATGGGGAGACAGGAAGTGGGCAGGGGTTTGTGCTGGGGCACAGGTCAGACTATGGGGCTGTGGACACTGCTGGGGGATAGCCGGCAGGGGCAGGAAGTGGGCACTCCTGTTAGGAGACAGTGAGGGGCACCCGGGAAGAACTGTCAGCCTGCAGTCTCGCTCCACCTGGGGGGCCCACACCCATCTCAGCTCGGGCCTGGCAGCCCACGTCCCCATTGGGGCTCAGAGTCCTTTCCTCAGGTGCCCGGGGGCCGGTGTGGAGGCGGCCAAGCTCAGCACCACATCTGACCTCTGCCTCGTGCTCACCATGACCTTGGGCAGTGGGTTTCAGTTCCTCAACTTTCCCAACCAGAAAATGGGTTCAGGACCCACCTTGGGGAGCAGAGGCCGGGGGGGGGTGCAGCAGGAGGAACCCGCTGTCTGCCCATGGCTCTCATCCTCCCTTTGGTCAGTAGCAGGGAGCAGGGAGGTGGCCCGAGGGTCCGAGGCTGCGTGGGGCTGGGGGACGGGCCCTCCTCTGCCCCCAGGTCAGCCCGCACGCCGGCCCTGGCGCACAGCCCCCCTTTCTCAGGAAGGCCAAGTTACCAAAACAGATAAATCAATCTGTCAGGAAGAAGCCTTGGAGAAAGAATCTCTCAACTCTTGCAGCCAAGAAGCTCAAAAGGGGAATTGTTCCCGGAGATGGAGGAGACAACAGGCACCTTCTTTCCGGGCCCTTCGCCTGGGGCTCCCCTCCTTCCACATGTCCTGGGAGCACCTGGGGCCCGGTGCTGCCCCCACGAGAGCCGCCTGCCCGGGCCGTGGGGGCCGAGAGCCACTGTGTGGCCCTGAACTCAGTCCCCTGCCCAGTCAGAGGGGGCCTGAGTCTTGAGCCGCCGGCTTGGCCAGTGCCAAGGAGCATGGGGAGTGGGTGCCCGGCCCAGCCAGAGCCCCGTCTGTGTGTCCGACAGAGCCAGAAGGTGGTGGGGACGGGGGAGACTGGCCACGCGGGGCGATGAGAGACCAGAACACATTTCTCGGAGAAATGGGGACGGCTCCCTCCTGGAGAGAAAGGGGCAGACGCCTGGGCTCGCCAGCTGTGTGACCCTGTGTGCTTACATGACCTCTCTGGGCAGTGATCTCCTCAGCTGGAGGATGGGCACCTCGTGGGATCTTCCCGTGCAGATTGGATGAGTTCGCCGGTGTTCTGCGTGCCCCGTGTGTGGTCAGCATGTCGTGAACGTGAGCTGCGATGGTCTGGCTGCGTGATGATGCTGGATTGGAAACGATCCCTTCAGACCCCTCTCCTCATGTAACCCTCATGGCTGTTGTGCAGGGTGGGCATTGGTGAGGAAGCAGAGGCGCAGAGCAGGGTGAAACTGCCCAGGGTTTCCCAGCAAAAGTCTGCACCCCTATGAGAAGGCTGCTTCCTGGTTCCAAACTGGGGCTGGCCCTGCTCTGCAGGTGAAAGGGTGGGGAGTGCAGCTGGAGCAGGGGAGGGGCAGGGAAGGGTCAGACAGGAGTCCAGCCGTCATCACAGCCCCCTCCCTCCCCGTGGGGCTGATCACAGCTTTGTCGGAGGGACCAGGACCTGAAGTGGTCCCTTGAGGAGGAGGCTGGGGGAGGGGAGGCTGGGGGAGGGGAATCAGGAGGAGGGGGAGGGGGAGGGGAAGCAGTGGGAGGGGGAGAAGGGGAGGCTGGGGAGGGGAAGCGGGGGGGGGGAGAAGGGGGAGAGGGAGAAGGGGAGGCTGGGGAAGGGAAGCAGGGGGAGGGGGGAAGGGGGAGGGGAAGCAGGGGGAGGGGGAGAAGGGGGAGGGGAAGCAGGGGGAGGGGAGAAGGGGGAGGCTGGGGAGGGGAAGCAGGGGGAGGGGAGAAGGGGGAGGGGGAGAAGGGGGAGGCTGGGGAGGGGAAGCAGGAGGGGGAAGGGGGGAAGGGGGAGGGGAAGCAGGGGGAGGGGAGAAGGGGGAGGGGAAGCAGGGAGTGGGGGAGAAGGGGGAGGCAGGGGAGGAAAAGGAAGTAAGCATTAGCTACACTAATGAGCCCCAAACCAGGGGATAGTCTGAGGGTCCCACTGGAAGATCTAGGAATGTGTGGGCTGTGATTCCAACCGTAGCAAGAGGGTGACACCCAGCATCCACCCCCACCCCGGCTCTGCCTCCCCTGAGGCCCCAGGAAAGGCTGTTGTGAGCAGAAAAGCGTTCATTCAAAACTGGGAGGTTTGCCCAAGAGAGGCGGAGCAGGCAGCCCCTGTGGGTGGAGGACCATGCGTCAGAGGGTTGGGGTCCTGAGGAAGCAGGGATGTGGCTCGATCACCTGGAAACCTATGCGGCAACCTCTGCTCACACAGGAGAGGTGACTGCAGAGTGTCATCAGGCTGGGCGTGCCAGCATAATGTCACCGGGGCGAGCGGGGCCGTGGGGGGCCGGTGCTTGCCCCTAACTTCCCTGGGGAAAATACTGGCCACCCTCAGGCACATGAAAGAACTTTCAAAGGTCCATGAAACGAGCTGCCTGAATTGTGAAACAGGAAGCTCACTTCTGTTTGCTCTGTGACAACGTGGAAGCCACAGATATTCGCTCCAGATGAAAGGAAGAGCTCCTAGCAACATCCCCTGGTGTGCCCGTCATCACCTCCTCCACGTCACCTGTCCTCATCTCCTGCTTCTTCCCCTAACCCCTTCTGGGGTGGGCGCATCCACGCTTGGAGTTCATGGGTCAGGGGTCACAGGAGGGGAGGGGCCAGCAGGGAAATCCCAGGGGGGAGGAGCAGGTGTCACAGGTCAGAGATCAAAGGTCAGATGGGCAGTTATATCGATGCAAAGACATGTGGCTATTAAAAGCTGGAGGCCAAGGACTGACCGGTCCTTGAGCAAAAAGCCAGGGTCATCAGGAGGAGAGAAGGAGGCACTCCCACCTGGAGGGCTAACACGAGCCAGGCGAGGTGCCTGGGCTACCCTGCCAACAGTGCCATTAGTACTTCTTCCCCCTGACCTTGCAGGTGAGCATCTTTATACTGATGTTGTAGGTTTGGAACTGAGGCTCAGAAAAGTTGGGTAAACCACCAAAGGTGTCACGGTTTCTAAGTGGTGGGGTTGGGACCAGCAGTGGTCTGTCTGACCACACAGGAGGGGCCGGGTCACAGAAGAGAGGGTGGTCTGTACGCTGCGGCTCATCTCGGGAGAGGAGAGGCTTGCCTGAGGCCTGGATGGAGTCAGTAAGGCATTTAATCAGAGGAATATGGAATCCATTATGTTCTGGACCAGGGATTTCCAGAGGCGCCAGTGAGGATTCGTGATCCCAGTGACTAACAAAGCCATGCTTTAGAGAGGGGATGACCCATTTGGGAGCTCACTGCTCTAGAAGGTGGTTCAGGCTGAAATTAGAGAAAAGCTTCAAAGTAAATCTGTGGATGGGAGATACCAGAGAAACCGTAAAGTGTCCTTGACGTGGTGAGGCTGGGGGCGGGAGGCCCAGGGAGGCTGAGCAGGGCATGGCGGGCTGAGCTGCCCAATGGGAACAGGTTGGCTTTGGGAATTGGTGGGTTTCTCTCTGAAGAGGACAACTACTATTTCTGTCTGACAGCATCCATCCCCCTTCTCTCAGGTAAGCACCCACCTTCCTTAGGGATCACCCCTCCCCCACTCTCAGACTGTGCAGCTCTGTGGGGCTGGCCCTGTCCCTGGCTGCAGGGGAAGGACGTGACCCAGGCGTGGCCAGGCAAAGTGACCCTGCTGAGTTCAGGGGAAGGCCTGGGGTCTAATCCAGCCAGAGTCTCAGCCCCAGTGCTGTAATGAGAGCCCCTGGGAAAGGAGATTTCCGGGCTGGAATTGCTCATCTATCAAGACAGGGGATGGAGCTATTTTGGTGTGTGCATTTGTGTGCACGTGTGTGCATGTGTGTGTGCATGTGTGTGTGGAGAAGGACACGTGCAGAAGGCAAACTCATGAATCAGATAAAAGTCAGACTAAACTCATTCAGTCTTTCAACATTTAATGAAACATACCCTCACCCATACACCATGCCCCCCAGCATCTGTTATCCTTCCTTCTTCCAGTGGCCCATTTGGTGATTGCCCTTCCTGCATACGAGGTGGACTGGTGGGGCTCCACCCCAGGCCAACCCAGTCAGCCCGTCTCCTTCCTGTGACCGTGGTCCTTGGTGCGGATGTGGGCACACGATCTAAGCTGGACTAACCAGAGGCAATATTAAGACTCTTATAGGAGCTACGGGACCAGAGGTTCTCTCTTGCTGGCTTGCTGGCAGCTCTCTTGTCACTTATGAGGAATTATATGTCTGAGAATAGAGCCAACACAGAAGAAGTGGGTCCAAGAGACAGAAAAAAAAAAAGAGAAATTAGGCCCTGTGTTTTGGTCCTGAGTCAAATCATGACTAAAGGCGAGATAACCCAGACTTTTCAGTTATATGAACCAATTAACTTACTTTTGCTTAGGTCTGTTTTATGTGGGATTTTTCTGTCCATTAAAATAGTCCTGAAGAGTCAATAAAGAGAAGATTCCTATTCTAAGAACTAGAGATAATTGAATAATCTAGAATTGAACAAAAAGAGACTGTAAAATAAGTATGATCAAAATATTTAAGAGGATAAAATAAGAAAAACATAAAGTGAGACAAACGTGAACAATAACCAAATAGATCTCGAGAAATAAAAATGTAGTAATTAACACTCACAACTCAATGGATCATTTAAACAGAGAGAAATAAGGAGGTGGTAGATAGGTCTGGGAAAACTCAACAGGAAGAGATAAGGAGAAGAAAACTGTAACCATGACGTTAGGAGACTGGGAGATAGAATGAAATAGTGCAGATACACATTCTCTCCAGGAGGAGGGAATAGTGAAGAAAAATTGAAGAAACAAGTTCCAAAAAACTGAAATAAAAACAAATCAACACCTAGACACATCATTATGAAATGGCAAACACAGCAGGCAGAGTAGAGAGAAACGAAACAGGCATGCTAATTAGGCTGACAGCAGACTTCTCAGCAGAAACAACTGATGCCAGGAGACAATGGGATAAAATCATCAAAAACCCGAAGAAAAACAAACCGTCACCTTGATCACTGGTGTCCAGCTAAACAATCACTCATGACTGAGGATGAAATAAGACAGTTTTCAAAAAAAAAAAACGAATGAGTTTATTACTCACAGCCTCTCACCTGATATTTAATAAAAGATCTTCTTCAGTAACAGGAAAATTGAGTCCAGAGGAAGGGGTGTGATGAGAGTAGTGAACTAAGCAAAGAAATTAGTAAGCCTGTGGGTAAATCCAAGTAAGCATTTATTAAAAACAAATCTGTTGGGGGGTTTAAAAATGAGGTGGAAGTGAAATACTGTACAGCAATAACATGCTAAATGTTAATTGGTTGACTGAAGTTAAATAATTTAAGCTCCGTGTATCATTTGGCCGAAGGCTAGAGACACTGATTAGGCTTAGGTATGCATCTTAAAATATAGTGGGTTAGCACTAGAATATATATTGAAATGTAAAAAAATAGAATATATAACTTTCAAACTGGCTGAACAGAAAGAAACAATGAAAACTCAATCAGTAAAGTGAAGACAAGGAAAGAGAGGGGAAAAGAATAAGCCAAGGAAAAGCGTATACAAACAAAATACAAGGTTAGATGGTAGAAATAATTCCAAATCACTCAGTGATCATAGAAGGTAAGAGTCCTAATAAGCATAATATGGATCTCCTCCTGCAGGCCTGTCACCAGCCTTTGACCCAGATGTTTGCATCCTTGTCTGTCCACCATTACCAGAGAGTTGGTCTCTCCAGGACAGAGCCCTGTCCACTTGATTCTGTGGC
Source organism: Globicephala melas (assembly GCF_963455315.2). Classification (NCBI taxonomy): domain Eukaryota; kingdom Metazoa; phylum Chordata; class Mammalia; order Artiodactyla; family Delphinidae; genus Globicephala; species Globicephala melas. Next base: position 113,992,991 of record NC_083320.1, read on the forward strand.
TCCTGTCCCATGCAGCTCAGTGTTTGGCCCTCAGTCTGATGAGGCTTGTAAAAAAAACCATTTGTTTATTGAAGTAAATTGAACAATGGAAGCAAGGGGGAAAAATGGAAATCTAAGGTCTTGGGAAGTCACAGCCATAAAGTAACAATACACAAGAGAGGAAATTCAAATGTGTACAAGCATCTTAAAATCTGCTTCCCAGGAAATCAGAGACAGGAAAGTTTAAAGTAAAGAGAGATTATTACTGCTTTGCCTATCAGAAGCAGAATTCAAAATGACAGTACTAAATATTGGAGTGGGTGCAGGAGGCCCTTGCATATACTTCAAGATAGATTTGGTTTCAGACTTTCTAGAGAGAAGTTTTACTTCCAACATTTTATATCACTTAGGGCAGATTTGGTTGCAAGTGCCCACAAACTGATTCAAATTGGCGTAAAAGGAATTTATTGCTCCAAATAATGAGAGAGATGTGTGTGTGTGTGTGTGGGGGTGGGGGTGGGGGGGTTGGCTTCAGGCATGCCTTAACTGGGTGTTCTAATGAGAGAAGAGCCCACTTTCTCTGTGTCTGTAGTGTTAACCGCCTCCCAAGACTACTCTTGTATGCTCACAAAATAATTGCAGCAGTTCCAGGCCTCACATTCTACTGTCCAGGGGGGGAAAGATCATCCTTTCTCACAGTTCCCCGAAGGCCCCAGAAAATGTTGCCTTCTAATTCGCTAATGTTGCATGGGGCCAACATCTGAACCCTAATTTGTCTCAAAAGGTACCCATTAGGAACAAGGGATGGTGGGAAATAGAATAGGGAAAGCAAAGACAAAAGAATCCAGAAACTCGAATTATTTAGAATGGATTAAATGGGAAGAGCACACACATGAAGAAAAATCTCAGCTCTTTCTTTTCAGAAGGGTCTCCTGCTCCATTTTCCCTCTTCTTCTTCTTCTTTTTAATAGTTTGGCAGCGCCTTTATTTATTTTTTATTTTTGGCTGCATTGGGTCTTCATTGCTGAGTGTGGCTTTCTCTAGTTGCAGCGAGTGGGGGCTACTCTTCATTGTAGTGCGCGGGCTTCTCATTGCGGTGGCTTCTCTTTGATGTGGAGCACAGGCTCTAGGCACACAGGCTTCAGTAGTTGCAGCACACAGGCTCAGTAGTTGTTGCTCAGCAGCATGTAGGATCTTCCCGGACCAGGGATTGGACCAATGTCCCCTGCATTGGCAGGCGGATTCTTAACCACTGCGCCACCATGGAAGTCCTCTTCTCTTCTTCTTAAATTCCAGTTATAGGCCTGGAATCATCACCATATTTCACATGTCTCTCATGAGCTTCTCCATTTGTCCCATCCTTTTGTTTCATTGAGTTTTCCTCTGGATATTTTCTTTTGTTGCACTTTCCAGGTCATTAATCCTCTCTGCAGCCAGGCCTAATTAGCTCACAAATCTGTCCACTGTGTTCTCAATTTCCTTTTTTGTTTCAGTTTCAGAATTTGAGTTTTTTTATAGTTTGTTTTCTGCTGAAATTTTAACCTTCTTTCATTTCCTTGAGTATATTAAGCGAGAGTTTAAAATCTGTGCCTGATAACTCCACTCTCTGGAACTTCTGTGGGTCTGTTGTTTGTACTGTCTATTTTTTCTCCTGGTTTTTGGTCATGTCATGTAACACCTCATTATTGTTGATTGCATGCCAGACACTGTATTCTAAACAGTGTTCATTTGAGAGTCTAGATGATGTTACAGTTTTTTTTTTTTAATATATTATATTGTGGTAAGAACACTTAACATCAGACCTACCCTCTTAACAAATTTTTAAGTGTACAATCCATTATTGTTGACTATAGGTACAGGGTTGTATGGCAGATCTCCAGAGCTTATTTATTTTGGATGATGTTATAGTTTTTTTTGTTTGTTTATTTTGATTTTTGTTTCTGCTGCATTGTTGGGTCTTCGTTGCTATGCGCAGGCCTTCTCTAGTTGCAGCCAGCAGGGGCTACTCTTGGTTGCAGTGCACGGGCTTCTCCTTGCGGTGGCTTCTGTTGTTGCAGAGCATGGGCTCTAGGTGCGCGGGCTTCAGTAGTTGTGGTGGTGCGTGGGCTCAGTAGTTGTGGCTCGCGGGCTCTAGAGCACAGGCTCAGTAGTTGTGGTGCACGGGCTTAGTTGCTCCGCGGCACGTGGGATCTTCCCAGACCAGGGATCGAACCCATGTCCCCTGCATTGGCAGGCGGATTCTTAACCACTGCGCCACCAGGGGAGTCCCTATGTTACAGCTTTTAAGAAAAGATTTATATTTGGTCTGGCAGCCTATGAGGCTAGGGGCTCCACTCTCCCAGATCACCTTAATCCAGCCAAACACTGAGCTTCAGACTCTGTGTGAATCACTCACTTTTACTCTTGGGGTGTAGCCTTTGGGTATCAACTGAAAGTCTGGGATGTTTACCAGGACATCCTTAGTGGGCCCTGAATTCTAGAGTTTGTCCCAGATCTCTCGGAAGGCTGATTCAGGCTCTCAACTGTGTTCTCACTTTCTTAGGATCTCCTGGAGGAAAGTGGCCCCATGCTGGGGTCACTGCTCTGGGCTCCTCTGTGCTCATAGTCTGTGCACCCCAATTCCTCACTGCTGCTGTCAGAATTATGCACCATCACATAGATAAAACGACTGAGCAGAGAAGCCTCTGTAAATGGTGGCTCCTATTCCTAGTATCAGGGCTCCCAGGCAGACGAGTGCAGCAGCGTAAAGCTGGTCCCAGAGGGGCCCTGGCCACGCAGAGGCGGGGCGCAGGGGAGGCGGTCCGCGGAACCGGTGTGGAGAGGATCGCTAGGCTGGGGGACCTGCTGGGAGGGAGCCTCAGAGACATAAATACCCCAGCCTCAATCTCCTCCCATCTCCTGCCGGGCTTCCCAGGGCCAAATCCACAGGAAGGTGGAGGGCCAGGGAGCCCAGATGGGTCTGCGTCCTGGGGCAGAGAGCAGGGCCGGCGAAGGGAGGCGCTGGGCTGCAAACTGAAGGCGTCAAGCACAGACCCAGGCGTGAACCTTGCCCTGTTCCTGCCCGTCTCGGAGCATGAGCCCGTCTCCGGTCTCTGGGAGCGAGCCTCCGGTCACAGAGTCGGGTCGGGGCCGGGGAAAGGCTCACTTTTTCCCAGGGGATGGGGCTCAGTCATCCAGTTCCTCTTGGAAAGGTCAGGGTTAATGTATTCCTCCTCTTGACTCCGGGTACAGCCAAAGCTCACGCACCCAGACCCCTCAGCATTCCAGGCTTGGAATGATTCAGACGGGAGTTGGTCTGAAATTTATCTTTGCTGTATTTACACAGAAAGACCTTAAAAAGCTAGGTGACGGTGTCAACAAGGAAAATTATAATATTTCAGGAGAGAAGGTTTAACATACCAAAGGAGGGAAAAGCAATTTTTAAAGCACAGCAACGGAACCCATTTCTGGCCAATGAAGGAATTAGAAACTGTTCTTTTTCACAGTAATCACCCAGATGTTATCCCATACGAGCGTAAAGGTGATTCGGGGAGCAGGCAGATACCACGTAGCCTTGTTTGCTTAGGGCCCTAAGAGTGGTACCCAGCGGTGGTTAACAGGGAGTTGGGTCCCTCTGGGGTCAAAGTCAGGCTCTTTCCACGTCGAAGCAGCGTGGGGTAGTGGTGGGAAAGCACAGTCCTTGGAGTCAACAGGACTGGCCTGAAATGTGCATGTCTCCTGGGTCCTGTGACCCCAGTGAGGCTTTACTTCCCCATCTGTGAAATGGGTCAGGCAACCCCCAGCTCATGAGCTTTCTCTAGGGATCACCAAGTTCCTATGGGGATGGCCCTACTGCATAATGGGTCCTCAGCTCCTGATTCCCTTTCTTCCACTGGATGTTCCCCAAGGATCCGCCCGGTTCGCATTCTGCATGTCTGCCTGGTGGAGGCCAGCCAGGGAGTGCTGGTTGGGGCAGGGAGGCCGCCCACCCCCATTGTCTGGCTCAGGCTGACCCAGTTCATCCCAGGCCTTGAATCTAGCCTCGTTTCTGTCTTAGATTCTGCCCCCGGACTCACAAGGGCAGTGTCACCCATGGGCAGAACACGGTGGCTTTAGAACGAGCCAGGGGTCATTTCGAATCCCGGCTCTGCCATTTACGTACCACGTAGCAAGTTTCTTAACTTCCCCAAGACTCTGGACAAGGGGGATGGCCAAATCCCTTGCCCGGGGTGTCAAGCGCCCGGGACTGCCCTTGGTCGTTGTAACGACTGGATAATTGGTAGCTATCACTATTGTTGTTTGTGGAGTGTGTTCAGACATTTCTAAATTGGACAGAAGTCTGGTTTTGCCTCTGGGATTTTTCCCTTGATGGGAAGTGGCAGACAGTTGGGAAAATCTGCCGATCTTGGGGGGTGGTGAGCTTGGCGAGGGAGAGATGGTGGCTGTGACGGGGCCACAGAGGCGTGGAAAGGACCCTTGCTGTTTTGCCCAAGCCCTGCATGCAGGCAGGGATGCAGAGGTAAAACGTCCTGAGGCCCTGCTCCTGCCTCCTTTCTTCCCCAGGATGTGAGTGTGGACCCCAGAGCATGCGTCCCGGCCAAAGGAGCCCAGGACACTCTCACGCCGTGATCGCCCCACGGAAGAGATGAGTAATAAAGCACAATGGCTTGCTCAAGGCACCACGGAAAAAGGCGTCCGTCATCTTAATGGTACCTTTTAGATGTCTGGCTGAGCTGTGGCCTCTTCCTCTCGAACAGCCCCCCTCCCAAAAGCACTGCGTGGGAGCTATTCCTGGCATGTCCTGTGGTACAAAAGCGTGGTTCATCGTCTCAAGGACATGTGGGGAGGCTGAAAGTCATAGCCATTGGAACAAACCTTGGTTTTGGAGACAAGTCAAGAGCTTGTTATGCAAGGGCTTGCTCTCCCCGAGAAGTCAGCGCTGTTAGCAAAGCAGAATCTGGGGGTTCGGCGATAAGGATGAAAAGGGAACGAGATGGATGCGGGACGTACCGTCTCCGTGGGGAGGGCTGTGGCCATCGCCTCTCGTGGAGGAGCTGAGTCTCCAGCATCAAGTAGGACAAGCCAGGTAGGGAGGGGCCGTGCCGGGTCACTCTGCCCCGTGAGGTCCTGGGGAAGAGTTGGGGTTCAGCTTGGCTTGGCTTTGGAAGAGCAATGTGTGCCCTGCCCTCAGGCCCACGGCCACCGCCTTCATGCACGCAGGGGTTGGGCGAGCAGCGCATGCCGCTGTGAAGAGAGGCTTGACTGAGCCTGGAGAAATCTCTCCTGCTCAACCGAGAGCTTGAACTTCCTTGGCCTCAGTTTCCCCATTGGCACAGCAGGGATTCTATCTACTCACCTCTCCTCTGTCTAAAAGGTGAGCTGATAACAACGTCTGTTGATAACAGTGTCTCTTGATAACAGTGTCTCTTGCCAGAAAAGGTGTTCTAGCATCTCAGGTGGGCTGGCTGGACCACTGGTGTCTTTTGATGAAGGAAGGTAGGGCGTCGCCAGAGGACACGGGGCTTGAAAAGGGGAAGAGCCTGAGTGTGCTACATTCAGAGGTACAGGACGCCCCATCAGGATACCCTCCGGACTGGGGGAGCTTGGCTGAAGGAAGCCTGCTGTGACGTGTTTTGTTTTGTTTTTTTGGGAAAAAAGAAGAGAGCAAGAGAGAGAGACACCTGGGAGCGCTGGTGGAGCCTCCTTCACTGCCCGGGGGCTGCTGCTGGGCTGGTGGGGAAGGGGGAGATTGCTCCCACACCTTTTTAAAAAGAGAGCTACTACCATGCTTTTCTCTCTTTTCCACGTCAGAGTTCTAATCATGATTTTCAATGGACAAAAGATTCCTTAACTGAGCGAGTTCAAAGCCACTGCTTGAAACTGTTGGCCAGCTGGCCTGGGGAATTCCTTGCAAAGCTCTTGCTTCTCCAGACCGGGATCTCTGTCCCAGGTTTCTGTGCTGCATTTCAAAACACACTGAAACACAGTGGCTTACAATAGGGAGTTATCATTTTCTTTTGGGAGTTGACTGAGCTCAGCCGGGCGGTTTTCACTTGGGGCCTCTCTTGTGGTTGTCGTGAGGTGGTGGCTGGAGCTGGAGTCCTGAGACTTCACTGGGCATCTCATCCTACAGGGCTGTGTCACTGGCGTGCCTGGCATTCCAGCTGGGGTGACTGCGAGAACTGGGGACCAGCCGGGTAGCTCTCTCCCCACACGGCCTCTCTATATGGACTTCCTCCAAGCCTGGCGGGAGAGTCAGACTCCTTACATGGAGCCCAGCTACCCCCAGATGCATCACCCAGGAGACCCTGGCAGAAGCTGCAAGGCTTTTCAGGACTTAGCCTCAGAAGTCCAAGCACCACTGCCATCACATTCTGCTAGACAAAAGCTTCAGCCGGCACTGCAGGGGAGTGGACTCTGAAAGTGGGTGATACCAGAAGGCCAAGCTCTTTTGGAGGCCCTCTTTGCAGTCTGGCTACCAGTCCCAGAAGGAAGGAGGAGGGCCCAGGCCTGCCCCTTCCACGCCCCGCCTCTGCAGCTCTGCCAGGAGCTGGGTTTGGGGACCTCAGTCCAGAGATCTGTCCAGCTCCAGAACTGGGGCTGGCAGAGTGGGCAAAAGGAAGCCCACCCCCTGCTCCTGTCTCCTGTTCTTTTCAGAGCGGATAAAGTCTTCTTTTCCGTAATCACTGAGATGGGAAATGTCAGTCCCCCTTCAGGAGAACAAACCCAAGTCCCCGCTCCCAGCCCTCTGCTGGGGAAGGTAGGTCACTCTTCCAGACACGTGGCCAATATGATTAGACGGGGAGGGCCATTCTCTGTCCAGGCTGAGGGGTCCCCTCCACTAGCCTCTTGTTTCTGACAACTGTCCCTTCGGCAAATGGGACAGCAGGATCAGCTCAAAGGGGAGCCGGAGTGAGAGGCGGGGTTTGTTCTGGTCTTCCTCGCAGGATGCAAGCTAGCAGGAGACTTCTGGCTGCCTGGAATTATTGCTAAAACTCAGGCTCTCATCACGGTAAGTTTCAGACACTCGCTCCTCTCCGATCCTGGGAAGGCCCTGTTTTGCTTTAGCTCCTATTTCGCAGGGATGGAAAGGCCTCCCCCGGACAGCCAGATGCAACCATCATTTGGCAAAGCAGGGTCTCAGCGAGTGGTTCGGAGCATCAGTGGCCTGAGAGGTCTTCCCCGCAGACACACTCCAATGCCTTGCGGCCCATCCTTGGTGGGAAGTGAATCTGCTCAGGGTGGGGGAGGGGGACTGGAAAACCGGGGAAGACGTCAGGATGGCTGCTTCGATGGGGGATGTTGTTGGGGGCCAGGTGCAAAGGGGCAGGGCTACTTCCTCTCTTGCTGAACTTGCAGGCAGCGTTGGTACATCCAGGGTTTCCACTGGACCTCTGGTTGCCTGGGGATCCACTCCTTCTCCTCCCATGGGGAAGGGGGGGAATGTCCTTGCAGCAGAGAGGGGAGAGGGTGGGTGCGAGGGAGAGTGTCCCAGTGTCCATGAAAGCAGCCACCACTTTATCCCGGGAGGGGACCCCAGGGAGCCCTTGAACTCGATGTCATTTCTGTCATGCCTAGGGAGAGGCGCAAGTGAGCGTGTGTGGGGAAAGGGAACCGCCGAGAAAACAGTTCGCCTCTGTTAGTATTTGATAGGCAGCCAAAGCACGTTTGTTCCCAAGCCCGGCAAGCTACCCATGAAAAAATACATTGCTTTTCAAGAACATTCATCACAGCAAGTGGCTCATTTCCCTGTCCTCAAACAACCCCATTCCTAGGCCCTTTCCCCCATTAAAAACTCCTCCGATGTGGTGAAAAAAATAAAGAAACAAAGGGGAGGTGTGGGGCGCCAGTGGCTGTGCCGGAGGGAAGATGGACCTGGGGGAGACCCTGGGGACAGAGAAGCAGCAAACCCTGGGCCCTGGGATGCGGCCCTGCCTGGATGGTCCTTCTGACGCACTTGCCCCTGAACTTCAGAAACACACCCGTGGAGCCGGGGACCCTCTACTGTCTTGTGCAGTGTGTATCCCCGGATACAGAGTAGATTCTCAACACACCCTTGTGGGATGAAGGAATAAATGAACGAATCCATAATGGGATGCTTGGGGGCTTCCCTGTTGACGCAGTGGTTAAGAATCCACCTGCTAATGCAGGGGACATGGGTTCTAGCCCTGGTCCGGGAAGATCCCACGTGGTGCAGAGCAACTAAGCCCGTGCGCCACAACTACTGAGCCTGCGCTCTAAAGCCTGTGAGCCACAACTACTGAGCCCACGTGCCACAACTACTGAGCCTGCACTCTGGAGCCCACATGCCACAACTACTGAGCCCACGTGCTACAACTACTGAGCCCAGGCGCCTAGAGCCCATGCTCCACAACAAGAAAAGCCACTGCAATGAGAAGCCCACATGCCGCAATGAAGAGTAGCCCCCGTTCGCAGCAACTAGAGAAAACCCACGCACAGCAATGAAGAACCAATGCAGCCAAAAATAAATAAATAAATAAATTTAAAAAAAGGAATATACCTTAAAAAAAAATGGGATGCTTAGGGCAAAAGATACCATCCAATCCAGGATGCCATTTTTCTGAGTTTTGGGGGTTTTTTGCAGCCACGAATTCCATGATTAATTGACCAGGCAGACCAGAGTCCGGGGCCTGTTGTGTGATCTCCATGTGATAGGGGTGAGCTAGCAGGTTTGAGGGAGCAGCTTACTGCAGGGGGAGGCCACTGGCCTTTGGCTTTACTGTGTGACTTTGAATGAGTCATATCACCTCCCTGCACCTGAGTTCTACAAAAGGCGATTAATCACTTACTTTGTGCTATTTCTGTAGAGACTATAGTCTTTGCAGGGATGTTATGGACTGCATGCCTGTGCCCCCCAGATTTTTTATATTGAAACCCTAACTCCCAATGTGATAGTATTAGGAGGTGGGGCTTTTGGGAGGTAATTAGGTTTCCATGAGGTCATGAGGGTGGGGACCCTACAATGGAATTAGTGCCCTTATAAGAAGAGGAGAGAACAGAGCTCTCTCTCTCTGCCACGTGAGGACACAGCAAGGAGGTGGTCACCTGCCAGCCAAGAAGCAGGCCTTTACCCAGCACTGAATTTGCCGACACCTTGATCTTGGACTTCCCAGTCTCTCCAACTGAGAAGTAAATATCCCTTATTTAAGCCGGCCAGCCTGTGGCATTTCATTGCGTTACCCTGAGCTGGGACAGGAAAATGCCTGGCACAGGGACATAGCAAGCACTCAGTGCGCAATGGTCACTGTCATCATTATTTTGACAAGTGTAGGCCCTCTCAGCTTAATAAAGTATCAACAAGACATTCCGGAATTTCTGGGCATCCCACCCACCACAGTTCTGGAAAGTCCCCGAGGTCTGAGATGCTGGCAGGAGCTTTCCTCCTTTTAGCGGTATCGACGTGTTGAACCATAGTGTCACTTAACACAGGACCCCACGTGGTTCCACTACCAGTGACGGGCCTCCCTTCCGGTGAATGTGGAGGACAGGGCTGTTGGTCAGACTCGTCAATCAGCAGCAAGAATGGCTCCAGGAGGTACTTCAGTGGCATTTTTGGATTCATTCATTCACTCATTCAACGTGTATTGTTGAGTGTCTACTCTGTGTCCTGGGATACACAGTGCACAAGATGGCACGGTGCCCGGCCTGGTGGAGCTGCTGACACTAGCTGGGGAGTAGACAGCGAACAGATGAATTAATGATTCCATCCTGGGATAAGCCCCGGAAAGGAGCTGCAGAGGTGTGCTGGAGAATGATGGGGCAGGAAGGCTCTCCTGCAGGTGGGTGGTCAGGGAAGCTGAGGCCGGAAGGAAGAGAAGCAGAAGCCGAGGAAGACCTTGCGGGGAACGTAGGGAAGGGCTCTGTGTGAAGGGCCCAGGAGCCCAGGCGCGGGGGGTGGTGGGTGAGGAGGACGGAGAAGCAGCTGGGCCGGGGCAGGGCTCAGGCTGAGGCTGTGAGGTCCGCTGTGAGGTCTGCAGGGGCCACCGGCAGCCCCGAGCCCCCGCCCACTTTAGGCCGCTCCAGAGGCGCTGCCGAGGGAAGGTCCCGGGAACCAAACTGGCGGAGGGCTGAAGCCGCCTGCGGCCAGAACCCCAGGGGATGCTCCAACCCCACAGATGATCTCTTCTCCTCGCCAGAGCCCAGCAGAGCAGAAACCACTCGGGTTTTGCCCAGGAGGCCCTTTTGGACACCCAGCAGCCCGGGCCTGCCCGGGTCCCACCGACGCGGAACCGGGCAGACCACATCACTGTACTGTTTGGGTTTGAGATATAGATACAAAACTTTGGCTTCCTTATTAGACAGAAAGGGCTCCCTTTCAGGCCCTACTAAGAATAGCTAATTTATTCGTGCTCTCCCGGGCTGGGAAGGGGGTGGAAGCCTGTGGCTGGCCCGGCGCCCTGCCCGCATCCCCACAGACAGCGCAGGCCGGCAGGGAGCCCCCGTGAGGGGCATCCAGAGGACCCGGCCCCGCCCCACCTCGCGCCCATTGGCTCCTTGGGGGCCTTTTCGCGCTCTCATTGGCTCCCACTGGCCCTTGGCCCAGCCCCCTTAAAGCCGCGCCCCCTGTTGCCAGGGAGATGGGGAAGCCGAGGGCGCGCCGTTCTTTGGTGAGCTGGGCCTCAAGGAGATTTGGCCGCGGAGAAGAAGTGTAGATGCTGACCCAGCGCACAGCTAGGCATGTGGGCGCGGGAGGGGACAGGGACCCAGGGGGAGGGACGATTGCCGTTTGCAGGTATCTGCCTTGTACACCAGGCTTCCTGTTGTTTCATCCATTGCTTACAACAGTCCTGCAAAATCGGTGCAGCCAGACCTCATTTTATTGTACTGCACAGATACTGCCCATTTTACTAGTTGAAGGTTTGTGGCAACCTTGCCCTTGAGCAATCCTATCAGCGCCATTTCCTCAACAACATTTGCTGACTCTGTGTCTCTGTGTCACATTTTGGTAATTCTCGAAATATTTCAATATTTCTTTTTCTGTATTCTCCTATTTGTTAAGGTGGTCTGTGATCAGCAATGTTTGATGTCACTACTGCAACTCCCTGAACGCTCAGATGGTGGTTAGCGGGTTTTTTTTAGCAAGTATTTTTAAATTAAGATATGTGCATTTTTTAAGACATAACGCACACTTAATGGAATTTGTATAGTGTAAACAAAACTTTTTACACTTTGTATAGTGTAAACAAAACTTTTATGTGGACTCGGGAACCAAAAAATTCATATGACTCACTTTATTGTGATATTTGCTTTATTGCACTGGTCTGGAATGGAACCTGAGGTATCGCGGAGGTGTGCCTGTGTAATTACATCCCTGGTTTACAGTTGAGGAAAGTGATGGCGGAAAGTTTAAGGGACTTGCCCAAAGTCACCCAGCTAGTAAGTTGCAGAGGTGGGATTTGATTTGATTGCTGGTTTGTGTGAGTCCAGGCTCTGCACCACTGTGGCAACCTAATAGGGGTGGGTGAGAGTAACCCACGGATTAGATGGGTGACAGTAGCCCACCGGGCTCTGAAGTACCAGCACACTAGGTACTAGCTGGGTCCCCTGTAAGGAGGCTTCCCACGGGAGACGACCCTTGGCTGTTCTTTGAAGATGGGGGGACTTGAGGATGGCACTGACAGTGAAGAGCCTGGAGAAACAAAAATCAGCCAGAACAGCCTTTGGACTTTGCTATGAGATAAGGCCCTTGGTGCCTCAGCCACCAAGAGCACCAAATCTTTGTGCATAGTACTTTCCATTTGCAAATCCCTTCACCGACATGGTCTCTCTGAGCCACACAATCAAAACAGCTCTGCTCTGTTGGCACCACCTTAATTTTGCTGAACAGTAAGCTGAGGACAAGTGAGGACGGATGAGGACAATGTATGGATGTTTCCTGTGGGTGGGGGTACTTTAGACCCCACAAATTCTCACAATAACCCTGGGAGGTGGGCATTGTCTGTCTTACTTAACAGAGGAAGAAACCAGAACTTACGAGAGGTTAAGTCATTTCCTTAAGGTAACACGGGGCTTTAAGAGCAAGTCTGCTTGACTCCAAACTCACCCTCTTTCAGTTATTCTACTGTTTCTTCAGATCCTGAGCCAGCTCAAGGAGTAGATGCAGACAGTAGTTGCGAAGCAAGAATGATTTAAAGGACGACCATGAGACCGCATGCCTGAACTTACCTTCTTTTATCCTTCACCTCATTGCAGATGGATGAAACGCCACCACTGACACTTATTTTGTTGAGTTAAACATTGCTTGAGCCATGAGAATCTTAAAATTCAAATCTCCCTGTATGAGAGGAAGGCATTAATTCCCTAGCATGAGTGAGAAAGAAAAATATTTGGAAATTCCACTGGAGCTGTTCAACTAGCTAAAACATCCACCAAGCTGTATTATTGTCTTGACCACACGTTCACGTTTCTCCACCCCCTACATAAGGATGGTCCCATGATAGGCAGCAGTAAAAATGAAGCAGCCAGAGAGGCTCTACTTAGGGGTAGAATGTAGTAGGTAGCAGTCAACCTTTTCTCATGCTTCACCAACCAGGAAAAAACTGAATAAATTACATAAATCATATTTTATAGACATTGGAGCTCTGTGGAAGGTAAGAGGACAAAATGAAACTAAAATTCCAGAGGTGGAAGACTTCTTCCTAGGTGAGTTGGGTTCCTAGTCCTTTTCTTCCATGAGGACATTGCTGGGTCAGGGTCCACACTGAGTGTTGGGCAGAGAGGTCTACTGGCGGAGGGTAGAATCCAGCAGGACTTTGGACAGCCATGTGGACGAGCCTGAATGACTAGAGAATTGTGGTGCTCTACACTTTCCTAATGGACACTGTGTGCTAGGGTAGTATAGGATGCTGGGGGCTGGGCTATCAAGGCACAGTTTTTCAGTCCTTGGGATGCAAAATACAGCCAGAGGAAAAGGCTGTCAAGAAACAGATGATAATAGCACTGTTTACAGTAGCCAAGACATGGAAACAACCTAAATGTCCATCGACAGATGAATGGATAAAGAAGATGTGGTATAGATACACAGCGCAATATGAAATAATGCCATTTGCAGCAACATGGATGGACCTAGAAATTATCATACTAAATGAAGTAAGTCAGAGAAAGACAAACACCATATGATAGCATTTATATGTGGAACCTAAAATATGACACAAATGAACTTATCTATGAAACAGAAACAGACTCACAGACATATAGAACAGACGTGTGGTTGCCAAGGGGGAAGGGGGTGGGGGAGGGATGGATTGGGAGTTTGGGGTTAGCGGATGCAAACTGGTATATATAGAATGGATAAACAACAAGGTCCAACAGTATGGCACTGGGAAGTATATTCAGTATCTTGTGATAAACCTTGCCAGGGGCCCAGGTTTGATCCCTGGTCAGGGAACTAAGATCCCACAAGCCATGTGGCATGGCCAAAAAAAAAAAAAAAAAAAAAAATTACAAGTCATGTGAATAGGTGGAAAACATGAGACCAATAGACACGAGAAAAAATACAACAGAGCAGACTTGCAGTGTGTCTCAGTTAGCTCAGGCTGCCATCACAAAATACCACAGACTGGCAGGCTTAAACAACAGGCATTTATTTCTCAGAGTTCTGGAGACTGGAAGTCCCAGATTAAACTTTCGTTTCTGGTGAGATCTTCCTTCCTGGCTTGCAGATGGCCACTTTCTCTCTCTGTCCTCACCTGGTGGAGAGAGGATGCTTTGTGTCTCTTCCTCTTCTTACAAGGGCACTAATCCCATCATGAGGGCACCACCCTCATGACCTCATCTAAACAGAATAACCTCCCAAAGTCCCCACCTCTGAATATATTGAGGGTTAGGGCTTCAGCATATAAATTTTGAGGGAACACACACCTTCAGTCCATGGCACAGATTGTAATAAAGAGTCTGGCTCCATTGTTGATATTTGACTGCTGTTGTCTTTCAAGCCCTACCACTCCCTCTTCCCTCCTGTCTTAGATCCATCCAGCTCATCAGAAAGCTGGTGTGCTGCTTCATCAGGAAGTTCCAATCATGCAGGCCCTGGTCCATGCATGTGAACCTTCACCCCCAACCCCACCCTCTAATGACCCCAAAGCCAGTCTCCTTTCCCTCCTCTCTTAAGCCATTTTTGAACCTGCTTGGGAAGTTTCCAGGCTCTCCCCAGAAATCTTCATATGTGAGTAATACACCTATTCATATTCTCTTTTCATATCCTCCTTTTTTAGTTCTATAGTCTTAAAATTTTTTTTAATTAAAAAAACGTTTTAATTGAAGTATAGTTGACTTACAATGCTATATTAGTTTCAGGTGTACAGCAGAATGATTCAGTTATGCATATACATATATATCTATTCTTTTATATTCTTTTCCATTGTAGGTTATTATAAGATATTGAGTATAGTTCCCTGTGCTATACAGTAGGTCCTTGTTGGTTATCTATTTTATATATAGTGGTGTGTATCTGTTAGTCCCAAACTCCTAATTTATCATTCTGCCACCCCCTTTCCCCTTGGATAACGATGTTTGTTTTCTATGTCTGTGAGTTTGTTTCTGTTTTGTAAGTAAGTTTATCTATATCATTTTTTTAGGTTCCACATATAAGCAATATATTATGGTATTTGTCATTCTCTGAGAAACAGACTAAATTTTGATGGAATCCGATCTATCTAGTTTTTCTTCTGTTACCTGTACTTTTGGTGTCAAATCTATGTGATTGTTGCCAAATTCAGTGTTGAGACTTCTCTTCTTTCTGAGAAGAATTTTAAAGTTTTGGCTCTTAAGTTTAGGTCTTTGATGCATATTGAATTAGTTTTTGTGTGTGGTGTTAGGTAAGGGGTCCAACTTCTTTTGCATGTAGGTATCCAGTTTTCCCAGCGCCATTTGTGGAAAAGATTGTCTTTTCCCCATTGAATGATCTCGGCACCTTTGTCAAAAATCAGTTGGCCAATAACTAATAAGGACCTGTATAGCACAGGGAACTCTACTCAATACTCTGTAATGGGAAAAGAATCTAAAAAAGAGTGGATATATGTGTATGTATAACTGATTCACTTTGCTGTACACTTGAAACTAACACAACATTGTAAATCAACTATATGCCAATAAAAATTAAAAGAAAAAAGTGGTTGGCCATATTTGGGAGGGTTTAGTTCTGGGCTGTCTATTCCATCCCCTTGGTCTATATAACCTATGCCTGTGCCACACTCTTTTAATGACTACAGCTTTGTCATAAGTTTTGAAATCAAGAAGCATGAGACGCCACCCCACCACCTTATTCTTTTTCAAGATTGTTTTGGCTATCCAAGGCCCCATGCAATTCCATATGAATCTGAGGATCAGCTTTTCCGTTTCTGTGAAAAAAGCTGTTGACGTTTTGATAGAGATTACACTGAATTTGTAGGTAGCCATGGATCATGTCTGTAATCTATTGTTTACAGAAGCACACGTACGTGGAAAGAATGTGGACACACTCTTTTTGGACACATCCAAGCCAGGAGAGTGGTTTCCTCTAGGGATGGAAGGGTTCAGGCTAGGGAGGACAAAGGAACTCAGAAGGGACACACAGGGGACTTCAATTATACCTGTAGTGTTTTATGCCTTAAAAAAAAATTGGAAGCAAACTTTGTTAAAATTATCACCACTGAACAGGTGGCAGATGGATGTGTGCTATTTTGCTCTCTGCACTTGTCTGTAGCTTTGAAATTTCTTGTTATAGAGGAGAGAGATGAAATGACTGTCTTTGTCTCGTGGGAAGAGGGTCTGCTCTGGGAGGGAGCCGAAGGGTGGGCAGTGGTGACCAGAACAGGGGAGGAGGGGACATCAGAGTCCAGCAGGGGCTGAAGCACAGGGATGGCCCAGCCTGAGTGGGGCGCCCTGGGCAGCGGCTGAGGAGGCCTCCTCTTGAGAGGCTCTCGCCATTCAGCTCCTTCATACTGTCCCCTCGCTGACCTGTCCATCAGGGACCTATTAACAGAGCTGAATTTAAAGACAGGTGGGACTTGGCTTTGATCACCTATTCCTTCCACCTTGTGTCACCTCCCAGGTTAAAACCTAAAGAGGGTCAGTGTGTTACCCAAGGACTCACCAGACGTGTAAAAAGGACCCTGCATCACGGTGCCATATAGATTCTCGGGATTGGGCCAGGCTCGCGAGAGACCACGGAGCCGTATTAGCTCAGATTTCTGGGAGCAGAGAGCAGGCTTGATGCCCAGGGAGGAAGGTGTTAGAGCTGATGCCAGTCCTGGGGTGGTTTGTACGCGGTGAAGGATGCTTCTGGCTGGAGGGTGGGCACCCCAGGGATAAGGGTGAAACGTTCTTAGGTCCACTGGAGTAGCCCCTCAGGACTGCCAGCCAAGAAAGACACATACAAGCGGCTCTATGTATGTGAGTGTAGGGGACAGAATAATGCCCCCCCTCCAAAGATGTCTACATCCCAGTCCCCAGACTTTGTGAACATGGTACCTTTCATGGCCAAAGGGACTTTGCAGATGGAGACACTTACTGAATTATCCAGCTGGGCCCAAAGTCATCACAAGGGTCCTTCTGAGAGAGAGGCGAGGAGTCAGAGGCAGAGAGGATGTGGTAGTGAAAGCAGAGTGATGGGCTGTGGAGGTAGAGGAAGGGACCAGAAGCCAAGGGAGCCAGGGAAGGCAGGGGCATGGGTTCTCCTGGAGCCTCCAGACGAGCTGAGGCTGTGCCAGCACCTTGATTTGGCCAGGTGGACCTCTGACCCAGTTTGGAGTTTGGGCTCCAGAGCCATACAATAACAAACCTGTGTTTTTAAACGCATCACACTTGTGGTGACTGCAATAGGGAATGAATACAACGACTTTTCGAGGACGTGGTATACATAAAAATTAAGATAGTGTGTATCAAAAATGGTTATTAGTAGGACAATCAGAAAGCAAATACAATCATGACAGTATTTCCTGTCCCACAAGCTCCTTGACAATTCTACACTCTCCTGTCAAGAAGTGGGGTCTACTCTCCTTCCCTTAAACCTCGGTGGGCTTTTGTGCCTGCTTCAAGGAGAGAAATGATGGGACTTCCAAGGCTGCGTTGTAAGAAGTGATACAGCTTCTGTCCTGGATCCTTCTTCCTCTTGGACTCGTGCTTTGGGAACCCTGAGCCAACATGTAAGAACTACCTACCCTGAAGCTGCCATGCTGGGGGGAGCACACAGAAACACACGGAGGCCCAAGGAGCTCCAGCTGTTGGAGCTCCCACTTCTTGGAATCTCCCCAGCCCAGATGCCAGACAGTGAGCAAGGCTTCATCCCCCAGCCTTCGAGCTTCAATCCAGTAAAGCCATTCAGGCTCGTCCACGTGGCTATCCAAAGCTCTGCTGGATTCTCCCTCCCCCTAGTAGACCTCTCTGCTCAACACTCAGTGTGGACCCTGACTCAGCGACGTCCTCATGGAAGAAAAGGACTAGGAACCCAACTCACCTGGGAAGAAGTCTTCCATCTCTGGAATTTTTGTTTCATTTTGCCCTCTTACTTTCCACAGAGCTCCAATATCTTTAAAATGCTATTTTTGTAATTTATCCAGTTTTATTTTCTGTTGGTGCAGCATGAGAAAAGGTTGGCCGCTGCCTACTACATTCTACCCAATAAAGCCTAAGAGCTTCCAGTCAATACTTGAGTGCTCCACTCTTAAATACCAGCCAGTAAACCAAGATCGTCAGACATCTGAGGAAAACTCCAACATGAGGAAAGAGAGAAAAGAAAACAAAGAAAAGAAAACAACCTGAAAGAACAGACTATGCAGAGAGAAGAAAACTTAATGAAACAAACCAAAAAAAAAAATTCCCGTAGCTCTAGTATTGATATTTTTAGAGTGATAAGAGAAGATATAGTACCCATTACATAAGAACAAGATGCTATGGGACTTCCCTGGTTGCACAGTGATTAAGAGTCCACCTGCCAATGCAGGGGACATGGGTTCGATCCCTCGTCGGGGAGGATCCCACATGCCATGGAGCAACTAAGCCCGTGTGCCACAACTACTGAGCCTGCGCTCTAGAGCCCGTGAGCCAGAACTACTGAGCCCGTGTGCCACAACTACTGAAGCCCACATGCCTAGAGCCCGTGCTCCACAACAGGAGAGGCCACCGCAATGAGAAGCCCGTGCACTGCAACGAAGAGTAGCCCCCACTCGCCACAACTAGAGAAAGCCCGCGCACAGCAACGAAGACCCAACGCAGCCAAAAATAAAATAAATAAAAATAAATAAATTTATAAAACATAAAAGATGCTATGAAAATGGGACACTCCGTAAAAACAGAACAAAACAAACCAAAAAAAAGAGAACACAGAATAAGAAAGAAAATTAAAAGCTTTATTAAAAGATTAGAGGACAAAGAAATTACCCAGAAAGCAAGGAAAAAACACAGAAAAAACAGAGGAAAAGAGGATAGTGAGTGAAAAATTAAGGATCAATCCCCAGGGTTCAAAATATGAATAAAAGGAATTTCAGGAATAGAGAATAGAAAAAATGGTAGGGCGGAAGTCATCAATAAAATAATTCCAGAAAATTCCCCAGACTGAAATGGCCCATCAGGCCCCAGCCCAATGGAAAACGTAGACCCAAGATGGCAAACCATCGTGCAATTTCAGGATACGCAGGATAAAGAGAAGGTCCACAACTTCCAGGGGCAAAGTGGGTTGTGTGCGTACTTCTCAGCAGAACCTTGGCCTCAGAGCAAAGCTTTCAAAACTGTGAAGGAAAAGGATTTCCAACGCTATTTATTACTCTTGACTCGTAACAAATTACTCCAAAACTTAATGGCTTTAATTAATACACATTATTATTTCACAGGTTCTGAAGGTCAAGAATCCAGGAGTAGCTTAGCTGTGTGGTTGTGGCTTGGAGTCTCTCGTGGGATTGTGTTCAGCTGTGGGACAGAGCTGCAGGCATCTCAAGGCTCAGCTGGAGCTGCAAATTTGCTTCCAAGCTCGCTCACGTGGCTGTTGGCGTGAGGCCGCCATTCCTGGCGGCAAAGCCCGCTCCATGGGGCTGCTCGTGACATGGTCTACCAGCGTGAGCGTGAGCAAGGCTTCATCCCCCGCCTTCGAGCTTCAATCGAAGCTCGAAGTGAGCGATCCAGCAGGTCAGGAGAGCCCAAGACAGTCTCTTATCATCTAATCTTGCAGGAGATATTCCATCACCTCTGCCATATCCCAGACTTCAGACCACTCCAGTACTGCTGAACCACATGACAGAGTCACAGCAACCGCATTCTTGCCATCACGGGAGAATGTCCTGCTGCAGCCTGTGACGTGCAGGAGTCCTCTGGGGTTCGGGAATCTTCCCAAATTCCATCTGTGCCCACTTCCCAAAGCCACGTCAGCTCTGCAGCCTCTTCATCTGGCTGAGTGCAAGGATCCTCTCCAGCACGCTGCCTATCCAAAGCCCACCTGCAAGTGAGAGGTAGGGACCCAGTCATCCGGGGAATTGATGAGCAGCATCACCTCTGAGCTAAGCCCAGGAAATGGGACAATACCCAGGTCTCCCCATTATCCGAAGGCTTGGTGTTTGTGGAGCACAGGAATGGGGGGGATGCAGAGATGACTGAATGTGAAGACATTTCTATGGTCCACCAGTTCTTTCATTCATTCCACATTTTTGGTGCACCTGCCAGGTGCTGGTTTTCTAGAAATACCAAGATGAAGTACAAACCCTCAAGGAGGAGGGAGGTAGGTTATAAACCAGTAATTCCTGTACCGGATGGTGAGGGTGACATGGATGCAAGGAAATAAAGCATTTATATCCCTAACCTACAACAGGCTTCCGTGAATTGATAAGAAAATTAAAACATAGTACACTCATTTCTTTTAAAAAAATTTTTATTGAAGTGTAGTTGATTTACAATGTTGTGTTAATTTCTGCTGTACAGCAAAGTGACTCAGGTATACATATATATATACGTTCTTTTTTATTATGGTTTATCACAGGACATTGAATATAGTTCCCTGTGTTCTACAGTAGGACCTTGTTGTTTATCCATCCTATGTATAATAGTTTGCATCTGTTAATCCCAAACTCCCAGTGCATCCCTCCCCCTCCACTGCCTTGGCAACCACAAGTCTGTTCTCTACATCTGTGAGTCTGTTTCTCTTTCATAGATAAGTTCATTTGTGTCATATTTTAGATTCCACATATAAGTGATATCACATGGTATTTGTCTTTCTCTTTCTGACTTACTTCACTTAGTATGATAATCTCTAGTTACATCTCTGTTGCTGCAAATGGCATTATTTCATTCTTTTTTTACGGCTGAGTAATATTCCATTGTATATATGTACCACATCTTCTTTATCCATTCCTCTGTAGATGGACATTTACGTTGTTTCCATGTTTGGGCTACTGTAAATAGTGCTGCTATGAACACTGGGGTGCATGTATCTTTTTGAATTATGGTTTTCTAAGGGTATATGCCCAGGAGTGGGATTGCTGGATCATATGGTAGCTCTAGTTTTAGGTTTTTGAGGAACCTCCATACTGTTCTCCACAGTGGCTGCACCAACTTACATCCCCACCAACATTGTAGGAGGGCTCCCTTTTCTCCACACCCTCTCCAGCATTTGTTATTTGTAGCATAGTGCACTAGCTTCTTATTGCTGCTCTAACAAATTATCACAAACTTAGTGGCTTAAAATAACACAAACTTATTACCTTGTATGTAGTTCTGAAGGTCAGAAGTCCAAAAGGAGTCTCACTGGGCTAAAACCAAAGTGTTATCAGGTCTGCATTCCTTTTAGAGGCTCTAGGGAAAATCTGTTTCCTTGCCTTTTCTAGCTTCCAGAGGCTGCCTGGCCTCCCTGGCTCTTGGTGCCTTTCCTCCGTCTTCAAAGCCAACAATGTCAGGCTGAGTCCCCTTGCTGCCGTCTCTCTGGGTCTCTCTCTTCTGCCTCCTCTTTCAACTTTTAAGGACCTTGTGGTGACACTGGGCCCACCTAGATCCAGGGTGATCTTCCCCATCTCAGTGTCAGCCTATTAGCAACCTTAGTTCCACCTGCAACCTTAGTTCCCCTCTGCTATGTAACCTAATATATTCACACGTTCCAGGGATTAGGACACAAACCATTTTGAAGGGGGGGCATTATCCTGCCTACCACACATACCAATTAAAAAATGGACAAAGGTGGGACTTCCCTGGCGGTCCAGTGGTTAAGACTCTGTGCTTTCAACACAGTGGGCGCAGGTTCAATCCCTGGTCGGGGAACTAGGGTCCCGCATGCCGTGCAGTGAGGCCAAAAAAAAGGACAAAGATATGAATAAGCAATTCACAAGAAAAGTGCAACAGCACATAAATCTATGAAAATGTCATCAACTTTCTCAATAGTCAGGAAAATGAAAGAACAGCAAATGAGATCCCTTGTACACCCTCCAGATGGCAAATATTAAAAAGAGTAACACTGTCCAGAGCCGAAAAGGATGTGGGAAATGCACACCCTCACCCCCGCTGGGAGGAGGGCAACGCAAGAACATTTGAGGGAAAGTAATCTGACGGTCTGTTAAAATTAACATGCACTTACATTTTTTTTTTTTTTTTTTTTTGTGGTATGGGGGCCTCTCACTGCCGTGGCCTCTCCCGCTGTGGAGCACAGGCTCCTGACGCGCAGGCTCAGCGGCCACGGCTCACGGGCCCAGCCGCTCTGCGGCACGTGGGATCTTCCCAGACCGGGGCACGAACCCGCGTCCCCTGCATCGGCAGGCGGACCCCCAACCACTTGCGCCACCCGGGAAGCCCCCATGCACTTACATTTTAAGTCCATCATCTCACTTCTAGGAATCTACTTCTTTCAGACGTAACACATTGTCACTCCATTCCAAACATGACAATGTGTCAGGCACTGAGGGTGTAGCCAACGAACTGGAAAGACAGGGCCCTGCTCTCATGGGGCTGACTGTCTCATGGGAGAGGCAGACCACAGATAAAGAAAGAAACTAGAACCGTACTGGGTCGGGATTAGGGCTGTGTATTAGTTTCCTAGGGATTTGTAACAAATTACCACGAACTGAGTGGCTTAAAACAACTGGGATATACGCCGCCACAATTCTGGAGACCGGAAGTCCAGAATCAAGGTGTGCAGGGTTGGTTCCTTCTGGAGGCTCCGAGGGAGAATCCTGCCTTTCTCCTCGCTCCTGGTGGCCACCAACAACACTTGGTGGCCTTTGGCTTGTGGATGCATCCCTCTGATCTCTGTTGTCACATGGCCTACTCCTCTCTGTGTCTTTGTGCAAATGATCTCTTCTCGTTTGGACACCAGTAATTGGATTAGGGTTCTTCCGAGTCCATCTTAACTTGACTACATCTGCAAAGCCTGTTTCCAAATAGTCCCTTTCACAGGTACCAGGAGTTGTCCTTGAACCACACTGGTCTGACCTGTGTGGGTCCACTTATACATGTGTTATTTTCAATAGTAAAGAACAGTACTACATGATCTGAGGTTGGCTGAATCCATGGACACAGAATCTCGGATTTGGAGGAGGCACGTATAGAGAGGGCTGACTATAAGTTATACACGGATTTTCAACTTTGTGGTGGGTCCTGGCCCCTAGCCCCTGCATCGTTCAAGGGTCAACGGTATCTTTTTCTTTTAATTTTTTTTATTTTTTATTTTATTGGAGTATAGTTGATTTACAATGTTGTAAATCAGCTGTATCTTATTTTATTTTTATTTTTTTATTTTTTGTGGTACGTGGGCCTCTCACTGTTGTGGCCTCTCCCGTTGCTAAGCACAATCCAATTCCCATCTTTGAACCCAAGCACCCAAACTCTCATCTACAGGAACTCAGGTTGGACAGCACCTTTGCAGGAAGTTCACGAGCTGGTTTGTTTTGTGCATCATCTTCTCTGTGGAGGCTGCCAGGTGACAAGCTCCATCCTGTGTGGTCCCCACCCACTGGCCCCCATTGCCCTCAGGTGCAGACAGTGGGTTCCAATGTCCGGATAGGTGTGACCAGCTGCTCCTTTGGACGGGGATGGAGAGGTTTCTGCACCCACCTGGCTTGGAAAGACAAGGAAGCCAGAGACTCAGACGTTTCTAGGGGTTTCTGTACTAACGACTGAAATAATTTCCAGGTTACTCTAAAAGAACCCTCCTTGTCAGCCCATCCCAAAGACTGCTTCCTCTTGGAAGCCTGCGGCCCTGTCCTCCTTGGTCTCCTGCCCTTCTTTTCAGACTCCACGTGCTCAAGAAATCTGTGTTGATTTCTTGGCCCAGAAAGTGAAATGAATCTGAATCTCCGTTCCCTAAGAGGTCCAGGATCGGGTCCCTCAGAAGGACTATAGGATTTCTCTGCATTTCCCCACTTTCAAGTTAGCTGCTGTTTCCTCATGTTCCAGCTGCTTATCGGTGGTAAAAATGAGAGCTCTTCTTAGGACACCTACAGGAATTTGGGTGGTAGGACAGGAAGGGTGATTTGTAATAGCCTCCACCTGGAAACAACTCCCACGTCAGTCAACAGGAAGACGGATGCACACGTCGCAGTGTGGTCCACGGAGCCATGGTCAGCCCTGAGAACGAACGAGCTAAACCACAGGGAAAAAAAACGTGATTTAATCTCAGAAACCATTACACTGAATGAAAGAAGCTGAACTCAAAAGAACACGTAGGTACAATTTATTTCTGTAAAGCTGAAAAGCTGGCAGAATTAAATTACAGTGTTTAAGGCCGCGTGCTTGGGTGGCTCTACAAGATAAAAAAGAAACGCTGCAAGGCCCAGTGCTGGCCACCTTCGCGGGGAAGGGGGATGCTGCCCGGGAAGGGCTCGCTGGGCCTGCGATCGCCACTCTCCAGCTGGCCTGTGATTTAGCTCGTCAATTATCTGTTAAGCTGAAGAGTTATTTTATGCATATTTCTCTCTATATATTATTTTTCAAAATACACATGCTTAAGAGAATAAAGTCCATACTTTTTTTAACACGGTAAGATTTCATGTAAGGGTTTGTGGGGACTGGTACTGGGACCCCACGAAGGGTATTTTAAGGGGTTGGGCTCTCTCTCTCTCTCCCCTCCTGGCCCCCTTCCTCCCTCCCTCCTTCAGCATCTCTTCCTCTCCCACAGAAAACCCCTGCGTCCCCTCATCCGCACCACTTTGCTAAGCAGTCCCTCTGCATCTAGACTTTCATTTCCTGGAAAATTCTGTCTGAGTTCAGGTACATAGAGAAGAGCTTATGATTGACTGCTGTTGGGTACCAGCCACCCATGGGTCGGCTGCCCTGGGCCAGGCAGTTCTGATCATCTCTGGCCACGGGCCAGGGTAGGTGATGAACAGGGGCAGCCCTGGCCAAACCCTGGTGGCCTTGGTAGAGGGGCTGACGGTGGCTGGGTTCTCTGAGCGGGCTGAGTGGACAGGACTGTCCCTCCAACACAAGGACTGCATGGTGTGAGCTGGGCACTCCATGGACTGGTAGGTGGCCGAAGGGAAGCAAATTATCTCAGGGCCCAAAAGGAACAAGAGGCCTAACGAGATGGGAAGAACCCAGGACCCCTGGCTGTCCAGCTCTATTCACCTGCTTTGGGGACCCAGGGCTGTGGAGCCCCCCAGAGCCCGTTTATCCCCTGTGATGTGGCCCTGGTCCCCACTCCAGGTCTGCATCCACAAGGGAAGCCAGGTCTGCCCCCCGCTGTGCTAGCGGCCACCTCCAGCAGCCAGGCCCCCAGCCCCTTCCTGGGGGAACGGATCCACAGGTTAGCAAACACTGGCATCTCCCCCAGACCTGTCATTTGTTTTGTTTTTTTCGCCTTTAAAAGATTTCTCTTCTTATTGCCTTGCCAACATCTCCCTCCCACCGTCCCCATTGCTGGGAGTCAGCTGGGCAGGAAAGGGCTCTCCTCACAAACCCTCGGTACCCCCTCGGGAGCTCTGCAGGAGCTTCCATCACCTCAGCCCCTCTCTGCAGCCTGTACCCTCCGGGGCAGCCGCGCCTCCACGTTCATCGCTCTGACCTTCCAGACCGTGAGGGCTGGAGCCGGGCCTTCTAGACAAGGATCCTGAGAGCAGCAACAGGGCGATCACCATTGCCGGGCACCCGCCCCACACCTGGAACCTGGGTCTGCGTTCACAGATCCCTGCCAAGGAGCCACTTCCTTTCCCAGGTTTGCAGCTGAGGCTTGCGGGGGTCAAGCAGTGTCCTCAGGGTTCAGCAGTACCTAAGTAGCAGAGCCAGAGCTGGACCCTGTCCCTGTCTGGATTCAAAGCCCTGGGCTTGTCCACTCTGTGAACCATGGTCTTCTAGGCTTATCCTCCCGTTTATCCTTGACAGGCAGAGCCTGCTATCACCATTTCCTTGCTACGTAGAAGAAAACGGAAGGTCAGAGAAGCTGAGTGGCTCAGACCACACTGGGCCCTCTAGGTCAAGCCCTGAGCCTTTGCTTTGAAGGGTCTTCCCAGCTCTCCTGTTCTTTCAGGGACGAGGACTGCCCTGGATTCTGCCTTCCTTCCTTCTGTGTTATCTGAGTCCTTTCTGCTATCTATCTGTCTATCTATCAAATCACCATCCTGGGGTCATAAGGGATGAACAGCTGGATATGCCTATCTATCCATCCTTCCCTCCATCCATCCATCCACCTACCAATCCGCCCACCTACCCAGTTACCTATCTATCCATCTATCTATCTATCTATCCATCTATCTATCTATCATCTATCTCTCTCTCTCTCTCCTCTCTCTCTCTATCTATCACCTGTCTATCTATCTGTCTAACTATCATCTATCTATCTACCTATCATTTATCTCACAGCCCACGCTGTCAAGGAACTCACAATCCAGTAACAAGGATGTGTGCGCGCATGTGCACACACAGACGAATACTCACAAACGTACATCTTCAGATAACCACTCATCTATAAGAGAGGCGTATATTCTGTTCAGGAGACTTTGACCTTGCACCCAGGGATAGTGAGTCAGAAGAGCTGCTTCAGCAGCCTGGTCCTGGTCCCTCGTCTGGCCAGACACAGCACTGGACACCAGGAGGATGGAGAAATGAAGCAGACAGGAGTCCAGCTCCCAAGAAGCTCCTGTCTTTAAGAGGGACTCTCAGATCTAAGCTGTTCAGGGTTTTGTGGGGGAGGGGCGGGTGGCAGGGCTGGGGCAGGGCCTGCCTTTCCTGGTGAAAGGCTGAGGATGCGTCTGCTCGTGAGATGATCCAGGCCCGCCCCCCGTTGGCTCCGTGGCTTGGGAAAGGGACACAGCATCTCTGGGCGGGGAGTGTCCCTTCTGCAGAATGACACGGTTTAGCAGCAGCTCCACCAGAAGAGCTGGGGCCCCTGCACGGAGAGGGAGCTGGTCCCCTTCGCGGTCCAGCCACAATGCAGGCAGACGAGGCACTCTGTCCTTGCGCTGGAGCATCACTGTAGCCGGGAGGTACTCAGCTTGCTGGAGTTTCCCCTCCAACGGGGAAGGAGGCCCGGTGTGGCCCTGTGTGCCCCTCTCCAGCTCGGGGCTGGAGGCCTGTAAATTCCCAGCTTCCATCACCACCTGCCCGGCAGCCTCTCTCCACCAGAAACAGGAGCCAGGTGCTTCTCCCCCAGGAAAGGGGCTGTGGTTTCCAAGTCACTTGATCAACACCAAGGACTCTGGGTTTAGAGGGAAGAGCCAAGGGGTGAATGAGGAGGGGAAGCCCGCCGGCCTCGGGCCTGGCTCAGACCCAGCATGTTTGCTTCCTGTGTTCGCTGGTCGGAGCAAGCCTCCGGCCGGCCTGGATCAAGGGCTGGGCAGCAGACACCTCTCTCCCACCCCCTGGGGGAAGGCGCTGCAGCCTCATTGCATGGACTCGGAGACAGGACGGAAGAAAGTTTTCGCCTGCTGTTTGCGATCTACCTGTGGTCACAGTGAGGGCTCTGGGCCAACACCCACCCTTGCTCCCGTGTGCCCAGAGGGTCAGGAGCCAGAGGTGCTACACGTGGGGTGGAGGGTTGGGTGGTCTGTGCCAGGTCCTGGTGGTCCCAATCCACACTTTCCCAGACTGGGTTCAGCAGCTTCTTCTCGAGGATTAAGACACGGTGTGTTTTCATTTTCACTTTAATCTAAAAATGCATGTAACTGTGTTCTGAGCCATCTGCACGGCCCTGAGTCCCACCAGGAATTTCACTGTACTCAGCTCTGTGTTTCTTCCCCATCCATGGTGCTGGGGGCCAAGCAGCAACATGGTGATGGCCCTGGGGGACTGAAGGAAGGGATAGTCTGATGCCATCGGGGCACGGGGCACGCACATGGCACCTCGGGCATTCAGAAAGATGAGAGCAGATGGAAACTGAGTCCTGATGTGGCCGAGGTGACCTGGGGGAACCTTCTCCCAGCAGCTGGAAGAGTTTCCCATCATCAGTGGCGATTTCACATCTGCCGACGACACCACCTGCTGCCTTGAAGTGGTGCTGGGGGCAACGAGGCTGGGAGCAAACGCCGGGTGGGCAGTGAAGGTGCCTGCTGGGGTGGAATCAATCTGTGAAGGAGGTTGAAAGTGGTGGGTGGGTCTCCAGAACACCTGAGTCCCCAACAGCCTGACCAGATGAGGTCTTTGTTACTAACAACAGCCACCTTTGCCTGGTCCTGGGTGCCAGGCCAACACTGTTTAACCAACAGCCCAGTGGAGGAAGTATTGCTATTTCCACTTAGCAGATGAAGACTGGTTCAGAGAGGTTAAGTAAGCTGCTCAGAGCTGCACAGCATTCCAACCAGTCCTGTCCTCCTCTGCAGCCAGGACCCTTCCAGCCCCGCCTCGACCTTCTCCTCTAGTCTTGGGGAGGGCGGCACCCCTCCTGAGACTTCTCAGGGTCACGTGAGAAACAAATGCATTTGCCCCACCTTGACCTTTGCCAGCCTGCCAGGCAACCCAGTTCATAATTAGGTAATTAAGTCTTTGAGTAAACACCGGAGAAGTCCAACCTGTTTTTGTCTTGCTTCAGGAAAACAAAGTCCCAGGAGCTTTCCAGTAAGTTCAGAGAGTTTCTGGCTTTGCGGCGAGTAAACAGGGACAAGCTGCTTCGGTCCTGTCCACCTGCCGCCCCCCACCCTGCCTTCTACCCAGTGCGCTGTTTGTTCTCCTGGGAGCATGAGCTGTGCATGGTGGGGGCAGCTGGCTCCCTGGGGTGTGGTGTCTCTGGGAGTCCCCAGGCCAGGACCCCAGGATTTAGGAACGTCCGTCAGGGTGCGTGTGACCCTTCAGGCCGGGGCCCACTGGCCAGCGCGGGGCTGGGGGCAGGCAAGGACTGGGGCTCTGTGAGTTTCTGGATCCCCAGTGATGAGCACATGGTCAGAGAAGGGTTTGTTGAGCAAAGTGTGTTGAAGATGCTTCACACTGAGCACCGTCCAGGGCTGTTGTGAAAACCTCCTGGGCTAAGACCTCGGACAGAAGAGACAGGGGCCCCTTCGGAAACCCTCCTGATTTGCCATCGTTTCATTTCATTGGAGATAGAGTCTGCCTCACCCCACGGAGTGCTCAGAAAGGGGGTCTGGGCACATAGTGGCCAGGACAGACAAGAGGGGGAGGGCATGAGAACGCCAGGTCCTGGCGCAGGAGGAGGGGGCAGCAGGGGGGCCAGCGCCACCCACCCCCCAGGACCGCTCAAGGCTGGCACTGCAGGGAGCTCTCAGCCCGCAGGTTCATTCCAGGGCCACGTTGGAGACACCTTAAGGGTCCGCGAGAGCAGACTGGGGCAGGCTATGGCGTGGGCACCTCCCCCGTCTTCACACCTCTGATGCTGCACGAGGGGCTGGCTTCTGGGCCCTACAGGGGTCTGTGGTCACTGTCCCTCACCTGGGGCGCTTGCCACCCCAGGTTAAAATTGTCTACAGACTTACCTGTCTCCCCACCAGAGTGTGGGCATCTTGAGGGCAGGCCCACGTGTGAAATGGCCCTAAATCCTCACCGTCAGGCCTGGCACCTGGAACGCAGGAGGGTCTTGGGATGCTCTGTGTGCGAACGTGTGAACACTGATGAAGGCATCTGTGCAAAGATGTGGTACAAATATACAACGGAATATGACTCAGCCATTAAAAAAATGAAATAATGCCATCTGCAGCAACATGGGTGGACCTAGAGATTATCCTACTAAGTGAAGTAAGTCAGACAGAGAAAGACAAATACCATATGATATCACTTACATGTGGAATCTAAAAAAAAGATACAAAAGAACTTATGTACAAAACAGAAACAGACTCACAGACGTAGACAACAAACTTATGGTTACCAAAGCGGCGAGGGGGGAGAGATAAATTAGGCCATGTGATCTCACTGTGGCTCGTGGATAGTAGTGGAAGTGTGCAAATGTGGATGTGTTCTCATAGGGAAGGGGCAAACTCTTTTATCAGTTCTTGCTTTATGAGAAAGGGGCTGGATGAAATGCAATGTGATAGCTGGAGCTCCAGCAGCCATATTGGATCATGAGAATCACTTTGAAGATGGAAATCACACGTGGTGGAGCAATGCTGGTCTGTGAGACCAGGGGGCACCACACAGGCCCTGGGCTGACTCCTTCTGGACTTCAAGAACATGAGGGAGGAAGAAGCTATCTTGTTTGAGCCCTTGCTACTCAAAGTGTGTTCCAAGGACCAGCAGCAATGGCATCTCCTGGGAGCTTGTTAGAAATGTATAATCTTGCGTCCCACCCAGACCCGCTGAATCAACACCACAGGTTAATAAGATCCCTGAGTGATTTGTACGCCCTTTAAAGTTTGATAAACACTGGTGTAAGCCACTTTTATTGGCTGAACCTAATTCTGACTGGTCATGCCTGTGATGGCCTTGCTTATGGCCTTGCTTGAGTTCCCCATTATTTAAGAGTATTGAGGCAATGGCTTCTGGGAAAGCCACCCATGACTAATGGGGACCTGTTCTCATCCTGATGTTGCTGGGAGAGCTCTGTGTGAAGAGTGGGCCTGTCCAGAGTACCGGGAGAGATCAGAACTCCAAAGCCTGTGTGTGCGTATCTGTGCATACGCGTGTGCGTAGCTGTGAGTGGCCCCGTGTGCTTGCCTGTGTTTGCAGAGAGGCTGGTGGGGCCAATGGACTGTGCTTACCCACTAGTTGTTGTTGCATCTGTCAGGAAAACAGAGGCAGACAAGAGCAGGGGGACATCCAGCCTATGGAGACATGATTAAAATCAGATTGGCCCTGGGAATTCCCTTGTGGTCCAGTGGTTGGGACTCTGGGCTTCCACTGCAGAGGGCAAGGGTTCGATCCCTGGTCCCACAAGCCACAGGGCATGGCCAAAACCAAAAAATAAATAAATACATACATAAATACGAAAATAAAATAAAATCAGGTAGGCCCTGTGGCATGTGCCTAAATGCAGCCGTGCTGGGAATCAGGCACCTGGGAAGGTGCCATCGTGACAAACAGACCTGGGGACCCAGGAAGAGAAGAAGCCAGCCTGTCCGGAGGATGGAAGCCATGTGGGCTGAGGGCTGATGCCTGAGGCTCCCTTGTCCCCAGGCGTGGGACCAGCCACCTGCCTGCACAAACCGTGGGTGGTGGCATCCGGGTGGAGGGGGCTGACGTCAGGGCGAAGGTCCAGAGCCTGGATCATGAGGCCTGGCTCATGTTTCCCCTGTCACTCCGTGTCGTCTACAGCTTTCTTGCCTCTCCCTGGTCCCTCTTGGAAGAATGCCTTCACGCCTGAGAGCCAGGAGAGCATCCAGTTCCGAGAAATGGGGGAGGTTTATTTTCTTGCTGCTGGAGGCTGTGCCCTGCCGTCACCCGCCCTCTCTAGGTAGGGAGGGCAGCAGCTAGGGAAGCAGAGGCAACATCACCTGACAGGCATCACTGCCGTGCCCGCCACCTGGCGGGGGTTCGTGGGCCAGTGTGCACTCTTTGCTGGACAAACATCCCCTGGACTCTGGCCCAGAAAAGCACCGTGAAGTCAGGTGGGGAAGGACCGCTGGCATCTGGACACCCTCCTGGGCAGGAAGGAAGTCAGACCTGTCAACAGTTACAAGAGTTTTCTGCTATAGAGGAAGTTGCTGTGTGACTTTGGGCAATGCACTTAACCTCTCTGTGCCTTGATGCCTTTATCTCGAAGATGAAGATGCTGATGTCTCTTTATAGAGTTAGAGGGAGGATAACATGAGTTAATATCTGATACCCTTAGTACGCTCACGTCAGGGTCTGGGACAGACCAGAGGAGGGGCCCCCCGTGCCGTCTGGCGAGGGGCACAGGGGAGATGGTGCTTCACAGAGAGGCTGAGGATAAGTTGGGGTTTGCCCGTCAGAGACGGGGGAGGAGCATTTCGGACAGTACCGGCCAAGGCACCAAAGAAGAAAGCTGTAGAAGGGGAACGGTTCATCGAGGCTGGAAGGGGTGGAGGGGGAGGCTGCAGCGGTGGGCGGGGCCTCGTCCGGAGCCTCTGAGACACGCAGGCCCGCCCGGGAGCCCTCCCTCCCGGGAGCCCTCCCTCCGGCATCGCACCCGCACCAGCGCTCGGCTGGGACCGTTCCCTGGTCCGGGCTGCTCTCTACTGTGTTTTCTCAGGAAGCTCCTGAGGGCGCAGTCCTGCTGGCCCCTTGTGGTCTCATCCTCGGCCGGCCGCAGCCCGGGGCCTGGACGCAGGAGACTTCCCGGGAGTTTCGGCCAGCACATCCGTGAGTCTCATCCTGGGTACCCACGCCCCCGGCCTGCTCCCCAAGTCACCCTGAAACTCATCCTTCTTTGGGGCTCGTTGCCCCTTGCATGAAGCCTTCGAGAAGACAGCTCCAGGCTCCCTGTTTGGTCCCACGTCCCCACCATCCTGTACGAACTCCGAGCCCAGGCGTGGCCTAGGCCGGCCTAGAGCCCTCACTTGTGTGCGTGCTGCAGGGAGCAGAGGGCTGGGCCCGGAATGGGACAGCCCTGCACCTCCATCCCACGCAAAGCATCAAGACAGGAAGTGACGGAAGCTGCTGAGGACCACGTCTGACTTTCCCTGCAGGCCAGCGTCTCTGTGCTGAAACGCGTGAAGCCAGGTTCCCACCCTCGGGCCTTGACTACAGGTGGCTGTGATCACAGTGCCGGCGCCAACTGCTGGGCCCTACGTTTAGGGCCATCGGGCCATGCAGCCTGGTCGGATGCCAAAAGGAACGCGCAGAATCCTCCCAAGCCAGCAGCCTCTGACCTCGTCCTCTGCTTCCTAGGGCAAGTGTTAGGTTTGGTTTTCTCAAACCCATCTCTGACGGACAGACAGCCGACAAAGAGGACAAGGCTTAAAGAAGCAAGGCCTGGGCTGCAAACAGCAGTCCCGAAGGGCTAATTTGCCGGCCTGTGATGGACAGGCGCGCTCCGCGGTGAGCGCTGGGTGGTCCCAGGACAGGGCTTCGCCATCTGGTCGCTGTCAGTGGGGTGGGAGTGCTGTCACTGAGCTCTGAGCCAGCATCCAGCATCTCCTCCTTTTCCTCTCAGCACCGGCCGCAGGCCTGGGGTCACAGCCAAGGCTAACAGGAGGGAATTGGGACCTGCAGGTTTCCCTCTACAGAGAGCCTGTGGGAGACAGCGTCCACCTGGGCGGGGCCGCCTTCCAGATCGTCTTGGGGGGAGTTACACGGAAGAGGGTCGGTTTAGAGGTTTAACTACAACGCATGGCCGTCGGCAAGTTTTGTTGAATCGTTAACCACGTGGCAAGCGGATCGAGCAACTTTTGGTTAGTAGGAGATTCTGGTTTCAACCTCCCATCCCAAACTCAGTACATCTTACTTTGCCCCCCGCTCAGACTTGACGTCATAGCAGGAACGCCCCAAAAGGGGTCTCTTCTGAGGCATACACTCCCTCTCGCCTCACCCCAGCCTGGCTTCTGGACGTGGCCACCCTCAGGGTGAGGCCAGGAGAGGAGGACAGAGGGAAGTTGTCCCTGGTTTCTGCAGCTGGCAGGGAGCTGACTTGGTGGTCACACACCCGGTGCAAGGGTGTTTCCCGAGGACCGTTTCCCCTTCACGCGGATCCCTCCCTTATTTCAGGACTTGGTCCCGAGATCAGGGAGGCCAGGAAATGCCATGATCTGCCACCTGCAAGCTGAGGGACCAGAGAGTGGAGTTCAGTCGGAGTTGGAAGGACTGCGGGCCAGGGGCGCCCGCGGTGGAGCTCGCCATCTGAGGCTGAAGCCCTGCGAACCCATTACGGGGGGTGAGGTGCTGATGCTGGTTCTCCACGGCCCTGAGAACCAGGGAGCCGATGTGGAGAGCAGGAGAAGATGGTCCCAGCTCAAGCAGAGAGTGCAGATTCACCCCTCCCCCATCTTTGTGTTCCGTGCTGCCCTCCTCGGATCAGGTGATGCCCACCCACGTGGGTGAGAGTGGTGTCCACCGGGTCAACTGATTCAAAGGCTAATCTCTTCTAGAAACACCCTCCCGGACACACCCAGAAATAACGTTTTAACAGCTCTCTGGGCATCCCTTAGTGCAGTCACATTGATGTGTAAAATCAACCGTGGCAGGAGGCCACCCTTTTCTCCGTGGGGAGGGGAGGGAAAAACATTCCATCGCAAAACCCTTTCCTCCCACCAAGTCCACAAGCCTCGAGTCCGCTCCCCTCCCCCGGCCCAGCCCTCTCCCTAGGCCCGGGCTGAGCAGAGGGTGGCCCTTGACTGGAGCAGGCCTAGGCCTTGGACCTCCCCGTTAACCCTGGCAGCAGGGGCCTGGCCACTGCTCTTGGCTGCTCTCTTGAAGCCGTGGGGTGGGCCCGGGGCCCCCACCCCTGACCCACAGGAAATGTCCCCGTGGCCGTAGTAGTCACCAAAGTTGCCCAGCCGCTGCACAAGAAGCCACAGGAAGGACCGTGGCCAGTTGGTTTTGCACTATACCCGGGGAAGCAAACTTTTCAAAGAACTTTCACAAACCCTTTCTCTTTTGATCTTCCTAATAGCCTGGTGAGATAAAGCATAGGAGCTAGCACCAGTCATCTGTAGGTTTAAGCAGTTAATTAGCATGTCTGCACTTCAGTTCCCTCATCTGGAATATTGGGGATGATTGAATCTACGTCACAGGGACGCAGAGAGCATTAAGTTTAAACAGTATGTGAAGTGTTCTAGCTTCTATCCTCCAAATGCACCAGCTGGTCAGACCTGGGTAGGAGACAGCCAAAAAGGCGGGGGAGCAGGAAAGGGTGGCTGGGGGTGGGGTGGGCTTAATCCTACACTGTCGGGGCTTCCCTGGTGGCGCAGTGGTTGAGAATCCACCTGCCGATGCAGGGGACACGGGTTTGAGCCCCGGTCCGGGAAGATCCCACATGCTGCGGAGCAACTGAGCCCGAGCGCCACAACTACTGAGCCTGTGCTCTAAAGCCCGCGAGCCACGGCTGCCGAGCCCGCACGCTTAGAGCCTGTGCTCCGTGACAAGAGAAGCCACCCCAATGAGAAGCCCGTGCACCCCAGCAGAGAGTAGCCCCCGCTCACTGCAGCTAGAGAAAGCCCGCGCATCAACAAAGACCCAACGCAGCCAAAAATAAAATAAATTTAAAAATCCTGCACTGTCACTTAGCAGCTGTATGCTCTCAGTCAAGTTGCTTACATCCTTGAGACGTTTATTTCCACTTCTGCAAAGTGGTATACCAGCAGCACTGACCTCAAACCTGCATCCTCGTCACTTTACCCGTGTCACCAAAGGACAATGCGATCCACCAGCTGCTCTTGACAAAACCAGGGAATCATCTCTGAAATCTCCTCTTCCTCAGACTCCAGGGCACACTATCAGTGCGTTTTGTGGGCTCTATTTCTAAGCACGTTTCAAGCCTTGGGCTTTACATCGGGGGTACCCCAGGGCCTTCCCGGAGATGCGGGTCCAATGTGCGTCCCAAGCAGTTGGAAGCAGCTCTCTTCTCTGGCTGGTGCCAGAAGCCTGGACTCAGTGGCGGCCACCATCGAAATGCCAGAAGCTCCCCGTAAAACGACGGCTCTGAAGTGAGTCTGTTACACAGGAACTCTCCCTTAATTTTGTTCTCTAAGAGGCACCTCTGAGACCAGAAACACATTGGTGAGGGGCGTGCTAGCATCTTTGGAAAGTGCTGGGATGCTTGTTCTCTGAAGACCAGGGATGAGGTCAGAGACGGTGTGGCTGAACAGGCACTGACTTCAAGGATGGAGGAGCCTGAGGGGCAGAGGCTGGGCAGTGGCACTGGACCATCAGAGGCAATGGGCATGGTGACCCTTGGAGAGGGTGGATCATCTGACCTGCAGGGATCTTGGTTGTGGCTTTGATTTCGGGGAACTTAGGCTGAACTAGACAGACAGGTAGTCTGCTAACAGCCTCTCGGACATGGCTTGGACCATCGTGACAGAGAGACATGGCCTCTTAACCGATCAATCCCTAGACCTGATTCTATGCACAGACCCAGAATCAATGGAAAGAATCCATCACCCTTAAAGCCGGGCCTTGCAGGAATGTGAATCTTCCTCCTGACCTCCCACTAAGTGACCCGGCTCATTGGCCGGGTAATTCTGCGTTGGAGAAATGGCTATTGAACATTGGCTCTGAGCTGAGACTGATTCCTGGAAACTCAAAACATCACTGTGGGCTACCAGCTAGAGGATTTTGCGTCTAAGGTGATAATTGGAGTTTTGACTCCAGTCCACCTCAGTGAAGGCAATGGGAACCAGAATCTACCCCATGTTCATTTGCCAAGGTTTTGAGTGACTAATTTGATTGGACATGCTTGGGAATTGACAGAATCTCCACACGACTCCTTGGTTTGTGGAATA
The DNA here is from genome assembly GCF_963455315.2 of Globicephala melas. Classification (NCBI taxonomy): domain Eukaryota; kingdom Metazoa; phylum Chordata; class Mammalia; order Artiodactyla; family Delphinidae; genus Globicephala; species Globicephala melas. Next base: position 114,028,627 of record NC_083320.1, read on the forward strand.
GTGACAATTATAATAGGGAGGGGCCATGGGGAAGCTTCCAGAATTCCACCTCCCTATCAAAGCTATCAGCCCATACAATGCCACATCCTTGAAGAAGTTCAGATATTTGTGCCAACGTGCAACATTTGAGAAAAATTCAGTGAAGTGATTTCAATTACACTGTCATACAGCTTGCGTGTTTAGTTGGTACAGAACACAGATCCATCTTGGAGAATACAGATCATGTAAGCTTATTCAAGTGGTCATTTCAATTTCAGCTGTTATTTTTTTTATTTATTTTTATTTTATTTATTTATTTATTTATTTATTTGCAGTACGCGGGCCTCTCACTGTTGTGGCCTCTCCCGTTGCAGAGCACAGGCTCCGGATGCGCAGGCTCAGCGGCCATGGCTCACGGGCCCAGCCGCTCCGCGGCATGTGGGATCTTCCCGGACCGGGGCACGAACCCATGTCCCCTGCATCGGCAGGCAGACTCCCAACCACTGCGCCACCAAGGAAGCCCTCAGCTGTTATTTTAGATGAGATATCCTGATAGGCATCAGAGCTGGTAAACCTTTTCCTTTTTGCAGTCCCTTCGAGCATAGAGGCATCAGGAATTCAGTAGAGTTCACCTGAAAAGGATCGCAGTGCATCTTCACCATCTGCTGTCTGGATTACATCCGTCTCCTGGCTCTGTGGTACAATCACTCTAATGCTCTCATCACCCCACACGATATAACACTAGTGTACCGCCTTGCTGACCTCAAGCCCACAGGTCACGGGGGGGTAGAAAGTAACAGGTACTTAATGCTCTTGCAAGACATACGTGCGCTACAGGATCAGCAATAAATCCCGTTAAAATTCAGGCTACCTCACTGAAGTTTCTGGATTCTGGTGTCTCGGACATATTGAGATACTCCCTCCAAAGTGAAGGAGAAATTGATTCACTATATCCTCTACCACAAAGAAGGAGGCATGATGCTTTAGGAACTCCTTTGGGCTTTGGAAGGAGCGTGGAAAGAACCAAATGTTATGTTTGGTTGTGCTCTTCTGATTCATTTACTGAGTGAGCTGTAAGGTTCCCAGTTCTGGGTGGGGCTCAGAGCAAGAGAAGCCTCTTAAGCTGGTCCAGGCTCTAATGTAAGCAGCTCTGTTCTTTGGGCCAATAACCCAATAGATTCAATGGTGCCAAGTTGCTTTAGTAGATCATTGATTGGAGAATCAGCAGAAACCCTAAGATTTTGGAACAAGGCTATGATCTGTTTAGCAAGCAACTCTTCTCGTTTTGGCAAGGAGCCCTTGGCGTTACCCTGGGCCTGGTAGAGAAATGGTACACCTGACTGGAAGGTGTCAGAAGGTCATGCAGCTTGTGCTTCTCTGGTTAGCTGGGTGTTATCTGCTCCGTCAAGCCATAAAATTGAGCATGGCCTGCAAATTCCATCACTTCTTTAAAGGGGTATAGACATGAAGTATCACCTCACACTGGTCAGAACGCCCATCATCAAAAAGTCCACAAACAGTAAGTGCTGGAGAAGGTGTGGAGAAAAGGGAACCCTCCTACACTGTTGGTGGGAATGTAAATTGGTGAAGGCACTATGGAGAACAGTAGGAGGTTCCTTAAAAAGCTAAAAATAGAGCTCCTATATGACCCAGCATTGCCACTCCTGGGCATATATCTGGAGAAAACCATAATCTGAAAAGATAACATGCACCCCAATGTTCATTGCAGCACTATTTACAGTAGCCAAGACATGGAAGCAACATAAATGTCCATCAACGGAGGAGTGGATAAAGAAGATGTGGCACATATATACAACAGAATACTACTCAGCCATAAAAAAAGAATGAAATAATGCCATTTGCAGAAACATGAATGGATAGAGATAATCATACTAAGTAAAGTTAGTCAGAAAGAGACAAATACCACATGATATCACTTACATGTGGAATCTAATTTAAAAAAATGATACAAATGAACTTATTTACAAAACAGAAACAGACTTACAGATATCAAAAACAAACTTTATGGTTACGAAAGGGTAAATGTGGGGTGGGGGGGAGGGACAAATATGGACCTTGGGATGAACATACACCTACTACTATATATAAGACAGATAACCAACAAGGACCAACCGTATAGCACAGGGAACTCTGCTCCATATTCTGTGATAACCTCTATGAGGAAAGAATCTAAAAAAGAATGAATTTACATATATGTATGACTGAGTCCCTCTGCTGTACACCTGGAACCAACACAACATTGTACACCAACGATACTCCAATAAAAATTTTTTTAAAGGGGGTTATAGACCAGATGGGGCCCATGCAATTCCTGAAGATCAGTGGTGTACCTAGTGTATTTGGTACCCAGAGTCAGAGGTGTACTGGTATGTATTTAACAACCAGCTCTCTTGGCGGCGGGGGGGAGCCCTGATTTATCGTGTTTGCATTTCCCTGGTGTAAATACTACCACTGTGGCTGATGTCAAGCTACCAACAGGACGTCACTGAACACAGAGCAGGAAAGAGATTTCACTGTTGGGTCCCGTGAGCCAACACGAGCTGGGCCCAGCATCCTGCCACTCCGAGTGTATCCTTCTTTCAAATCCCCTTCCTCTAGGCAATAAGACTATTTTCAGAAAATAACCAGGAAATGAAATGAATAATAACGGCCAGAAAGGAAGCACAGACAGTGAAACAAATTCTTCTCGTAATCATGCTGGTAAATATTTTTTAAATAAAATTAATTTACAGTGCAAAAAGAGGAGAAAATGATAGGACATACGATTTCTGGGTCAGAATTTAAGGAGCTTAGAAGTGCCCACTTCATCCTAATAAATAAAAAGGCTGAACACACTAAAAAAAATCAACTACAAATTGCAGGGAGACCCACTCAAGGGGAGGTGGCCGCGGGGACCACATTTCTGTGAGTTTTTCCTCCAGAGTTCCACCAGGTCCTCAGAGAAAAACCCCTTCCCGCTTCCAGCAGGGGGAAGGGAAAAGAACCATTTTGAAATACTCTAGAGCATTCTGGTTTTCTTTTTTCAAAAAAATTTTATCTTACATTGGAGTATCATTGATGAACACTGTTGTGTTAGTCACAGGCGTACAGCAAAGTGAACCAGTCATACGTACGTAAGTATCTATTCTTTTCCCGTTTAGGTCATTACAGAATATTGAGTACAGTTCCCTGTGCTTACAGTAGGTCCTTGTTGGTTATCCATTTTATGTTTTTAATAATATTTATTTATTTTGGCTGTGCCAGGTCTTAGTTGCGGCATGCGGGATCTTTGTTGCGGCATGTGGACTGTTTAGTTGCAGCAGGAATATGGGATCTAGTTCCTCAACCAGGGATGGAACCTGGGCCCCCTGCATTCTCAGTGGGGAGTCAACCCTCTGGACCACCAGGGAAGTCCCCTGGTTATCTATTCTAAACATAGCAGTGTGTGTGTGTCAATCCCAGACACCCAAACTCCCAAGGGCCCCCCACCCTTGTTCTCAATAAGACCTGCCCTCAGGAGAGACTATTTTACCACAGCCTAAGCTTCTGGAATTTTCTCAGCACCTAACGGATGTAGGAGACGGGAAAGGAGTAGAAAAGTAACAGATTCATACTTCGGACGTGCAGGCTCAGTGGCCATGGCTCACGGGCCCAGCCGCTCCGTGGCACGTGGGATTCTCCCGGACTGGGGCACGAACCCGCGTCCCCTGCATCGGCAGGCGGACTCTCAACCACTGCGCCACCAGGGAAGCCCAGGATTCATGCTTTTAAGTCACATCAGTGAATTTTCTTTTTTTTTAAATTAATTTTATTGAAGTACAGTTGATTTACAGTGTTGTGTTAATTTTTGCTGTACAGCAAAGTGATTCAGTTACATATATATATGTATGTATGTGTATATATATATACACACACATTCTTTTTCATATTCTTTTCTATTATGGTTTATCACAGGATATTGAAAATAGTTCTCTGTGCTACACAGTAGGACCTTGTTGTTTATCCATTCTCTATATAATAGTTTGCATCTGCTAACCCCAAACTCCCACATCAGTGGGTTTTCTATTTTTTTGAAAAAGGGAAAATACTTTTATCGAAATATTGGTCAGTCACAGTAGAGAAGAACATTACGGTTTCTGATTTTGAGCCTTAGCTTCTGCAAGTTCGTCAATGATTTCCTCAGAATTGACTTTCTTTGAATACTAATGTTCAGTGGGCAGTATGGTGAGATTTGACAATCTTTGTTCACAGTTGATCAAAGAACACTTTTTGCTCATCTTGACTCCAAAAACTGTCTTACACAGGAAGCAACATATAAACAGATCATTTTTGTGCAGACAGTTTTAGTGGTGCACAGCCACACACATTCATTTACATTTTATTTATAGCTGCTTTTACGCTGTCACAGCAGAGTTGAGTAGTTGAGACAGATGATATTGCCTGCAAGCCTCAAATATTTATTATCTGGCCCTTTAAGAAAAAGTTGGCCAGCCCTGACCCGAAGGATTGAAAAGAAAGTGTAATTGTATTATATTTAAAGTGTATAAAATTTGAATATATTTCCATCAAAAAATCTGAATTATGATAAATATAAGGACAAAAGAGTTTGTTTCGTGTTTTCAGAAAAGTATTTTTTCTCTAAAACATTCAAAAGGATCTGTTACAATTGTGTGAGTGTGTTTCATATGTAAAAAATTCAAAAGGATCTATTACAATTGTGTGTGTGTGTGTATGTGTGTTTCATATGTAGGCTGCTGAAGCATGGAGCCCAGGGCTGTGGCCCCTCTTGCTGGGTCTAAGGCACCTGGTCTGGCAATTGTCCCATGACCCATAGGCTGTTGGCTGTCATGACTGTCATGTGGGACCTGACCCCAGGAAAATATCGAAGAAAGGGCAGACATTTAACCCATGCTGCCCAATCACGTTCTCTCTCTCAAAAAAAAAAAAATATATATATATATTTTTTTTGGAAATTTAATCAAGGGACCAGAAACCAAATCACGTTAATGACAGAGTTCTGGACGGAAGGCCATGAACTTCCACCTTTGGGGTCCTCGGAGCTGTCCCAGACATTCCTGGATTCTGTCCTTTGGGTCTTCCTGTTGGGATTTCTAGCTCCTTCCTCAGATTCCACCAGGCCTCCCAGCATCCTTCTAATAGATTTTTTTTTTCTTTTGCTGGTTTGGTCTGTGTTACTTGAAATCAAAAGAACTCTAACACATCCCATGTGAGGGATGATCTGCGTGCCCAGATTGTATGACTCAGGGATAAACCAGCTGGGTGGAGTCAGATAGAGCTGAAATTGTGTCCTGGCTGAAACCACCTACCTGTGGTGTGACCTCGAGCAAGTTACCTAACCTCTCTGAGCCTCAGCTTCTCCCTCTGTAAAACAGCACCATTCCTCTGAAGGTAGCGCCAGCCTGTGGTGCATGTTTGTAAGAAAGAGAAAAATGCTCCTCTGGGCACAGGGCTTGACCAGTGGACTGCAGGCTGGACCTGAGCCTCCCCACGCCCCCCCAGCTGGGCATTTTGGTGCAGTGCCCAGTCTGTATATTGAGGAGTGGTATCCTGGGTGCCGTGGACTCTTCATAAAGTCCACAGATCCCCTGTGCGCATTAACCAAGTCTCCCTTTTCCTCCCCCTCCCCCACCCTGTCTCAGCCCAACCACAAACAGCGCAGAAACCAACACGCAAGATGTGAGTGTTAGGACAGAAGGAATGAAATAATTATGGAGAGGAATGCCACACGAAGTCTCCTAACAGCTGCGCTAGATTCCATGTCACGCTGACCCTCCTATCTGTCCGTGTGCCTTTGGGCCCTTGGGAGAAAGTGAATGGGTGGGTGCTCGCCGATCCTTTCAATCCTGAATTCATTCATGTGGCCAGCTTTGGTGGACACCTGTGTCCGGGCTGGTTCTTCTGGCTGGCGGGAAGCCCAGCTGCCTGAGCCCAGCCCTGCTGAGTGGTGGAAATCTGGAGCGGAGGACCAGACAGCTCGTGGGGAAACTCCAGCACCACTATAATAGCAGGCTTCTGCTCTTGTGTACCTCTTCAGGGCTCACAGAGCCTTCCTGATACGTTTTCTCAGCGCGTCCTCACCCAGGTCCTGGGTAGGCAGGGTGGGGCAGCTGCTGCCATCTTACAGTGGAGTGAACCAAGGCTCCGAGGATTAACATCACTGCCCACTTAATAATAATCTCTGAGTGGAGACGGAAACAATTTCGGTGGTCCCTGGGCTCAGCTTCAAATCAGAGGCTCGGAGGGGAAGCCGGCCTTCCACTGCCCCACTGGCTTCCTTGCTTCCTTCCACGTCCCTTCCAAGGGAAGAGAAGCTACTATTCTGCTCAATGGCAAAATGCACCAACGGGCAGGACCCTGGCCCTCACAGATGTGCAGTGAATGGGGCTGCCTTCTTCCAGGGTCTTCTGTTTCTCCTGGCCCAGGAAGAGGGCCCCGGCTTATCCTGGACTGTTTTATCCCTCTGCATGCTGACTAAGAGTTTGGTTTGGGCGGGACTGGCAAGAAAGATTCGGATTCACGTTTGGAGGGGAATAGGAAGCCTCTCCGGCCTGAGGACCCAAATGTGCTCTCCACCCAGCTCTCCGGATCTCTGCATGGAAACATGGAGGAGACCGGTTTTTAATAAAGTGGTCCTTTCTCCATCTCCTGCTTGGCATATGTTGCAGGTGGGGTCCCCGGGGAGCCCACTGCCATGGAGAGGAGGTCTGCCTGTGGGATGTTTATCGCGAGCGCTCTGGGGGTACACCCCTATGGAAGGGAAGGGCAGACGCAGGGGTGCGCAGCTGCCAGGCAGCCTCCACAAAGGCCTGGGCCCACCCTGAGGGGTTCCTGAGGATGCAATCCCAGCCTCTGTTACCTCTGAAGCTGTCCATCACTCAAGGCAGCAGTCCCACCGAGGAAGGGGGCGTGTCCTCGGGGAGGGGGATCCTGCAGGGGGTTAAGGTAGAGAGAGGTGACTGCGGGCGGGGGGCGGGGGGAAGGGGGGCAGCACTCCCAGCGGCTGCAGGAGTCCTCCCTTCCTGAAGTGGGACCTAGCGAGGCATCCGCCAAGCCACCTTGTTCTCGTGCTTCTTTGCGCGTCTCTCCTGAGGACCTCAGAGGATGCGGGGTGATGGGCGGAGCCGGATCCCGCATTGCTGGTCCTCTAGCCAAACGCCGGGACGGAGCAACAGAACCTGCCCTCAGCTCTGATGGGGCGGGGGCGCAAGCCACTGGCAGGAGTGGTTGTTGTGAGCCCAGGGCTTCCTGGGGGACGGGGATCTTGGTGATGAGTTTGGAAGAGGAGCAGTTATTTAGAAGGAGGACACGACCCGTGAGGCAGGCTGGGATGAGAGCAGTGGGTCCAGGGGCTCCGTGGGGTCCTTCCATAACAGGAAGCCCTGCCCCCTCCTCCAGGGAGGCCGCCAGCTTCTGCCACCCAGGAGGGCTCGCTGCGGGCAGCACAGGCCTAGCTCAGGAGGAAGGCCTGGGGACGATGAAGCCGCATCCCTGCTGGAGCATCCCTGCTGCACGGCGTGCGGGAGGCCCTCCTGCCCCACCCCCCACTCCCCACCCCCCGCCAGGGACGCCCGTTGCTGTTGTACGGATCCGAGGGTGTGGTAGGGGCCACCGCCCAGGCATGGAGTGGGAGGGCCAGGAAGGGCAGACACGGGGCGGGAGCCCAGCTGCGCTGGGGGCCGAGGTGTCCGGGAGAGCGGAGGACCGCGGGCATTCGGGGCGGCCCCACCGGCGTCGTCTAGCGCAGGTTTTTCCACAGCGGAAGGCAGATAGGGATGGCGGGGAGCGCTGATTGCTTTTGGGGTCCCTCCATGACTCAGAGCACCCTCCAGCTCGTTGAACCGGGGCCAAACGGCTGTGTGCCGTTCCCCCTGCGCTCTGGCGCGTGCATAATGAAGAAGGGATTTACCCCATATGTGATGACTCCTTCACCCTGAAGTCGCCCGCAGGCGGCTTCTCTGGAGCCCGGTGCTGTGCAGCGGGACCCGCAGCCCTTTCATGAGCTGCTTTGCGCTCTCTCCCCACCCCTCCCCACCCACCACTCCCCGTTTATGTTTAAGGAACGGAAGCTGTGTTTTCTAAATGGACTCAGACTTTGAAAGGTTCAAGTCCTGAATTCTCTGCTCGTGGGACTCCGGCCTTGGCCACCTGGCCTCCTCCAGCCGGGGACCTGGCTTCGCACGCACGGACCCCAGGCCAGGGTGGAGCGGAGCTGGGAAGATCGGGACACGAGCCTCTGGTCCTTTGCTGCGCATCCCCCGGGCCAGGAGCTGGCTGAGGGCAGAGGCAGAGTGGGGGAGGGGCGGAGGGCTCGAAGACCCCTCCCCTCCCCCACCCCAGTGCCTCTGCCGTCAGCGACCTCACCCATTTTGTCCATTCCTTTGGGCTGAGGCACTTCTCCCAAATCTCTAGTAGCGCTGCAAATATTTATGATCTGGGCAACCCACAACACGTTACGGTGGGTTCACTTTTTAGCTGGGAGACCATCTCGGGCAATGGGACCCAAAAGGGTAAGTTTAGATGCAAGGAGAGGAGCCCCTATTGGGAAAGAGAGTGCGGCGGAGGGGAGGAGATGTCGGAGATTGAAAGTAAAGCTCCTGGGGCTGGGGGGTGGGGGGTTGGGACTGGCCTGGGGAGCAGAGTGGGGGTGGGGCGTCCACCATGATTCCCCCAAGAAGAAGCTGGCCGCGAACGGTTTTGCGGCTCAGGCCGGGCGACACTTCCAGTCTGGAGACGGCGGGGCTGGAGATCCGGAGAGAGACTCCGACTGGAGATTCAGATCCAGGGGTTGTCCGCACAGGGGTGGGATTTAAAATCCTGAGCTGGCCCTTGACGGTCGTCGAGGAGGCCGGGGGTGCGGGTGGGGAGGGGCTTTGGCCGGGCTTCACAGATAGGGGGGCCTGGCGTTGAGAGAGACGGAGGGCCTTGAGAGTCGACCGGGAGACACGCTGGAGTGAGCTCGAGGCAGCTTTTGTCCCTTTGGGATGATGGCTTTTTCCCAGAGTCAGGGGCTTAAGGAAAGGAGCAAAGCACAGAGCACCTATAGTGCTGCCTTCCAGACTGGTGGACCCGGAGGGGAAGGCTCGGGTTCCTGAGCAACAGGGGAGCCCAGGGCTCATCCTTTTCACAGGTCCAGACGGGAGGGGCACACGCCCATGGCAGAGACCAAGGCTGGCCACGTTCTGGTGGCTCAGGTCCCAGCAGGCACTGGGGCAGCCTCTCGCAATGGGGTACCAAGGATGCTGGCACTGGGTCTTGCCTTATCGGTTCAAGGGAGCACACGTCCTTCAGAAGATCAGCTGCCAACAAGTGCAGTGCCAGCAGGCTGGGCATCTTGGGGCTCTGGGCACCCCAGAGAGAGAGACTTTGTGTCCTTTCTGCTGATGGGGCCAAGTGGGCCAAGGCCTGCCTCAGTTATCTTTGACAAGAGAAGGTGTCAACCGGGCACAAGTGACTCCCCCAGTTGGTAGCTAAATTCAAAGCATCGCATCACCACCAAGAGTGCATCAGTCAGCCTTGTTCGTGAGGCTTCAACCAGCTGAAGGGACAACCTGGTGCCTTGGGAAAGAGTCTCATGAAAAGGAGGCATTGCTGGAGGGGGCCTGAGTGGAGAGGACAACGTTGGGTCCCCTCCCAGTGCAGGGCCTACTCACTCACAGAGCGTCCTGAGTGGTGTAACTGAACAGCCCAGGGCTGGGAGGATTCCCTTTTTTTTTTTTTTTAATTTATTTTATTGAAGTATAGTTGATTTACAAGGTTGTGTTAATTTCTGCTGTACAGCAAAGTGACTCAGTTATACATATATATATATGTTCTTTTTCATATTCTTTTCCATTTTTCTTTCTTTTCTTTCTTTTTTTTTTTTTTTGCGGTACGCGGGCCTCTCACTGTTGCGGCCTCTCCCGTTGCGGAGCACAGGCTCCGGACGCGCAGGCTCAGCGGCCATGGCTCACGGGCCCAGCCGCTCCGCGGCATGTGGGATCCTCCTGGACCGGGGCGCGAACCCGTGTCCCCTGCATCGGCAGGCAGATTCCCAACCGCTGCGCCACCAGGGAAGCCCCCATTATGTTTTATCACAGGATATTGAATATAGTTCCCTGTAATATACAGTAGGACCTTGCTGTTTATCCGTCCTATATATACTAGTTTGCATCTGCTAATCCCAAACTCCCAATCCATCCCTCCCCCACCCTTCTCCCCCTTGGCAACCACAAGTCTGTTCTCTATGTCTGTGAGTCTATTTCTGTTTCGCAGGTAAGTTTACTTATGTCATATTTTAGATTCCACATATAAGTGATACCATATGACGGTATTTATCGTTCTCTGTCTGACTTGCTTCTCTTAGTATGATCATCTCTAGATCCATCCATGTTGCTGCAAATGGCATCATTCCGTTCTTTTTTTATGGCTGAGCAGTATTCCATTGTATATATGTACCACATCTCATTTTTTATCCATTCATGTGTCGGTGAACATTTAGGTTGTTTCCATGTCTTGGCTATTGTGAATAGTGCTGCTATGAACATAGGGATGCATGTATCTTTTTTACTTATAATTTTGTCCGGATATATAGGTCTGGGAGGATTCTAATATCAGTTCTGTCACTCACCCAAGGTGGGACTTTGCAATTTATTCAATTTCCTTATCTGTCAAATGGGCATGAAAATCCCCAGGTCGCCTGCCTTACAGGGCTGTAAAGCGAATTAGATGGGCTCATCGATAAGAAACTAATCTGAACATTAAAAAGAGCTTCAGCTTCCAGCTTTCCACGACTCCTCCGCCTGAGTCCACCCTGAAATCTCTGAAGGCTGCAACATCATGGCCCACATGGGGGCTGTTCTGTTGCCTTCCCCGAAAGGTCACATGACACTGCAGCTGGGAATTGGGAAGAACCAGCCTTAGCTCAGCCCTGAGCTAAGAGCAGATGACAAGATGGGAAAACTGGCTCTAAAAGCAGGTAAGTTCCTCCACGTGCCGCCTCCCACTCAAGGGTCATTTGACTTTCCATCAACAGCGGCTAATGATGCGGGGAGATACGACCCTGGGCGGGGGGTCGGGGTCCATTTCTGCCCCTTCCTGTGCTGCGGAGCCTCATGGTGGGCTGAGGGCCTCCGGAGTCTCTGGGAAGCCGCCCGCCTGTAAAGGGCCGAGAAGATTCTTCGGCAGGAAGTGGATGCAGTCCCAGAGGGTGGGGTTTTTCCCTCACTGACCATCCGGGGAGGCGCCTATCTTTCCTGGGAGCATGGGAGGTGCCCACAGCTGCTTGGGCTGGGTGCTTCTGGAGAGGTGGAGGCCCCGGTTTCTGAGTCGAGGCCAGCCCCATCAGCCAGAGTTCATTCACTTCCGTAGGCGCTCCTTTGACAAAAGGTTTATGGAGCCCAGCGCTCCACACTGGACAGCATCGGCCCAGAGGGTCGGGCGTCCAGTCTGATTCACAAGCTCCCTTGTCTGTTAATCTGCAGTTCTGGCCCTGGCGGGGGTCCACACGCAGCTGTGCTGTCACCTGGGAGCCTAGGCGGTCAAGGGCTGCGTTTCCAGTCTTCCACACAGCCGTCTTGCGTGGGGCCCGTGGGACTCTGTGTTTCTGAAGGCTCCCCTTGTTCTCTCTGTTCTGGAAGCCAGTCCCTTCCTCAACGGCTGTCCACCTTACTGGTACGACTTGGATTTGCTGGTGTCCATGCCTCCTCCACTTGTGGTTCAACGGTAATCCCAGCTCTTCTCAGCCAAACATGGTAATCCCAAGCTCCTTGTCAGTGATTGGTGTAGAGTAAGCATGTGACACAATTCTGGGCAATAGGGTGCGAGAGGAAATGAGCTGGGGGAGGAGCTTCCCGGAGAGGTTTCCCACTGACTAAAGAGACGCGTTAGAAGAGGTGCCTTCTCTCTCCCTCTGTGGTGTCTGTGTGCGATGCCTGGAACATTGGCAGCTATGTTGAAACCATGAGGGGAGCTAGCCTGAGGACAAAGCTCACACACTGAGGAACCGAGTTGGAACACGGAAAGAACCTGGGTCGATGTCACTGAATTGCTGAATTGATCAACCTGGTGCTGCTCTTCCTCAAGACTTCTTGTTCTGTAAAATTTTCTTCCGTGCCTTTTCTGGTTGGTTTTCTCTGCTCCTTGCAGCGGGAGCATCCTCACTGGTGGGGTCCCTGTCTCCATGTGCTTACAGCCTCTTCTGACTTCTTTGTGAGCCGGAATCAAGAGATTGGAATCACGTGGTCTCACACTCTGAGAAAACTGAGCTGAAGCTGCCGAAGTGTCCAGGCTGCACTGCTGGGTTTTCCCGAAGCTGTGTGCTTTGGTGACGGGGGTGCTGAGCCCAAAGGCCTTCCCCAGCGGTGAGGTGAGCCCGTGTCCTCGGCACCCCTGGCCCCCAGGGCATGAGGGCTGGCGGTCGTCATGCTCATCCCTTGCGTGGGTGGGGGTCAACCCTCCACTGCTGGCTCACACCGTGCCCCTCCCCCTCCGGGGCATCCACCCTCCAGGGGCCTGCCGCTGTTGCCCACCCTCCTGAGGGATGAGGGTCCTTGGGCTCTGCTGCCCCAGAGGAGTCTGTCCCGCCCCTGCCTTTCAGTCCGTGGCTGCTTTCACCCGAGGTCACTTTCAGCCTGGGAAGAGCAGGGCTTCCGGGAGCAGCAGGGTCAGGGCCTCAGGAACGTCTGGGCAGGAGCCCCCGGAACTAAGCCAGATGTGGAGGAGCCTGGGGTGCGGAGGGCAGCCCATTTGTCAGGGCTGAGGTTCTGGGTCGGGGCCAGGCTGACAACAAAGGTGACCCCCGGTTCTGGGAGCTCCTGGGGGTGCGGGGGGAAAGCCGTGTCCTTTTCATCTGAGCTGCCCTGTGCTGGAAAGTTCAGTAAGTGCTCAGGGGACGTGTGTCCAGTAGATGCAATCTTTCATTCATTCATTCAACAGAGACATTGTGCCATTTTGTGTTAAGCAAAGAGATACAGTGCTGAGTAGGACAAGCAAGGTCCCTGTCCTCTGGGTCCTACGACCAAGTTGGGCGTGGGGTGGGGGGCGGCGGACGTAAACCAGGAACCGAATAACTGATTAAGCAGCCAGCTAACTAGCTAATAAGGAACGACTATTTGTAGTTAGTAATATGTGTGACAAAGCATGACAGCCTGTGTATAGCGTGGGAAGGGAATACTGGAGAAGGTGGATGGGGGTCCAGGAAGGGCCTCACCAGGGCAGAGCCGGGAGGATGAGAGGAGGCCAGCCATCAAAACTCCGCAGGAGGGGTCCTGGGGGAAGAAGCGCCAGATCAAGGACCCCGGGGTGGGGGGAGGGGACCAGACAAGTTCAAGGCCAGGTGTCTGGGAACTTCGGGGACCCCGGTGGAGTTGAGGCTGAAGAGGATGTTGTGGGCCATGGTCAGGGGGTCGGGAGAGACGGCTGAATGGCTCTGAGTTCCAGAATGTGTGTGTGGAGCGTCTGTATCCTTCTCTGCCTAAGGTTATCATTAGTTCCAGAGACCTGACCGGAAGTGCGTCCACATTCAGGGACAAAACGGCACCGATGCAGAAGAGGAGACTTGCGTCCACACTCATGTGGACGTGACCTGTGATGTGCAGGGCTGCGGCTCTTCCTGCTTCGCCCTTCTGCCCACCCCCACCCAGCCCTCACCTCAGTCTGTCGGCCAGAGCTTACGTGGTTTTGCCCTGGAGGCCCTGTCGCCCACCTCACCCCCAGTGCCCCTTCCACACGGCCCTCCTGGTGGGGGGAGTTGGTGGACTCCGGCCAGGGACGACACCCAGCCCCTCCGTGGGAAGCCGGGCCGAGAAAGCTTGGCCGTGGGACGTTCCTGTCCCCATGCTCACTCCCTCCCAGGCCCCCCACCTGCCAAGCGCATCTGTGTCTGCCCAGGCCTGGGTTCCCGGACCTTGTGCATCTGGCCTGGCTCTCTTTCTCCAAATGACCCCTGGCCCAGGTACCCTGCTTGCCTCTGCTGCTGGCTGTACCCTTCCCTCCCGAGGATGGGCAAAGATGGCATTAGGAGGCTTTGGTTTGGCACCTCTTAAGGACAAGAGTTAATAAAGAAAGGAAAAGAGGCCCGGAGGTGAAGGTAGGCCTGGCTGGAATCTCAGCGTTCAGGCCCGTGGGACGTGGAGCCTGCCCTGAGCGATACGTCTCAGCACAGCCTGGTGTCAGGAGCCCTTGGTGAACTGTGATACTGTTTTCATGTTGTGGGGTCGCTCCTTGTCTCCCCACTTCTCTGAGTCCCTGCCCCCTCCCTTGGGATAGCCCCCTCTTCTCCCCTCCCCCGCACTGAGGATCTCCTCGCCCCGCCCTGCTGCCTCCCAGCATGGGCCTCGGCCCGGCGCTGGGCCAGCCCTGACAGCTATGCCTCCTACCTTGGCTCGGGACTCCCTCCTCATCCTGGCCAGCTCTGCAGACCCTCCCGGAGTGTGAAGAGGCATGCGTGCCATCACCTGGGTGACCCGCTGTCACAGTCTCCCAAGTCCAGGGAGCAGTGTGCAGCCGAAGGCTGAGCCTCCGCTGGTCCAGGTGGCGGCAGGCTTGCTGTCCTCTGCGTGGCCTCCCTGGCCAGCCGGTGACCAGCCTCCGTCGCCAGCTCCTTCTCTCGAGCCTGCAGAGGCAGTGAAGGAGTTCACAGTGGCAGCTTTTGGGTGTGAGGCTCCAGTGAGTTGTGCTCAGATGCCCGTGGAAGGCTCCCTATATGCCAGGGTGTGACATTGCACGTTAGTGGCTATTAAGACCACAGGAGAGGACTTCCCTGGTGGCACAGTGGTTGAGAATCCGCCTGCCAGTGCAGGGGACACGGGTTTGAGCCCTGGTCTGGGAAGATCCCACATGCCGCGGAGCAACTAAGCCTGTGCGCCACAACTACTGAGCCTGCGCTCTAGAGCCTGTGAGCCACAACTACTGAGCCCGTGTGCCACAACTACTGAGGCCGCGTGCCTAGAGCCCGTGCTCCACGACAAGAGAAGCCACCGCAAGGAGAAGCCCGTGCACTGCAATGAAGACCAAACACCGCCTAAAATAAATAAATTAAAAAAAAGAAAGCCCACAGGAGTGAGAGTGCAGTGTGGGGAGTGCGGCGTGGGGCCCCTGCACCCACATTCAGGCCGACAGAAAAGAAAGACACATGCCCACCTGCCCACCTCCTCCTAAGACACCGCACGTACCAAAGGCCACCATCAAAGACTCCCAATAACGGAGTGAAACCTGCCCCTTCCCAGGGGCCTCCGAGGCCCCGTGATCCCACACCCCTCAGCCCCCACCTGGAGCACACGACCTTCACGCTGTCCTTGACCTGGGGGAGCACGTCCCCGTCGGGGGCCTTGCATTTGCTGCTGTCTCCACTCTGAGCGCCTTCCCAGGCAGCCAGGCGGCTCCTCCCTCATGTCTCAGCATCTCTGGCTTTGGCTGTCTTCTGAGAGAGGCCGTTCCTGACTACATCATTGAAAATGTCACCTCCGTGTTAAGTCTCTGTCCCCTTGTCCCATTCCCCGCCGTACTACCTGAAGTCGCATTAGCTAACCGCGTGTTTGTTCGTTTGCCACCTGTCTCCCCCATGCAGACGTGACCCCTGTGAGGGCAGGCCCTGCTGTATCTTCGGTGTTTGGGGGCGTAGTGGAGCCTCAGGACACTGTGGAGGGCACGAGTGAAGGGATGGGTGGATGGGAGGATGGGCCAGTGGGAGCCTCTGTGTGTATGCCCAGGCTGGACCAGCTTTCCCAAGAAAGGGAGTGTCACACCACAAAATACGTTTCAGATGGATCAAGCCTGTGAAAGGGAAAAACAAAGCTATAAAATCACTGGATGAAAAGAGAGGAGAATGTTTTCAAGGTCTTGGAAGATCCTCAGAAGCAAGACAAGATCCAGAAGCTAGAAAAGCAAAGCCTGACAGATTTGACGCCGTAAAAATAAAAAGCTGACGCGTGGCAAAATTACACGAGGAACAAAGTTAAAGGACATTTGACTGTGAGAAAATATTTAAAACATGTACAACGGACAACCGATTAATAGTGTGACATCTAAAGAGATCCCGTGAGCCCATAAGTAAGACACATACAGCCCAGTAGAGAAAACTGGGCAAAGGAGAGAAAGGGGTAACTCAGAGACTAAGAAGCACTCCTGGCCAGCGAACAGTTGACTAGGTCCCTACCCTCAGCAGTCACGGGAAAAACCCACGGTGGGGGTGGGGGCAGAGCTGAAAGGAGGGTCAGGGATGCACCTGTGCCACAGACACGGGACGGGCGTAGTGCCTCGTTCAGCGGGAAGCTGAGCTGGGCAGGCTTGGCCACATGTAGGATGCACGCACTTTGTGACCCAAAAGTCCCACTTTTAGGAACATATCCTTGCCAGACGCCGAAGGTGTCGCATGCTTCATGGTCTGTACTAGGGCAAGAAGAAAGCGGAGCCACCTGTGTGTCCCGCGGCAGGAAGGTGGCTGCATGACAAAGAACTATAACAGCCAATAACAAGACTCTGCTCTGGCCCTGAGAAAAGTTCTCAGCTTAGTAAGTGAAAATAAAAGCAAGATGCAGAACTACAGCACTGACAGGACCCCCTTTGCATCTTCGTTCCCCCTTCGCAGCGTTTCCTGCACGTGCATTCACACAGATGTACACACATACCTGTGCAGAGAACCGCCAACAGCAGGGAGCTCTGGGGGAGGTGGGTTGAGGACTGACTTTTCATCTTTCCTGTTTGTTTCTTTATCATAGAATTTTAGCAACTAAAATATACGACTATTGTAATTTTCCAGTAAGGAAAAAATAACTCATTGAGGAAGGATGCGGCTGGGGTGTGTGATGCTGGTAGGTCAAGATGGGAGGCCCGAGGATCGTGGGCCGGCTGGAGCTCTTGGGTGACTGCAGGGCACCTTCAGGGCAGGTTTGCTGTCTGTGGAAATCAAGCAGCAGACGCCGCAGAGGTCTCCCTGGAATCCAGGGCGGTGGACTCCTATAGCCCCACTTTTCTTTTGTCTGGAGAGAGATGAAATCCAGATCTCCAGGGTGGGAGTCACAGAGGCAGAGCTGACCCCAGCAAAGAAGCAGGTACCCCTCTCCCGGCATAATCGGGGGCAGGGGTACCCTAGCAACAAGACGTGGCAGGATGCCAGCTCCGGTGTCACCCTTTCAGCTCAGCGATCGTGGGTGGGGGGGTGTTCAGCAGCCCCTGTGCAGTCTCCTCCTCCCTCCGATGATTTCGGGTTCCCCTTCCTAGGAGGCCCAGACCCCCCTCTTCTCATAGATGCATAGATGTACCTGGTCCATACCCAGGGTGGCCGGAAGCTCAGTTCTGGACGCACCGATGTAGAGACGGGTACCAGACCGTGGGGCAGATGTCCAGCTCACAGGGGGATGTGTGTGTCTATGTTCAGGGGAGAAGCCCAGCTGGAAGCAGACCTTGGATGGGACTAGAGTCATGAGCTGGTGAAGACAGCCGGGGTGGGTAGGCGGTGTGGAGCCGCGCAGTGGGCCCGGATGGAGCCCTGAGACTCCTACATCTACAAGACTGGTAATACTAAGGATCGTAGTAATCACTGCTGTGTTGAGCCCAAAGGGCCGGGCCCCAGGGGGGGCAGGGGCTCACCCAAGGCTGTCCAGATAGCACCTAGGGCTGCCTGGTTCCAAAGCCTGCCATCTGCCCCCTGGTCACTCTACTCTGTGTTTCTGTGTCACACCTGATATCTCATCTTTGTTTTACTGCCCTTCCCCACAACAACTAATGTGACTGAAGGCAGCTAAGCGGTTTTGTCTTTATTTCTGCCCCTGACCTTGGTCCTTGAGCTCAGCGAACTGATCAGCTGGCAATTCGAAAGGTTGGGAAGAACTGGAAACGACTGCCAGAGGCCAGAGGCCAGGGGGACCTAGCGGGGGCGCTGGGCAGGCGCGCTGCTGGCCGAGGCCCTCGCTCGGTGCTGGCCGGGCACCGGGGCCGGGATGGTCGCGCCCGCTCGCACCGCTAAGGAGGACGAGGATACAGGGGAAGGAGGCCACGCCCGGGGCCCGCGGGAGCTCAGTGGCCGCTGCGCACGGACCGCCCTCTTCCCTCATTTACCCTCCCAGCCCCACAAGGTGGGCTTGTGGCTGTCCTGCATCTGCGGAGGGGTTACGGACACGGGCCACCAGGAGTCGGGCCGGGCCTGTCTGATGTCCCCTCTCAACCTCCTGACCACCAGGTACGTAGAGGCTCCCGTATTTGCTGAGCATCAACACACATCTTCTTTCTACACATTTTCTCTGAGGCCTCACAATGACCCTGTGAGTTGGGTATTATGGGCCCCGTGTCACACCAGGAGACAGAGGCCCAGGAAGGTCAACGAAGGGCACCCAGCCAGCAGGACGCAGCGCTCGCATTCCGACCCCAGTGGCCACCCGGGGTCTTGACACAGCCCAGCCAGCCCGCCTGGGGAAGAGCCCAAGGACCGGTCACTGCCAGGCTGGTCTCTCCTCAAGACGGCACCCACCCTCCTTCCTTGTCTTGCCATGTTTGATGGACTCTACGATGACCCTTTCTACATTTTGGCATCTTCGCAATCTGGGGGCGTTTTACAGTCCTTGTCAGGCCAGGCTGCTGTTGTGACTCTGTTGTCTTTTCCCGGCACCCACGTCAAAATTTGCAGGATGGGCGTCAGTGGCTCAAGAGAAAATGCTGGAGCCAGTAGCACAGCGTTCTTAAGAAAAGATGCTGAGCTGCTGTGCTTTGGACAGTGCAGAGGGCAGAACCAGGTGGAAAATCCCAACTCCGACAGCTCTTAGGTCCTAAGAGATTCTCAGGGGTCGGACTCCGCATACCAAGGGATTCTGGGTCTGCTTGACCTGGGGAGCCCCCACTTACATCTTATGGGGGGCTGTGCATGCTCATGCCCTGCCCCCGTCCTCCTGCCGGCTGGTGGTCCTGGGAGACTCACGCCAGAAGCCACACGGCCAGTGTACAGCATCCCTCCCAGGGGCTCCTGTCTCATCCCGAAAGAGGGCAGGAAAGAGCACGTGGGTGCTCACAGGTGGCGAAGAAGGGGAGTCAGAAGGTCGGTCTGATAGTCTGTAGGGCTGACAATCGTCACTACCTGACTCTGAGCCAAAGCGGAGAGGAGGGTGAAGCCTGGGAGCCGGATCCTGCACCCTCTGCCCAATGGGTACCCACAGCCCTTCATGGGTGTGGCTCATGGCTCTGTTGCTAGGGCCCCATCCTGAGCCCAGCCCAGGGCAGGCATCTAACTGGTGTTCGCTGAATGCATGGCAGTTGCACATGGCTTTGGAGTCTCTACGACACGTGTTCAAATTATGCATCAGCCACTGCTCTGAGCCTCAGTTTTCTCATCTGTAAAATGGGGATATGATGTCTTCATGGTAGAGTTATTGGGAGGGTGAATTAAATGACGTCCATAAAGTACTGGGCTTCGTGGCCGGCAGGGATAGGTGGGAATATATCTGAGGAGACCAGGTATCACAATTTATCACAGCACAAGGGTGGGATGAAGAAGTGGGCCAAGTGTGAACTTTAAGTCCTGTCTTGGAAGGAAATTTCCAGAAGCTCCACGCAGCACTTGTGCTAACCTCCCACTGGCCAATCGCACGGCCACACCCAGGTGCCAGGGCGTCCGGGGGAACGTAGTGTATTCTGGGTGGTTCTGTGCCCAGTGAAACCCAGGCTTGTGTTACTGGGAAAGGTGGGAGAATGGACGTGGGGGGTGGTCCCCACACGCAGCCTCAGCCACGGGGCCTCACGTCCTCACCTCACCTGTGTCTTGCGAGGCGTGAGATACTGGCTTCGTGGCTTGGAGAAGACACTGCAGCCCAGAGAGTCTCCGTGCACGTGTGCGAAGCCTCAGCCCGGGAGGGGCTGAGCATCACCACCCTCTCGGATCCGCCCCACACCTGCCGCTGCTTCGAGACTCCCCCCAGGTCTCAGAGAAGTCCAGTTGCCCGAGACTCACCCTTCACCTTCAAGATTTCTTGCCACTGGATGGACCTGGCAGTTTTCCCTCTTATTCAGGGTGGGAGCAGGGAGTGATTTGGCCCCCGAGACAGTGGCTGAGAACACCTAGGGGACACTGACGTCAGTGGAACTCCAGGCCTGGGGGGGACAGCATCTCTGGAGCAAGGAGGAGGTGGGCTCAGGAAGGGATCCCTCAGGGGTGGAAGAGCTGCTCCAGAGACAGAGAGACCCCCACAAAACAAAACAGCTTGATCTCACCCATCAACAGGTTACTTACTAGCCGCACTGTCCACAGCATCACCCTGAGCCTGAACGCGGAAGTGGCTCTGCCTCACAAGCCGCCTTGTGTGTGAAGATGCATCTGGGGTTGATAACGCCGCAGCCTGGGGTGTTTTGGCTCCTCCTTATTTAAAGGGAAGATCTTGCTGCCACCCAGCCCCACCTCACCCTCCAGACTGGAAACTATGTGACCCTCACGACGGGGTTTCGGTTAGACACCTCTGGCCAGATTTCTGAGCTGAAAGGAACATAGAGCTTCCCCGGGGCCAAGCACACGCTCTGCACAGCTGGGGATGATGTTTTGTCCCGTCCCTTCAAAACAAAGCTGAAACCGAGCAAAAGGCATTGCTTTCAGATCAAATATTTGTTGGCTCTCGCCTGTGTCCTGTGGGTTAGAAAACATGTTTTTTTGGTTTTAAAAATAGATTTCCCTGGAAAGAACAATGGCAAAAATCAAAGAAAAGTGTTTGGTGTGGCGGAAAAAAACAAACTCCTTTGCCCAAGAAGTCTTGAGGTCTGGCGAGCCCCGAGCGGCTCGCAGCGTCTGTCGCCCTGACTTGGGTCAGAGGACGGGGGCTCGTGGCTTGTCGAGGGCCACGCGGTGACCGCCTGAGTCCCTCAGAGGCCCCGAGGCAAAGCATCCCAGGGGCAGCGTCGCAGATGGGCGTCTCACAGCTCCTGTCAACCTCAGTTCCTGCCGGGCTGCGGCACTGCCCAAGGCTGCCCTGGGGGGCTCTGGGATCGCTGGGTGATCTTGGATGTGAGGGCTTCTGAGAACGCACCCCCCATGCACGCCGGGCTCTCGCCGCCCTCGTGCTGCCCCGAGGAGGGCCAGCACTTCCATGTGACCCTAGGCTCTGGCCTCAGCTGGGGACACTAGACTTGGAGCCTTGACCCCGGGCAGCTGTCAGTAGCCTGGCTTGAGCGCATGGCCCAGAGCCCAGGGTCTGTCCAGCAAAACAGATGCTCTCTCGGGGCTTTTGGATGCAAAACACACAGAGAAGCGTCCAGAGAGCAGAGAGAGGGAGGGTGAGAGTAGGCCGTGTGCAGAGACTGTGGGGCAGCGCCGCTCCTGGGAGCAGGGAGTGGAAGGTGCGGGGACTGGAGGCTTAGATGCACAAGAGCTGGGACACAGCAACTGAAGCAGAGGCCCGGGGCAGCCAGACATGTGGCCGAGCTTCCAAGCTGCTGCCAGGCAGCCAGGGATGCTGCCCCACGGACCACAGCCCCCGGGGCTGCTCCCTGGGATAAGCTGAGCCCTGTGCACTGAGCTACCCATTTAGCTGTAACCCTTAAATGTGCTGAAGGGGACATTTTCAGGGGTTGAGAGCAGCAGGCACATACACAAAGGACAGTTCATTCCTTTCAGAGTTGTGGTCCCTTCCCCACCTCTTCCAGGAAGCCCTCCCTGACCACCTCTCCACCTGCGATCCTCAGCCCTCTCCCTCCTTGGAGCATCCACAGAACTTGTCCCTGAAGGTCCCCACCTCCCACTGCAGCCCAGCTCTCCATCTTCATCTTCCATCTCCCCGGAGGCAGGGGCTGCTCTGGGCTCTGTGAGTTCCTGCCGCTCTGAACTTGAGGCCCGGAGCGTGGCTGATGTTCAGTACTTAGCGTAGGTGGGCTGGAGGGTTCACTGCACAGCCCACGGGTGGGTCCTGTCTGCAGACAGTGCCACCTGTGCCCCCAAACAGAGAACACCAGCCCTGATGGCCTCTTGGCACAGCGATGAGAACTCTCTGTGGACTTTGCTCTTGGTGGAGCCCGCGGGGCAGCACTTAGCCTTGGCCTGAGGACTGGAGGTGGGCGGCAGAGGCCAGCTAGTGAGAAGGCTGGTACCTAGGAGACGGCCAGATGTACAGGTCAGGCTCCAGGCTGGACCCACTTGGAAAGGCGGTGAACCGTTCTTACCTCTCAGAGCTCAGTTTGTGCTATTAGCTTGGACAAGCTGTAAAAGAAAGGCAAGGCCCTTGGGCTTGCCTTGAACAGGGGAGGGGGGGCTGGAGACCCCAGCTTGGGAGAGGAGACACTGAAAGCCCCCCACCGCAGCCCAGACCCTCCCCTCCGCACGCCCTGCCTCCCCTGGAGGCTCTGAGGCTCCTGAAGGCAGGCAGGGCCCGAGTCCTGTGTTTCGGGGTCCACCAGCAGGCAGCCCCAGGCCCGGCATGGAGAAGATGAGGTTTGCCCTGCAGAGACAGAGATAAGGCAGGAAAGGGGGGCAGTCTGATCTCAGGGGCCTGCTGGGGGCAGAATGGGGTGTGGGGCCTGGGCTGGGCTGGAGAAGGGGCACTGGGGATGCCAGGAGAAGGGCCTTGGGGAGTGTCCCCGAATAGGGAGACTCCAGGGTTGGTGGAGCTGCCAACCTGACACCTCCGCCGAGGTTCACACTCACACCTGCTCCTGGCTCCACGCCCTCACCCTCAGTGCGCACATACACACACACACACAC
Organism: Globicephala melas; assembly: GCF_963455315.2. Taxonomy (NCBI): domain Eukaryota; kingdom Metazoa; phylum Chordata; class Mammalia; order Artiodactyla; family Delphinidae; genus Globicephala; species Globicephala melas. Next base: position 114,051,269 of record NC_083320.1, read on the forward strand.
ACACACAGGCATATGCACACGTGGGCGGGAAGATCTTGGGCAGAGCTCAGGAGCCATCACTAAGCTTCACGTAAGGAGGGGCATTGAGGGCTGGCCCCTGATGCCACGAAGGAAGCCGCCATCACCAGGGGGTGAGTGAGAAGAGAGTGGAAAGGCTTTGTCATTCTTAATAGTCACATGTCTGGTCCATGGCAGACGCTGGAAACGTGTAGTTAATTGATTCTCACAACAAGCCTGTGTAGTGAGCATTCCTCTTCCCCTTTTGCAGATGAGCAAACTGAGACCTTGGGAAGTAATGACTCTTGCTGAAGTCTAGACACTTACTATGTGTGGACGCAGTTTCGAAGCCAGGGTGCTTGGGTTCCGGTGTCTACGCTCTTTCCACCCAGCCCTCAGCCACCTTCCGCAAAGTGGCCTCGAGAGGGACACAGAGACGGGACTCGGGAACATCTGGGGCCGTGAAGCCTCCTGGCTTGGCTTTGGAGTGACCACCAGCCCTGCAGACTAACACGCTCAAGCTCCATCAGGCTGAAGGGGTTGGTTTCCCCAGTAGAGCCCCCTCAGGTCAGGTCCCTGGGCTGTAAAATCAGCAGCTTTGTCATGTTTATGTCCATAATTTTGGGGGGAAAGGAATGAAAAATGAAAATAAAAAGCAGCTGTGTAAGGGCTGCTTGGAAGCCCCTCGGCTGTAAGGACCTGGCCCTGGGGTGTCCCATGGCATCTGCCCCAACACCATCCCACTGCCCAGGCTTGCCACTGCATCTGTGGTCAGCGTGGGTGATGCCCCCAGCTCCCATATCCATCCACATGCAAGCCTGTGGTCCCTCCCTCGGCTGTGAGGCTGGCCACAGCCATTCCCACGCAGGGCTTTGTGACGGGACGGGGCTGTCACAGCCGGCAAGAGGGGGAGAGGCCATTTGTCTGTTTATTCAAAATATGCATTGAGTACTTTTTTATTCTTGTGCAAAATCTTTTTTTTTTACCATTTGTATTTTATATTGGGGTATAGTTGATTTACAATGTTGTGTTAGTTTCAGGTGTACAGCCAAGTGATTCAGTTATACACATACATGTATCCATTCTTTTTCAGATTCTTTTCCCTTATAGGTTATTACAGACTAATGAGTAGAGTTCCCTGTGCTGTACAGTAGGTCCTTGTTGGTTACCTATTTTATACTAGTAGTGTGTGTCTGCTAATCCCAACCTCCTAATGTATCCCTCCCCACACCTTTCCCCAGGCAGCTCTGTTTCTGAAGACCCAACGGCTTTGCCTTGCAGTGTTCTGGCTTTTTTTGAGTCCCGGAAACCAGTGTCACCAAGCTCCATCTACAGAGGCTCTGGGGGAAACGGAGTGAGCGACTGTCCACTCTGGAGGGCAGATAAGGGGCTGTCCAGGTCCTGTGTGTGAGGTAGACACAGAGGAGGGTGGCCAGGGTGCTTGGGTGGGAACCTGAGCTGCAGTAGCCACAGGACCAAGACCCAGCCCCCCACAGGGCGGGACATAGCCAGGGTGTCACAGGGTCGGAGGGTGGGAAGCCACCACGGGGTCATGGCGTGGCCACTCCTGGGCCAATGGGCCCTCACGCCAGCCTCCCACTGCCCGGTGAGGTCCTTTTGTTTGTGGTGACCGGCCGGCAGGCCTGTCACCTGTGTGTGCCCCGCTTGCGTGCACACCCAAATTCTTGATAGCCCTGGGCAACCGGACATCCCAACACCAGAAGTCTGCTCTTGAAGATGGTAATAGTTAGGGCAGGCTGACCGGCTGTAGCACAGAGACCCCAAAATGTGATGGTTTAAGCCCAAGAAGGACATATCACTCTCTCGTCCAACAGTCCAGGGGACAGGTACTAGGTTAGCAGGGGCTTCACTCCACATAGCCCTTTGGGGATCCAAGTTGCCCACAGCTATGAGATCTGCAGCTCTTGGGGCCTCAAAGGCCACCCGGGGTGTTGCCAGCCTGGTCAGCTGAGAAGAGGAAAGAGCTGGAGGGTCTGCATGGGCAGGCGGCCCCATGCCCCTCCCTGGCCAGGCCCGTTGCCCTGTGTTTACCCTACACCCCAGGGAGCACAGAAACTGAGTTCTGATCTTCTTAAAGAGGTACCAGTTTCAGTCGCTCAAACAGCCAGTCCACAATGAGCACCTGCTTTGTCCCAAAGCGCGTGCCAGCCCCACGCGTGGTCACAGTGGGGCATTGTGGCAAAAGAGCAAAGCACCACAGTCGCTGGGTGTTGGCTGCATCCGGCTCCGGGCTCCGGGCTGCAGGCTGGGCTGGGCTTAGGGGATGCAGAGAGAAGATGCCAGAGAGATGAGCCCAGCAGACACAGAGCAGCAAGGCGGATGCCAGGACTGCAGTGACCCGAGGGGCAGTCAGGGCGCGAGAAAGGGGCAAGTGAGAGGTCACCGAGAGGGCTGGAAGGGGGCCTTGGGGGAAGGAGAGCCCAGGCTCCTGTCTGAAAGGGCAGCTGCTGTTCGGTGACAGCTGCTTGGTACCCGGCAGGAATTGGCACCTAGGGTGGCCCAGTCTTCTGATTTATCTAGAATAGGCAGAAATGCAAGGTGTGTGTCTGTGTATGTATGTGTGTGTGCACACTTGAGCGCGTATGTGTGTGCGCGTGTGTGCGTGTGTGTGTGTGAGAGAGAGAGAGAGAGAGAGAGATCTTGACTTTTTAAATACTGGCTGGAGGTTGAGTCAGCTTTGCTGCAGGCAAGTCTGAGGTCTGAGTCCTGGGGCCAGCCCTGAGCCCTGTGCAACGGAGACACCCCAGGAACGAAGTGATGTGATTCAGAAGCAGCCGACCAGGCAGCAGTGTCCGGAGCCGGGGTTTGTGACCAAGGGGCCCATTCACTGTGTTGAATGGGTCAGCCTCTTCATTCCAGGTGCCTGTCATTGGTACCTCATTTTAATTTTCATAAGAAGCCTCTGAGATGAATTGGGAGTTTGGGATTTGCAGATGCAAACTACTATATATAAAACAGATAACCAGGACTTCCCTCACGGTCCAGTGGTTAAGAATCCGCCTTCCAATGCAGGGGATGCAGGTTCAATCCCTGATCGGGGAACTAAGATCCCATATGCTGTGGGGCAGCTAAGCCCGCGTGCCTCAACTAGAGAGCCCACACGTCGCTACAAAGATCCCATGGGCCGCAACTAAGACCCAGTGCAGCCAAAAATAATAAACAAATTAAATAAATAAATATTTAAAAAACAGAGATAACCAACAAGGTCCTACTGTAGAGCACAGGGAACTATATTCACTATCCCATAATAAAACACAATGGAAAAGAATCTGAAAAAGAATATATATAACGGAATCACATTGCTGTACAGCAGAAATTAACACAACATTGTAAATCAACTAGACTTCAATAAAATAAATTAAAAAAAAAAAAGCCTCCGAGACAGCTGTGGTGATGCTCCTCTTTCCACGGCTGACAAGGCTGGAGCTCAGAGAGGTCGAGTCACTTGTGCAAGGTCACACAGCTCATAAGCAGCCCTGACAGACTTGATCAGCCTTGGGGGTGGTGGAGACCAAAGCCTCTTCAGGAAGGAAAGCGGAACTCAGAGCAGGGCAGTGATTTGCCTCAGGTTACTCAAGAGCAAGGTACACTTGGGGGCCAGGCTCCAGGCCACAGATGCTCACCTCCTTCCCACGGTTGTTCTTTCCCACTCAGCCCCGGTCCCTCTGCACTGTCATGACTGCAGATGGAGCTTCACCTCCCCGGCAGGGCCTGCTGTGAGCTGAAGCCCGGGGGTCCCTTCGTATGGTGAGACTTGCACAGAGTACACAACGCCTGCTGACTCATCTTCTGGCTGAGCCGGCGCTCTGGTCTACCCAGTTTCGGGCCTGGCCCACCTGCACGGCATCTCTGGCGGGATGTGGTAAAGCCAAGCCACGTGGGATCTTCCTGAGCCCCGGCTTCTGTGGGTAATCCTGACACGTGCAGCCTAAATGTCGGCCAGCTTGGCCTGGGTGGATCTTTGCCTTGAGGCAGGGAACTGGCCCCCGGGGCCTCAGGGAACCCTTCCCGCTGGGGACAGCCGTGACTGGTGCAGCTCAGAGCCACCGCCCTGCACCCCCCAAAGGGGATGGACCTAGAATCCCCGATGGGGTGGAAGGACTGCCACGTGTCTTCTCTCCCTGGCAAAGTAGGTGTCGGTGCTGCGTTCTTCTGTCAAACTTTCCTGAGCCCAGCTTGGGAAGGAGGTGACCTGCAGCTTTGGCCTCCCTCCTCGTTTTCCAGCCCCCACTCCCTCCCCCTCCCTCCACTCAGACCAGCTCTGGATCAGCTCGGTGAGCTCCCAAACCCACACCCACCGAGGTACAAATCACTGAGCATGGTTACAGGATGCCCGCCCTGTGACAGGTTCTCGGGACTTCAGACTCAGACTGGGACTCACGCCATTGGCTCCCTGGTTCCCGCCTCCTTGGGCTTGGGCTGCAGCAACACCACCAGCATCCCTGGGTGCCGGCTTGCAGGTAGCAGACGGTGGTACTTCTCGCTCTCCATAATCACATGCGCCGATGCCTATAATAAGTGTCCCTTTAGGTATATCACTATATATCCCATTGGCTCTGTTTCTATGGAGGACCCTGACCATGACATTCTCTCTTGTCAAAGTCCCAGCCGGCATGTTGCTCAGGCCCCTCTGCCTTGTCTCTCGGCACTTCTGGAGTGAAGCCCCTGTTCGCATGGCCCAAAGGGGTCCCTGCCTTACCCCTGCATCCCACCAGGGGAAGAGGTGCAGGAGGATGGGCACAGCTGGCTGTGGTACCCATCCCTCCCACTCACATCCCATCGGCCAGACCTCGGGATCATGGCCACGCCCAACCGCAAGGGAGGCTGGGAATGGGGTCTTTATTTGGGGTGAACACTGGCCAAGCTAAGAATCAGGTCTGTCACTGTGTGAGAGAGAGAATAAATGGTGGGGGACAACTAGTAGGTGCTGACAAAATTGGCGAATAAAACAGACGTGCTCCTGCCTTGAGGGGACTCACGGCCAGGTGAGGTGACGGACATCAAATGACAAATGACCCTAAGAGTTATGCTTCCCACTATGCTGAGTGGTACCATGGAAACGCACAGGGAGCGCTAACGAGGGTCGGGGAGGGCAGGGATCAGAGCAAAGACCTGGAGGAGGATAGGGTGGGGGGGGGCAGTGGGGAGGTTCCCACCGAGCAGAGAGTGGAATGACCTTGCGTCCGGCAGGAAGGTGGCACTTAGAGGGTTAGCAGGAAGGCTGCTACAGCCGGAGCCCTGTGAGCGATGGGGTGGGGAGTGGGGGGCGCTGTGAGATGAGAGCGGTGACTCGGGCAGGCAGGGCCTTGCAGCCAAAGTTAGGGGCTTCCTTCCCAGCAATGGTGGAGGATTCAATGGAGGGGGTGACACAGCTGCACTGCGGCTTCAGATCATTCCACGTTACTGCCTGGTTTTTCTGGAAACGGGGATACTGGAGCTCAGCAAAGATTACAGGGGTGCCATGGGGGACGTGATCCCACTGGGGACAGGGGGTGGACAGAGGGCTTGCTGGGCTCTACTCCCTGCTGGTCATCTTGTGCCCAATGAGAATCACAGGAGGTTGGATTTGGGAAGATGGCAGAGAGCATCCAGCCCAAGTCCTCTGTGGTCCAGACAAGGAGGCTGAGCACAGAGACGGAAAGGGGCTCAGCCAGGTTGCCCAGCAGCCAGCGCTGGAGCCAGAACCGACTCCCCGGATGGCAGCAGGATGGAAGGGGTCACTGGGTTGAATGGGTGTCACCTGGCCCCTGGGAGCTACCTGTCTGAAACAGCTCCAGAAACTTAAGTCTGCTAATTAATTTCTAATTCCAGCCCTAAGCCATAAAATCAAACCACATACTGATCTGCCCACAGTTGCCTGACAGCTGGCCTGTCTGATCCTGGCTGTCTGCTCACAAATTGGTATTAGTGGCACCAAGAGCAGATTAACGTGGTGACCAGGCACCCAGCAACTTGATGCCACCAGCTGAGCTGCTACAGCTGCCAGTGTCCCCCAGCTGCTAAGTGGCCCAGATACCTACATTTCCCCAACCTTGGGGTGGAGAGCAGTCCAGGGTCCAGCAAGGGATGGTCCTCCCTTGGCCACCAAGAGATGGTCCTCCCTTGGCCACCAAGAGATGCTACTGTTCCGCCATAAGATATAGGAGAGGATGCAGGGAAGCATGGCCAGGAAGGCCAAGATTTCAGGGTTAGTACAGGGCTTAAGAATCAGTGGGGGGACTTCCCTGGTGGTCCAGTGGTTAAGACTTCACCTTCCGATGCAGGGAGCGTGGGTTCAATCCCTGGAGCGGGAGCTAAGATCCCACATACCTCAGGGCCAAAAAATCAAAACATAAAACAGAAGCAATATTGTAACAAAATTCAATAAAGACTTTAAAAATGGTCCACATCAAAAAAATCTTTAAAAAACAAAGAATCAGGGGGTCCATGGACATTCATCACCTGAGCCAAAGCCCACATTGCAGAGCCAGAGAACTGAGCCCAGAGAGGCAGGTGCTATGCTCACAGTCACACAGCACAGGCCTAAAGCTCTGACTCCCTCCCTATCAATCTAATGTTTTTCCTGTTCCACCACTTGGAGGATGGGCCTTTTTCACCATTACTAACCTGAGTCTCTCCTTTATGGATTTTTCCACTTTGTCAATTACCATCTCCTAAGCACCTACTGAGTGCCAGACACTATACTAGGCACTGGGATGCAGGAAGCAATCACTGTGGAAAGGACTAGAGGCATGACAGGGTCATTCGCTGAGGTGAGCACAATGTACATTATCTAACAGGGAAAGGGGAGGAGTGATGGAAGGGAAGATATCTCAGAAGGGATGAGTGATGATGTGGGTTGTATTAGATAGGGTTGGAAAACACCATAGTAACAATAGAGTAAGCAAAGCATCTCTCTCTCATGTGAAATTCCAGAGCTAGTATGGTGATTTTGATCTGTAAAGACCTGGGGGACCCAGGGTCCTTGCACCTTCCTGCATCACTGTCCCTAGAGAAAAGCCCTGGTCCTCATGGGCCAAGATGGTGCCTAGAGCTCCAGCCATCACATCTGCACTCCAGGCAGCAGGATGGAAGGACAAAGAGGAAGGAGGCAAACATATGGTCGCCAAAACACGCGTTACAAGAATGTTCAGTGTCAAGAACTATGAAGGGGCTGAGATTTTACTCAACATGAAAACTAGTGTGTCAGCCTGCCACTGTTTTACAGAAGTTGGCAGAAAATGCGAGAACCATGGACTTTATTACGCACAGCACAGCAAGTAGCAAGAGCGTCAGCATATCTGCGTCAGTTCCTCTTGTTCCCAAGTCCCAGGAAGCAACGTGGATGGGCCCAGATGGATGCTGCACATGCAGTGAGGTGTGTTACAGGGGAGGAACCCTGAGATTAGGGAACCTGGAGCTTTTATAACGGGAAGTAAGCACACCCACCATTTGCTCCATCGGGAGACATGTTTTCTTCCAAGACTCTTCACAATAGAAACATCCCGCAAAAGATGACTTTATTCACGATAGCCCAAGCCTGGAAACAGCCCAGGGTCCATCAACAGGGTCATGGGTGTATTCACACAGTGGACCGCCACTCACCAATAGTAAGAAACCACTGATAACAGCAACAAGGGTGACCCTCGAAAACATGATGCTGACCCAAACCCCTGAGACACAGGAGTATATATTGTGTGAATGATCCATTTAAATGAAAGTCGAGAGCAGGAAAAGCTAATTGATGGTGGAGAAAATCAGAACAATGGTTGCCTAGCAGTGGGGAGAAGGTCGAGGATTGACTGGGAAGGGGTGTGGGGGAATTTTCTGGACTGCTGTTTCTCCATATATTTGTCAGGACTCAGCAAATGTACACTTAAAGTTTGTTCATTTCATGATATGTAAAAAAGTATATATACACAGAAGTATTTGGAGGGAAGTATACTGGTGCCTGCAATTTACTCTGAGATGAATCAGACATAGGAATATTGATGGAGGGATAGAAGGATGAATAGATAGATGATAGGTAGAGAGATCGATGCTAGATCATATAGAATCTAGGGGATGGATGTGTGAGTGTTCACTGTATAACTCTTCCAATTTTTCTGTATATTTGAAAATTTTCATGATAAAATGGGAGAAAAAGAGGGGGTAGAGGTCATATACCAGCTGTCCTTTTAAAGGGTTCCCAGAAGCTGCCAGGTGATACTTCTGCTCCCACCCTATTGGTGGGAACCTAGTCACATGGCCATACCCAGCTGCAAGGGAGGCTGGGAAATGTAGTTCCAGGGGAACCTGGATCCTGGTAAAACTCCTAACACTGAGAAAGAAGGAGGGAACAGACACTAGAGATCAACCCGCAGCCCCTGCCACGAGCAGGACTGCTCTCAGCCCACACGGTGCCTTCATGGGAATTAGAAAAAGGCACCCCCTCCTCTGGGCTGGTGAGCCTGGGGCCTGGGCAGCTCAGAGGGGCTGGTGGCAGCCCTCGCTTGCCGCCAAGGCCAGATAGCCTCCAGTAGGTGGAGGGTGTCAAATCCCAGGTCAGACCCTTGGGCCCAACAACAGGTAGCACTGTGGGAAATCACCCACCATAGCTGAGGCCAGAAGAGGTGAGTTGTGCTTTTTTAATGCTTCTGGAACTTGTCTGGAGGCAAAAGAGGAGATATGGGAAATGGAAATGCTTGCTGAGCATTGCTTAACCCGTAGTGGACGCTAGGCAGGAAGGTCATCCGTGGGCTTTCCACATCTTGCGTGTGTGGTTTATGTCTGGGCTACACATGGGATCGAAGGGGCCTGGGATTTTTGTGGAAGGCATGGGGTAACCCTGTGCTTGGCTTGTTTGTTGCCGGAAAGGCTGGATTGTTCTGGGCCTGGCTCAGAAACAGAGCAGGAAGCTCTAAAACACGGAGGGCGTGTGAATAGGGGGTAGTGCGACCTGGAAACCCTCCTTTCTTCCCCTTGGAGATGTGCTGCCTGGAAGGAGGGGTAAGACACAGAACTCTCAAAAGAGTTGCCCTTCTCAGCCCATGGTCCTTCCGTTCACCTCAGCTCAGGTTAGAAACATAAGCGTCATCCTTCACCCTTGTCTTTCTGGGTCTTTCCAGAATCTGACACTTTCCCCACGGCTGCACCCATCTATTGCCGGGTAATTGCTACAGTCCCCTACCTGGTCTCCCAAGTTCTCCTTTTGTCCCTCTACAGCCTGGTCTCCACACACAATCAGCAGGATTGTCAAGAAAACCCTGTGTCAGAAGAAAACCCTTGGCATGTGGGGTGGGAGGCTGTTCGTGGGTGACACCGTGGGGCTGGAGCCAGAGCCTCTGGGCCCTGTCAGCAGATGCTGATTGGCTGACAGCAGAGGACAGGAACCAAGTTATACTTGACCGGTCCGGGAAGATCCCACATGCCGCGGAGTGGCTGGGCCCGTGAGCCATGGCCGCTGAGCCTGTGCTCTGCAACGGGAGAGGTCGCAACAGTGAGAGGCCCGCGTACCGCAAAAAAAAAAAAAAAAGAGCCCTCCTTCAAAAATTGTAATCAGGCATTTGGCTTAATGTCCTGAGTTGTTGTACAAGCAGAGAAGATGAATCATCACCCAGGTGGTTCAGTATGTACAAGGAGGTCCAGACGGCTCTCCCCTCGCATGACTGTGGTGGATTGACCGACAGAGATGGGAAACTGGCCAAGCATACTGAAAAAGCAGCTGCTTCTGTGTGCTTTCTTCCAACGCACACGTAAAAACATATACACATCTTAGCTGCAATGTATTTGGAAGGCAATTAACACGAACAAATTCAGTTGGAAATGAAGCTCCCCTTTGGAACTATCACATTTTGTAAAATCAGTGCTTAAAGACAAAAGGATTTAAACTTGAAATAAAGAAACCTTTATGTCAGGATGGCGGGTCATGTTTGTTCTCTGCTCAAAACCTCAGCGGAGCCAAGTTTAAACTTTGAGCCATCCTGACGGCCAAGGGGATCCCCTGGGAGCTTGGCAACCCCTGACATCCAGACTAGGTGACCCCAGTGTCAGCCAGTACCCGGGTGCCCATCCCGGCCGCTCACACCCCTTTGTGCTCCTACATACCCGTCTCACCAGCCTCCTGGGTGGCTGCCTCGGGGCCTTTGCCCTTGCCCTGACGGCTCCCTCGCTTCCTTCAGTCTCTGCTCCCATATCACCTCCACAGAGAGGCCAGCCTGTCAGCTCTACCCTTTCTTCCTGCTCACTTTCCCTCAAGATATGGGCGTCCCCGGTTTTGTTATGGGACCCCCAGAGTCTAGAAGAGCTCGGGCACAAAGTAAGAGCTCCGTTAAGTTTCTCGAATCAGGAGGAATGAGGAAGGGTTGGGACAGTGCCTGGGTAGCAGAACTTTGCCTTTGGAGGTGATGTTCCCGGTGGAGGGAGCTGCCTAATAAAATAACGAAGGCCTGGGAGGCATCCAGGTGGATACGCGCTGGGTCGCCCGCCTGCTCGCCTGTGTGAACTTCACCGCCTTAGTGACTTCGGCTGTACAATGGGAATAACCGGGCTTGCTTCTGAGTGTGAGGAAGTGGGCTTTGGGCCTCATTCAAGGCTCAGTAGCATAATTATGGGTCATGAGCACGTAAGCTCAGATGAGAAGACTTTAGGACTCTTAGTACTCTCCAGTTACCTGATTTCCGTAACAATGAACTCCTAGTATTATGGACTAGCAACGGTGGCCCAGAGAGGTGCGGTATGTGGTCTCAAGGTGCACAGCTACACTTGAAGGAAAGCATTAACTCCTGTTTTGCACAGTAACTGAATTAAATGCCACCCGTTCTGGGAACAACGCAGAGGTCCTCGGGTGCTGGGCCCCCTTGCGGTAGCCTCCGTGTCTCCCCACCAGACCCTCACTTCCCAGATGAGCTTGACCAACACGGTGAGGGGCGGGTGGGAGGCGTGTCACAGGTGGCATCTGCCTGTTCCCCGGTCACTGGCCCTGTGCTTTCTGTCAGTCAGGCTGCAGCCAGGCCAGGGGCTCTGCAGCCACGGCCTTCCCTTTTGCAGACCGGTACGCACCCTCCGGCGTGATTGGTGGGGCTGAGATGCCCACTTCCCCCGCCCCCAGCACCACTGCCATCAGACTGTCTCCAGGCCCACCATGGAAGGGAGCCCTTCAACACTCGCCTGGTGCTTTTCTGCCCCAGGGTCCCCGCCTTAGGACCCCGGCACCACCACCCTCCCCTCTGCTGGGGCTGGAACCCAAGCAGTCCCCTGACCTGTCTTAATGCCACTGCCCCTGCCACCTCCTTGTCCGGACAGGTACCCTGAATGCTCCTTCTTGCTGCCCCTCTGGCCCTGGGACCTCCTGCCCGAGCAGGTGCCAGAGGCAGCCTTTCAGGAGGTAAATCAGATCCAGTCTCTGTGCCCCCAGCACCGCCAGCCCCTTCAAAGCCTTCTTGCACTCAGAAATCTACATGTCTTTCTAGGGCCCCCAAAGCCCCCATGGAATCAGCCTTCTTACTATCCCTCGGCATATTCCAAACCTCTTTTGGGAGAAAATGTTTAAGAGGAAACCTGATGGGTGAGGGGGAACCAGCCCACTAAAGAGTCAGGGGAACAGCGTGTCAGGCAGGGGAACAGCAAGAACGGGGGCTCTGAGGCAAAAAAGCCCCCGGCAGCTTCTGTGATGGCCCAAGGCTTGGTGTGCAAGGTGAGCGCAGTGAGAGGAAAGGATGAGAGAGGAGCCGTGACCACATGGCTCAGGCAAGAGGTGCAGATTTTAAGCAGGAGTGTGCCCTGATCTGGTTTCCATGTTCATGAGCATTTACCCGCCTGAGTGAGAATCTTGAGGTACTTTCTGCGTTCCTCCTCCAAGAGTTCCCCTGCCCACCCCAAACACACACACACACACACACACACACACACACACACACACAGCCACACCTCCCATCTGTCCCCAAGCCTGGTGGATTCACACCCTAAATTGCCTCTGGCCAAGCCTGTCCCTTCTGTTGCCTCTGCTATGACATCTTGCCTGAGTGACGACAACCTAGGAACTGCCCCCCGTCCCCCCGCCTCAGCTACAGCCTCACCCCTTCACTCCCACCCCAGGGCTCCCGGCTCATGGGCCACCGTGCCCCTTCACCCGCTCTGGTCACTGGATCCCACAGCACATCCTCAGGTCAGCGGCTCATTTGATTGTCCCGTGCAGTGCAGGAGTGAGGGCCCAGTGCTGCCAGACCTTTCAGGGGAAGTCTGAAATCCCCATTTCTATGGGCAATCTCTCGGTCTTAAAATACTAGCTCGGGGACTTCCCTGGTGGTCCAATGTCTAAGGCTCCACGCTCCCAATGCAGGGGGCCTGGGTTCGATCCCTGGTCAGGGAACTAGATCCCATATACCACAACTAAGAGTTCACATGCCACAACTAGGGAGCCGGCGAACTGCAGCTAAAGATCCCGCATGCCGCAACTAAGACCCGACGCAGTCAAATAAATAAACATTTAAAAATACCCCGAAACATAAGCTCAAAGCCAAAAATGTTTTAACACTGGTAGAACCAAACACATGCCATGCAGCAAAGCTAGTCCAGACCTTCTGATCCGCAGCTGCTAGTACGGCATCTAGTCCAGAAGCTGACAGTCGATCTGTTATTCAGTCAACAACCCACAAGTTGGGACTGCTCACGGTTGCCAGGCATTGAGCTGGAATAGCGAGAGTCAATATCTTCTGTTTTCTCCTGTTCCTTTAAGGCTTTCATGATTTCATTTAAACCTTCGGTTCATGTAGAATTTATTTTGGTGTAACATATGAAGTGAGGGTGTAAACTCATTTCTTTTACAGATGGGTAGCCAATTGTCCCAATACCAAATATGGATAAATCCTGTTTTTAAAATGCCAACTTGACTATAGAGTAACTTCCTATATATATATATTGGGTGACTTCCTATCATTTCTACATTATATGTCTATCCATGGACTTGCACTATACTTTTAATTATTTTAGCTGTATAATAGATTTTAAATACACAGAAATATCTGATAGGATTATCTCTGCTCTGTATATTTCTTTTTCAAACTTTTCCTGGCTAATCCTGCTTGGGTATCTTTCCATATCAACCTTAGAATCAACTTGTCTGGTTCCATGAAAAATCCTGCTGGTGTTGTCGTTATGATTATGTTACTGTGTAGATTATAACTTAGGGAGGACTGACATCCTTATAATGCTGAGTCTTTTTTCCATGAATGTGGTATAAGTTCACGTTTATATTCTTTGGTAGCATTCAAAAAGTTTTCTTCACATAGCGTTTGCACTTTTTAAAAGAAGTTTATTTCTAGGTTGCTTTTGCTAATGGAGTCTTCTTCCATTGTATTTTAGTACTGGCTATTGTCTGTATATTTCAAAGCTATTGATAATAGAAAACTAATTCTGTATCCAGTTACCTTACTCAATTATTTTGTCATTTTCAATAAGTTTTCTGTTGATTCTTGTGGCATTTCCAAGTAAACAGTCAAATAATCTTCAAATTGATAGGTTACCTCCTTTCCAGTTTCTAGTATCTCCCCCCTGGCTTGGGGTTAAAATATATAAAAGTCAATTCACGGCATTATCTATCTAGTTTAACTTCTTAAAAACTTGCCTTTTTTTTTGGCTGTGCTGCGCAGCATGCAGGATCTTTGTTCCCCGACCAGGGATTGAACCCGAGCCCCCTGCAGTGGAAGCACGGAGTCCTAACCACTGGACTGCCAGGGAAGTCCCCCTTAAAAGCTTTTTTTAAATAAAAATAAACATTGAATTTTATTAAATAATTCTTTTAGAACATCAGAGATAAAGAGAAGATTCTAGAAGACTTCAGAGACTGAAAAGGACACATAATGTGGATCATTGGACTTCTTAACATCAACCCAGAATACCAGATGCTAATAGAGAGCTGCCTTCAGAATTCTGGGGGAAGATGATTTCCAACCAAGATTTAGGCATTCAGCCAAACTGTCAATCAATTATCCAATAACTGAACTCCCATATGCAGTTTCCAAGGAAGCTACTGGCGTACATATTACAGCAAAATGAATGGAGTCAACCAAGAAAGAAGATGGCTTAGTATCTAAGAAACAAGGAACCAACACAAGAAAGAGGTGAAGGGAAGTCTCAGGATAACGATGAACAGAAATGTCAGTACTTCTACTAGACAGCCAGACAGGAGAGCAACTGGTCAGGCAGGAGAGGGAGGACAGAGGGCTTTAAGAAAAAAATAGAACTGATACATTACCAGATGTGTCTGAATATACCACTAGATGTTTAGACATGTTTGTGGGATGGATTAGTGATGTTACCTAAAAAAACTAATTAAATGAAAAACTGAGGTAATTACTAACTCCAGGGAAAACAAAAAACTGTAGGAGATAGCAATTACAACCATTATATACTATTTTATTTAGCTATGAATAATATACATATAAATAATGTAAGTACTGAGTATTCCTTTAGCAACTGTCATAGAACTATAATGAAGGAAAAGTGTGGGTTTGTGTGTGATGTCTGGTGGAGCATATCAGCAATCTTACGCAGGACAGGACGAAGCCAGTAAGTATCTAAAAAATAATGGTCAAGAATGATGTTCAGAAATATCAAAGTGGATGTCAGAAGGAAGAGCTGAATGAGTTGAAAGTAGTTGCTGCTGAGGAGGGGGCTGGGTAGTGAGAGCTTTGCTGCTTTTTATTATCACTTTCACGGAACCATTTGACTTACAATTTTTTCTGCATAAATATTTTGATAAAATAGAAATTTAATTTAAAAATGTTCATGTGTGCGATACCTAAAAGCACCTTTTGTACCACTTCTGCTCTCGGCAAAATGAGCTGACCAAAATTTGGACAGACCAAGATGCCAGTCCCAGCTCTGCAAATTATTAGCTTTGTGACCCTAGGCAAGTTGCTCAGTCACTCTGAGCCTCCATTTCTTTCATCTAGAAAGTTGAGATAATGCTAGTACCTACATCACCGAGTTACTGAGAGGATAAAAATGAGATCATACCTGGCCCTGCACAGGGAAGCATCCAGTAAAGACGTCTGCCGTCCTGGTTATTGTTGTTTCAATTTTGGTTCCTTCAGTTCCCAAGTGATTAGCCTTAGGTAACTCACTTAACTACTCTGAGCCTCATCTTTGAAACTGGAACAAAATACTTGGAGCCTCTTAGGAGATAAATGGGATAATGAGTATAGACTACCTGACTCCTAATCTCTCTAAAGCTCAGACTTCTCCTTTTTAAAACAAGAAAATCCTTTTAGGGTTTTCTGAGGATGAAATGAAATGACATAGCTGAAGCCTCTAGCACAGTTCCAAGGACACATTTATTTACTTTAAAAAGCTAGTGATGGATGAAACTAACAACGTCGTTTTAAAATCACAAAAGAACACCTTAAACATATGCTATACGTCAATTATATCTCAACAAAAGTGAAAGAAAAAAAGTAATATGTGTTGACTATACAAAATCTGGAAATTTTAGAAAAGTTCAAAAACAAAAATTACCCATGACTGCAATGTTTTCTGATGATATTTTTTTGCTTTTTCTTTTTTTTTGATCTTTTTTTGGCTCCACAGCTTGTGGGTACCTCAGTTCCCTGACCAGGGATTGAACCCGGACCACAGCAGTACAAGTCCAGAATCCTATCCACTAGGCCACCAGGGAACTCCCTTCATCTAGTTATTATATCAGTCAATATAGGACAGTTCATGCTGCTGGGGAAACCCTACAAAAATCTCAGTTGGTTTAACAGCAGAAAGCACAAAGGTTTATTTCTCCTCATACCCATACCGCAGGAGTCTGGGTGACTCTCAGGGGTGCTGCTCCCCCTGACGCTGGCTCCTGCAGCCTCCTGGCCCCCACACACCGTCCACTCGCCCAGGGCGCCTGAAGCTGCAGGAGGGTGAGCTGGGGAGCCAGGAGCCAGCAATTAAAGGCTGCCACCAGGAAGTGACGCTTTGACTTCTCTCACACGTCATTGGCCAAAGCAAGTCACGTGGCCACGCCTGAGCTCCGCGGGTGAGGAAGTGAGATCCTTCAGCGCGCCTGGCGGTTGAGGGCGGGGGGGATAGAGGTGAGCCGTGGTGATGTGTACCCCGCACATTACAGAGTTGCTGTCACTTTGTGCATAGGCTTCTGCCTGCCGCTTTTGTCTCTAACCATTACGTCATGAAATATTCTTTGAAAACGTGGTAAACATACAGCTCTGATAAAACATTTAAAGCGCTGTGGTGACGCGCTTTCCCCTTCCTTTTTCTCTTCGCCCTCTTACTTCTGGGGAGCTGTGTGCAGGGGGCAGCGGCCCAGGCCCCACATCTTTGCCTGCCATCGCCTCCCCAGGCTGGCGCGCTACAGGCAGGTCCCGCTGTTGCTTCTCGGTGCTCGTGCAGCTCCGTTCCAGAAATAACACGTTTGGATGTGGGGCGGAGAGAACCTGCTGAACAACTGCCGGATTAGCAGCTCCACACGTGGGGTGCGGCTGCACGCGGCTCTGCTGGGGCCTCCTTGCGCAGTCAGCCGGGGGTGCGAACGTTCAGTGTTAAAAGTGACACCAGCGCGGTAGAGGCGTCGTTGTCAGTTGTTGCAGGAGATGACACCCGGGCCTGCAGGGCTGGGTGAGAGCTCGGGAGCGGCAGCCCCTCCTCGCCCGGTCCCAGGATCCGGGGTCCGGGAAAGTGAAGCTGTGGGGTTGCTGAGGACCGTGTGGTATCAGGAGGCTGCAAGCAGGACGGGAAGGAGCCCTGAGTCCGGAAGCCCAGCTGTAGGAGGGCTGCTCTGTTCCGGTTCCTCTAACAAACTTTTGCTGGGTGCCCATTCTGGTCACGCAGACAACAGTTGTGATTTCCACAAAAGAGGTTAAAGACAACCTCTCAGGCTTATAATCCAGTTGTGAAAGTGTTACTGATGCACTTGAAACATTAAAACTGGAATGCAGAATGCACCCTTGTCTGGCATTGGGCAGTGCGGGCAGATGGCCAGAGTGTCAGAGGATTTTGGAAGAGGGAGAGTTTGGTGAGGATGCGGAAATGTTTCCAAGGGCTCCTGTCCTTCCCAAGGGCTGCTACCAACCAAGGAACCCCAGACAGGAAGAGAGGGAAGAGGAAACAGTAAGTTCATCCTCCAGCAATGTGTGAACGGGGCAAGGATTCTACTTTGCAGATGAGGAAACTGAGACCCGGAGGGCCTAACCAGCTTCCCTGGAGGCAGAGGTGCCACCAGAGCTAAGATTGTGCAGCCCAGTGCGTTCTGGAGGAAACCTTGTATGCATTTTCTCTCATAGGCTGAGGATATAGCTCTAATGTCTGACCTGTGTCCAGCGTCGGCTGGGGGTGGACCAAGGTTCATTGTAAAATACAATAAAACCCCCAAACATTCACTCCCTTTGGTGTGAAATAAAACGACTGGCCTCTAGCTTTGCGGTTTACAAAACACTCTCCTGTTTATTATGTCATTTTCCCTTCACAACAATCCTGTGACGAACGTATTATTACTACCATTTTGCAATCTAGGAAACTGAGGCTCGGAGAGAGAATGCACTGCGCTCACAGCCCGTCAGGGCCAGGATGGAGCCCAGGCCGGCTGACCCCACTGCCAGGCACTCCTCCGTCTCACACGTCGCTCAGGACGACCCAGACGTCAGTTAATTTGCTTGCCTTGTGCCATTTCCTCTCCCCAACCAGGCTTGCCCTCCGCAAGCCCAGCCTGGAGCTGATTGGAGCAGGCGTTGAGAGGGGGCCTCCCATTGGCTGGCCTGTAGCCAATCAGATATGTCTGTTGGTCTGTCCAAGTCTGCTCGGGAGGCCCCGGGAGCTGGGGAACCGAGGCCTGACAACGGCGGGGACGCTGGGGCGGTGTGCGCCCTGCGACCTGTTCCTGAGGTCCCCACTGCTGCCCTCACCCGCCTGCCCGCCACACCCCTACAGCCCCTGGAATCTGTGAGCCCTGGAGCCCTAATAACCTTTCCCTTTCTCTAGCCAAGGTGAGTAGAGTTTCCTGCTCTGTGGAAGGAGCCCACGGCATCAAGGAAAGCAACCCTGTGAATCCGGACAGCCTGGGCTCCGCTGCGCGGCCCTAGCAAGACATCTTCTGCCCGTTCCGATTACACTTTTCGGGGGGTGGGGGGTCACAGTGCCTGCCTCAAGAGCTGCAAGGGCAGGGCCACTGGGCGACCCGGTCGGTGCTGCGCCCCGCGGCGACATTTCCCGCAGCTCTTGGCCTCACAGCCACCGTGTCTTTGTATTCTCACTGTACTCATGGGCACAGGCTTGAACAACTTGTTTTCACAGCCTCACAGCCTCCTTCCAGGGATGTACTTGGCTAGTGTTTGTTGAGCCTGTCCATCACCACTCCACGAGCACGTGCTTCAGGCTCGCTCCCCGCTCTAGTCCCGGGATCTGTTTTCCTGTCGGCCTTGCTGTTTGGCCATGGAGCCTGGCTCCCCTTAGGCCAGAGTTTTCACTTCCTTCTTCACATAAGCTTCAGACTGCTCCTCTGGCTTTGCTGTCCTTGCAGCTCTGGGTTAAATGTCATCATTTCCAACAGTGCCCGGGAGGCTCGGTTTTGGCCCAACCTCCGATGGGCCTCGTGTGTGCCTCGGCCCTGCGAGCGTAACCAGGACTTCTGCTAGATTGGGTCATATAAAATATGCTCATTCGCAGTATCTTCTGGTAGTGATTTGCACTTTTCTTATTTCTAATGGATTTATTGGCCATTTACACATAGTCTTATATGACGGGCCTGTTCTAATCTCTTGCTCACTTTTTTCTATTGAATTGTTTATCTTTTTCTTCAAAAGAATAAAATATAAGTGGGAAGAAAATGTGCTCATTTGTAAGTATTTGCTGTAGGCCTGGCTTTCAGATGCTGCTGGGAGAGCAGGGGTCCTGGGAGCTTGAAGTCATTTTCACAGCCTGCAGGTAGTTCATCTTCCCCAACCTGACCATCTTCCCCTCTGTATCCTATCCCTCTTTCAAGCTCTCCCCTTTCCTTCACCACCAGATAACCTTGAAAGTGGGACCTCCAAGGCCAACTCCATCTTTACCCCATCCCCTCCGCAGTCCCAGGCCTGCCCCCTCTGTTTCTCCTCCCAGGTCTCCCTCTCTCAGCTTCAGCGTTATTCCTGGACTCTTCCCTTCTGCTAACTGCATCTTAATCTTCCCTGGAAGCACATCCTGACCTCACTTTACAGATGAGAAAACTGAGGCTCGGAGAAGAGAAGTAAGCTGCCTGCAGTCGTGGAGCCGGGAGGTGATGGAGCAGAGATTTGCAGAGTCTGGCTGAAGACTCACCCCAGGCTTCACCCCTGCACAGCCCATTGAACTCACCAGGAGTGAGTGACCCGCCATCCACTGAAGTCAGAATGCAGTCCTGGCCTTCCATCCAGTGGGAGCCCCTCACAGCGCCTCCCTGCAGTCGTTTTCTCCCAGGAGACTACACGTCTTGATGTTTCTCTATCAAATTCACACCACCATGTCATTTCCCCCCTCCACGTTTGTTTCTGTCATTACGAGTAAGGCTGCACATCTCATTTCTTTAGCAGCCGTTTGTGCTTCCTTTCTGAGAGAGTGGCCTGTTGCTGTTTGCTCGTTTTCTTTGGGCTTGTTGATTTCATCCTACTGTAGTAGTGCTTTAACATTTAAGGAAACTCGCCCTTGGCCATATGTGTTGCAAATATTTTTCCAGATTTTTTTTATAGCAGGATTCTAATTTAATATGCAGTCAAATTTTCAATATTTATTTTTTGGCTTGACATTTACTGTCAATCCAATTGGCCTTCTTCTGCAGTATTCTTCTGGGCTTTGGGGGTGTGAGGTCCCCCCTCACCCTGCCCTGAACCATGTAGGCTGATGATGTGTATACCCAGCTTTGCCAGCCTTCCTGTTAATGTCACTTTCAGCTTCCTCAAAATCAGGGTGAAACCTACATGTGATCCCATCCTCCTGAGGATGCCCTGGTGAGGATGTAGGAAACGGAGAGCAGGTGGTCCCTCACGGTCCATCTGCCCAGGGCTGTCTGAGGGGCAGGGCGGCAGGAGGCCTTAGGATGCCCACTGGCGGGGAAGGACTCTCCCTCGGGTGGGTGAGTGAAGGCGCAGCAGAAGCGATCATGGTGCGCACAACGGCGGGAGCAGTGACGCTCCCTCCCGC
This sequence comes from Globicephala melas, assembly GCF_963455315.2. Lineage (NCBI taxonomy): Eukaryota > Metazoa > Chordata > Mammalia > Artiodactyla > Delphinidae > Globicephala > Globicephala melas. The sequence goes on from NC_083320.1 coordinate 114,071,402, forward strand.
AACGGGGGACAGGCTCTGGGGTCCCTGGGGTCCGGGGGCGGGTTCTTGGCGCGGTCTGCTGATGCCCTAATTAAGCCGCGGGTACATTTCCCAGCCCAACTGTCACCCGCGCGCTGCGCAAGCCAGGAATGAATATTCCCAAAGCGCCAACAGAAGGAAGTTCTTCATAAAAACGGAGCCCGAGGGCGTGAAGGGAAAACAAGCCCTGTTCACACGCAGGCGGCGCATCCGCTCGGCACAGCCCGGAAGAGGCGGAAGCGCTGCCGGCGGGGCGCCGGGGCGGGCGCCGTGACCCCCCAGCGCGCAGATGCCGAGCGCCCCGGTAGCTGGAGGCTCTTTTCCTGCCGCGCCCCCGCCCCTCGGCTGCTCCTCCCGGGGGCTCAGGGCGCCGGCCACCCCCTCCAAGGACCCACGTGGGGACCCCCCCGTGGCAAACGGTCGCCAGCCTGCGGCTGGCCTGAGCCTCTCCGCCTGCTGGGGCGTCCATGCCCTCGGGCCCCCAGATGCTCTCTTCCTGCGGCTCTGTCACCGTGTGATCTGGAGCCCACCACTCCCGCTCTCATGCTTCTGTTTCCTTCTCCGACACGTGGGGCTAATAACAAACACGCCGGCTGCTTGTAAGGATGGAAGGAGATTCACGGTCAAGGCCCAGTAAAGGAGGGGATTCGGGCGTGGGGAGCAGAGAAGATGTTTTGAAAGGAATTTCTCTCCCTCCTGGGAGTTCCCCTTGCTTTCCTCCAGGGGCTGCGGTAGCTGCAGCGAAGCTCTCTCGGACAAGAGGTCATCACACAGAGCCCTCTGTCTAACTCCCTGCAGGGCTCCCTTCCCCACCAAACAGCCATCAAACGGAGCTGACGAAGCCCGTGCCCCTGAGCCTGTCAGCATCCTTGGCTCCGGCTCCTCCTGGGCACCGGGGCCCCAGGCAGGTCCAGAACTCGTGGTTCCAGGACCAGCCATGTTGCTTTGTCCCCCTCCTTCCCTCCCCCCGGTGCCTCTGCAGAGGCTTTAGTGGGGGTGGTGACAGTGTGGGCTTGGGGGCCAGATTGCCTGGGGCCGAATAGCACCTGGACCCACGCAGGCCGACGTTGCTCTTCCTTCTGTGCCCAACCTGACCCCGCGAGAGCCCTGTAACCTCTCCCTTCACCTGCCAGTCTCTCGTCTTGATTGGCAGCTCCAGGGGCAGGTGCCATGTCTCCTTCGTTCTGCTCCTCTGGCACAGTGCCCGGCGCACAACAGGTGCCCAGTGAATTCATCTGGCGATGCAGATGGCGCTCTGGGAGCTGTGGATGAGCAGACCCCCAAGGAACCTCTGTCCACAAATAACCAACATCTGGAAAGCCTAAGGCTCCACCGTTGGTCAGTTCTTTGGGCAGGACTGGCTGCCCTTTACGGTGCCCACTGCAAGTGAAAACGTGGGCCCTTTGTTTAAGCGTTAAGAATTTCAAGATGGTGACGACAGAGCATTACATGCAGCATGCAGCCCTTCTGAGCACGGGCCCTGCACTCCTGCATGGTTGCACACCTGGGAAGTGGCCCGGCCTCTGGGTCTTGGGTAATAGATGCCTTGCGTGTGTCCTGTGAAGATATTATGGCCGCTACCCTTTCCGGGGCAATGCCTGTAGGGTGGGGTCATGCTCAGCCGTGGAGCAACATTTCCCTTATTAGGAAAGACCTGCTGAAAATTCTGGAATCAGTGGGCAAGGATGTGTCCATCCATTGAGACCAATGAAGCTTTGATTAAAAACAAAAATGAGGCCTTAAGTAGATTCTCCTTCAGCGTGATTTTTAAGTCACAAGGCTCTCAGCCCGGTGCCCCGCCCTTTGTCCTGCTAATCAAGTCTTTCTTTTATGACTGTGACTCTGTACTGAGCACTTGCTGTGTGCTGGCCCTGTTCCAGGCCCCAGGGATACAGCGCTGTACAGCGTAGGTGAAGCCCCTGCCCTCCGAGGGCTGGCATTGTAGTGGGGAGGACAGAAAATAAACATAAATAAATGTAATGTCAGCTAGTACCAAGTGCTATTTGGCAAAAAAGGAAAAAAAGGCAGGATAATGGGACAGAATGGGGTGGGTATAACGACAGAATGGTTAGGGAAGAACTCCCTAAGGTCGTACCTTTGGAGCAGAGACCTGGATGAGGTGAAGGGGGACCACGCCCAGGTGTGTGGATAGAGTACTCCAAACTCTGGGAGTAGCAAGTGCAAAGGCCCTGAGGCAGGAGTGCGACTGGCAAAAGCAGCAAGGGGGCAGGCAGAGGTGGTGTGGGAGGAGATGCGATCAGAGAGGTCCCGGGGACCCAGAGCAGGCAGGGGCTCGTGGGCTCCAAGAGGAGTTTGGATCTGACACCAGCTGGCCACAGGCCAGCAACTCATTCGTGTAATTGACAGCAGGCTGTCATTTCCCTTCCCAGAGGTGATTCCCAAACTACTTTTCCTCCAAATACTGAGCTTCTGTGTTTCAGCATTGCCTCTCAGGAGCCCCGGCAAGACGCAGGGCACGCAGGAAATGAGAGGGTGCTGGGTTCGAATTTTTCTTCTTCAGTTACTGCTTTGGGACTTGGGTCCGATGCTTAAACTCCCTGAATCTCAGCCTCTTTTATTGTATCCTGTAGCTTTGTTGGGAGAGTTTAGCATCCAAAGCACCTAGTAGGAAGCCTGGCACACAGTAGGCGCTCAGATGTACTTGGTAAGTATTCGCTACAGTTATCACCCCTTTTACCTTTTCCAGGTGGGGTTCACTGTTGGTTTTCATCACAGCATCACTAGAATTCCACCGTCCCCACCCTCCTGGGGAACAATAGAGCTTTGTTCTGTGCAGTGTCTTCAAGTTTCCTTCCTGAGGGGGCCAAGGAAGGGAACTTAATGTTTGCTCTGTACCAATCGCATGCCTGACACTACTATGCGTGATTCCATATCATCCCCTGGCAAGCCCTGGGATCCCGTCTCATGGGCATAGAAGCTGGGACCCAGAGGGCCTCAGGGAAGTAGCGACACAGCTAGGAAGTGGCAGGCCTGCGGTCAGCCTGCTGCTCTGCTCCTTCCCTGGTTTTCCCGGGAAGGGAACCCAAGGGCCGATGGTTATGGGCTCAGCTGCGCTCTGGGGCCCGATGCTGGCGTCTGCCTGTGCTTCTCCCTGGCAAGTTATTGAGACTACTGCCTGTTATGGACCTTGGTTTTCCCATCTGTAAAATGGGGAGAATAACAGTCCCTACCCCATAGGATTATTGTGAGAAAGAAATGAGATAACCTGTGTGTACACCGAGGACTCCTTGCCTGGCACACAGTTATTGCTCAGATCATCTTAACTATCACGTTATTGGAGAGTCATGACCCAGAGTTTTCTTAGTAATACTTTGTGAATCGGAACCTTCCCTAGGCTGCCACAGAGGCAGTGACCTGGGTGAAAGCTTGGCTATAGGGTCCCCTTTGGTGCCTGCTGGCCACAGCTGTATCCCACCCCACGTGTCCTTCTGCACTTGGCCCTGCACTCCCCGTCAAGAGGTGAAGTTGGATTCCAACAGCCCCCCACCACCCCACTTGAATCCAGGGCCAGAAGTGACATTGCCCGGGTTCTGAGCCTGCAGCAGAAAAGGCCACGTGGCTTCCCCTCCTTCTCCCGGGATGCTCCCTCTGGGAAAGCCAGATGTCCCAGAAGCCCAAGTACCAGCTACCCTGGAGAGATGCTGAGTTTGCCCCCAGACATGCCAACGTGCCAGTGAAGTCCTGTTGGACCCTCCAGCCGGACCCACCCATGGTCAATGCCGTGCAGAGTCTTGCCCGAGGCCTCCCTGAAGCCAGCAGGGGCTTGCTGTCCCCCAGCAGTGGGGAGGGGCAGGGGTGGGCGCGGCCGCTGAGGAGGGGGGCTAGGCGGGCCCAGGAGATGCCTCGGCCTGCTCTGAGGGCTCCGCCGCACTCACACGGGGTCTGACCTGCAGAAGGGGAGGCCTCGCTCAGGCTGCCTGTGAGGACGACCCCAGGGCCGCCCCCAGCCTGCTGCGTCCGCGACGTCTCTTTCCAGCTCCATGTTCCGTGACGCCCTGGTGGCTTGGAATTGGCCGTGGTGGGGATATCCACACCACAGAAGTTTACAAGTCAGGCTTCCCCCGACCCCTCCTGGCTGGGCAGTGCCTCTGCCCTCAAGGGTCTCCCATCTCCTTGAAGGAGACAGACCTCATGGGATCACATCACCCCCACAGACCCCTGGTCCTCAGTGCTGGGGGCGGGGCGGCCAGGCTTATCAGGGAGGTGGTCCATCCATCTCTTGCTACTCTGACCATTTGCCTAAGTCCCAGGCTCTGCTCTCTCCCACAGACCCAAGTTAGCAGCATTCCTCCCATTTCATAGTTGGGCAAACTGAGGCCTCTGAAGGTCAAAGGTCTTGCTGGACTCTGTACAGCTTCTTGGGGGCAGAGGTGAGATTCAATTTCATGTCTCTCAGGTTGAAGGGGCCTCAGAAATCCTATGTCCAGCCTTCTCCTTGTTCAGGCTGCAAAAGCCCAGGGCAGGGAGGAGATTGCCTGCAGGCCCACAGCAGGTTAAAGTTCAGGACCCCTGACCCCCAACCTGGGCTTCCCCCCACACCCCTTCCCTGCCCCGGGACCCCTCCCGTGGCCACTCCCACCTTCTGACACAGACCCTGGTTCCTAGAATGCAGCCCACAAGCCCCTTGCTGGTGGTTTGTGTGCAAGTTCACCTAAAGGCGTCCCTGCCCGCTCTGTCCCTGACCCCGGGGTCCCAGCTCTGAGACGGCCTCCCACATGCTTGGCTTGGCTGGGAGTTTGCCCTGGTGCTTCTGCACTTTGTATTCCACTTATCTCCTCGCAGGGTCAATATTTGCTATTTAAATGATGCTATTTGCTTGTGTTGGAGGTTTTGCATTTTGCCCTGTATTCTGGGTCCTGGAAGGGAGCACCTGGGGTCAGTGAGGTGGCCTGGAGCTCCCAGCAGCCACTGGGAGCTGAATCCACTGCCCAGGCTTCACTCGTTTTTTCACCACTTCATCCATGTTGATACTCAGACACACGAACTTACTCGTGTTCATATCTATTCATTCAAAAAACCTTTCTTGAATGCGAGCCTCCTGCCAGGCACTTTTCGGTCTGGGAAGCACGGAGGTGATCAGTAGGGTGTGGGGCAAAGGCTGCTACATTCTCGCCAAAACTCACTCCTCTACCTCCAGGGCGCCTGAGAGATTATAGCTCCAGGGTCCGCTGCAGGTGGATGTGGTCAAGGCATGAGTTTCGGTCGATGGAACGTGGGCAAAAGAGGCAACTGCCACGTCCCAGGCCTGTCTCAGAATGATCTCCAAACCTCCCCCGTCTTCCAGCTGGAATCAGAAGATCCAGCAAAAAGCTACAAGGCTGTACCAGCCCAGATGGCAGCCACTTAGATACACGTGGCTACGTAAATGGAAATTAAGTAAAAGGCAAAATTCTGTTCCTCCGTTGTGCTAGTCATATTTCAAATGTGCCCGAGTCACTTGTGCACAGGTGTCTGAGAAGGCTCCCGTGGGGCTGCTGCATGACCCAGCGGAAGCACCCCCACGCCCTAGGAAGAGCCATGTTGAGCTGTGTGTGAGAGGGAAGCAGACTTTTACCAAGTTCAGATGGGGGTGAAGGAAGGTGTTCGTTATTTATTCCGACACACATCCCTGGGCCTGGAGGGGCTGCGGCTAGTGGGGGATCAGCCCACAAAGCCAAGCCTGGGCATGCAGCAGTGCCAAGACAGAGGGGGGCACGGAGACTTCCGGAGCCTGAGCCTGGAGACAAGGAGGTTAAGGCTTCACAGATGCCCTTTTAGACTTGAGCGAGTTTTCGTTGAGCGTTGTGACCAATACGCTCTTCCTTCTTTCAAGGTATTTTCTCAGGTGGAGCTCTGCTCAGCTCATTTATACAGTGGTGCCGATCCATTCCGTCTGTCGCGGTTGAATGTCAGGTGTAATCGGAGCCTTAGGCTAACCACGGAGTAGGCACTGGTCACTAGCCATTGAGGGGGACACCGGGCATTATTTTCGGGGTGGGAGCTTTACAGTGTCCACACGCAGGTGAGAGAGAGAAGGGGAACAGGGCATTCTGGGCCCCTGGCCAACCCACTGCTTTCCCTTAGAGGGGACAGAACCCAAAGATGAAGTAACGTGGCAGAAAGCTCACAGACAAAGTGGAGATGCCCTACAAAAGCCTCTGAGGTCTGATGGGCCACCAGCTTCTGGCTTGGGTGGAGACAGCTGGCCCGTAGCGAGCGAGGGCCAGCCCCTTCACTCCCAGGACTCCCAGGGTCCAGCGTCCACTGCTCCTGAGTCTGGCGTTTCCTCTCTGCGGGCAGACTGAGCGCCCTTCTCCCCCTGGGACCAGAGAGCCTGAGGTGTGAGGAACAGCACAGGGGGCGGGAGGCCCACCTGGGCCACTAACTCATGGGCAAAGTTGGGCAGGTAGCCACCCATCTCAGGACCTCTAGCTCTGGTCCACTAAAACCTGTCTGTTTGGGGTTTTTTATTGCAGTGGTTTTGTATATTTTAGCTACCGTACCAGTCAGGGTAACAGTAGGAAACAGATCACGCACTCAAAGTAGAAGGATTGGAGAGTTTAATAAAAAGAACTCTCTGCAAAGTTAAGGCCAAGCTGTTGGTCCCCACAAGGCATCTATTCCCACCTCCAGGCCTAAAGGGAAGGGGATGCGGGGAACGTCACAGATCCCAGCGAGAGCGCCGAGTGGAGAGAGCCTCCTGACAGCAAGGGACGCATCCAGTGAGTGAGAGCATCCCTCCGTCCTACCAGGGCCCCCCACGGGCCCCCAGGAGTGGTCGGTCCAGGCCCGGCAGGTGCAGAAAGACCGGTGTGTCTGAGTGATGGGTCAAGGTCGTCGGGAGAACACATCTAATGATGACAGGACAAACACTCCAAAGCCAGGTGCCTAGTTTCCAACCGTACTTCCAGGACTAAGTAGCCTCTGTTTTCTCACCTGTAAAATGGGGCTAATAGCAAAATCTGCCTGACAAGTCTAAGTGAGTTAATAAACAGACGGTTCTCAGGACAGTCTTGTACATACCAAGGCCTCAGTGTATTTCAGATGTTGCCACTAGCGGTAAGCCCTGTGCCAGCCCCAAGACCCACACCATGTCACTCAAGCCCCCAACAACTCTGGGGCTGTCTGGTCCCAGAACCTGTCCTCAAAGCCACTGTCTCAGCTGCTTTCCTCCTGGGGGCCTACTCCACACTCAGGACCGTGTGACACATGCATTCTTTATCCAGGCTGGTCTTTTGCTGTAAAACTGTTGGCTGTTTTCTTTAGAGAGAGCAATCTGGTGCCATGGAAGGAATCTCCATTTTCTCACGTGAAAAATTTACTTGTTATGAAAAGAAGTAGAGTGATGTATGTTAACATTCTGAAGAGCACACTGCACGGCAAAAGGCCAATTTTCTTTCGTTGTCTGGGGGCCCGGCAGCATGTCAGGACAGCTGTGGGTTCCTGATGGACTTTACCATGACACTCATGTGTATGGTGCTGGTTAAAAGTACAGATTCCTGGGCCCAGTCCGGGGTCCTGAGTCAGGTAGTCCGCTCTGTACCTGGGCTCAGCCGCACACCGGCTGGATGACCTTGGGCAAGTCGCTTCCCCTCCTTCTTCCAACAAATGCGGACAGAGCCGCCAACGTTGCGGGGCAGTTTATCGAGCGAGTTAAAGTGAAAGGATGTATGGAGTGTCTGGCACGGAGGCCCCTCAGCGCCCTTTGGAGCTCCCCGCGGTGATGAAGGGAATGAAAATAAAACCATTTTCCCAAAGGTGGCCGCTCAGCCCAGGTGCCCCTGGCTGGCTGGCAGCGGAGGGGTTAACGATGCCTGTGTCCAAGGAACAATAAGTGGCCGGTGGTGGAAACGCTGAACTGTGATGATGGGGCTGACAGGGACTATTTTCGGAGCCCAACCGCAGGGAGTAATAGGATTGGAGAGGAGGGAAGCGTGACCAGAGCTGATGTTCTCAGCTACCGAGGCAACGCCAGCCGCTGCACCAAACAAAACACTCGCAGCTTCTCCCCACCCCACTCCCAGCCCCCCATCGCGGGTTTTATCTTGACCTTCAGGCGAAGCCACCCTCGCAAGCAGCCAGAAGAGGGTTGCTTTAAGAAAAAAAAATTTTTATTATAGTTGATTTACAATGTTGTGTTAGTATCTGCTGTACAGCAAAGTGATTCAGTTATACACATACACACATTCTTTTCCATATTCTTTCCATTATGATTTATCCCAGGATATTGAGTATAGTTCCCTGTGCTCTACAGGCAGACCTTGTTGCTTACCGTTCTGTATATGATAGTTTGCATCTGCTGACCCCAAACTCCCAATCCCTCCCCCACCCCCCTCCCCCTCGGCAACCACAAGTCTGTTCTCTATGTCCCTGAGTCTGTTTCTCTTTCATAGATAAGTTCATTTGTATCATTTTTTAGATTCCCTATATAAGCGATATCATATGGTATTTGTCTTTCTCTGTCTGACTTACTTCACTTAGTATGAGAATCTCTAGGTCCATCCATTTGCCGTGAATGGCATTATTCCATTCTTTTTGATGGCTGAGTAGTATTCCATCGTACAAACGTGCCACAAGAAGACTGCCTTTGGTTTCCTACCGGGGGTGCGCTGCAGACCCCCTGCTCCCCCGACCCCCGGCCCCAGCTGGGTGTCCACCACACAGGGAGGAAGCTGGGGTGGGGTGGGGCCTGTGCCGGGTGGCCTGGTGGCACGTGAGCACCAGTGTCTGCCTCCAGCGACTGGACTCGCGGGATTCTTCATCCTTCAAAGACTCCTGCTTTGGGAGGACTCCTTTCTGTCCTACACACCTGGGGACGGTGTCCCTCTGCCTCGGCATTGCCACCAAAGCTTACTTTCTGAGGGGCAGGCAGGGCAAACTGCTGCCGTCAGGACCCACGTGGTCTAGCTGGGCATTAAGATCCGCCCAAGAGGCAGCAAGACGAGGCGCATCTCCACGTGTGCCCAGGGATAAGGGGGGACACCCTCCTGAGGCCCCTAGTCTAGTTCAGGAGTTTCATCGCTCAATCCTCATACCTTGGTGGCACCAGCCTTCTCATTCCCACTCGCTAAGTGGCAGGGCTCCTTTGTCCTCTGGATGCAAGGAGGTCCTTGGGCTCAGATGGGGCCACCTCCACACACTCCTGCGTTTGCCCCCTACCCTCCCAGCCCCTCCCCCCAGGGCAGATCCACGTACATAAGGGGATCATTCGTCGAGAACAGCGGTGATGTGCAGGCTTTTTCTTCTTTGCTTCATGAGACCTTCCCACTAGCCCGCCTGAGGCAGCCGGTGCCTCAGGGAGGACCAGGGCTGTAACAAGGCACAGAGAGAAAGTGAGCGTGGATGCAGACCAGGATCTCCAAGCCGCAGCACGAGAGCTTTGGAAGTGAGCTCTGCAGCAGAAGAGGTCTGCTGCACTCTGCAAGCTGTCCTTCATGCACCAGGCCTGGAGGTCTGAGCCCTGAGGGCTACTCTAAGCTGGTGTGCGGCAGAGCGGACACAGAATGTGATGACAAGGTGAGCTGCAGCTGGGCAAGAGAGGAGTCAGGAGGGGAAGACGCAGCTGAGGATGCTGCTGGGTTCCACGGGACCCGCTGCCTCTGGCAGCCCAGGCCGGATCCCAGGAGAGGGAGAAGAAAGGAAGTCCACAGGCTAAAGGGGATGCTGCACTTTCCCCCTTCCCTGGCCCCTGTGCTCCTGGAACCTGGGGCCAACCTTCACAGCAGGGCTTCCCTCCAGAGTGACACAGGTTCAGGAAACAAGGAAACATGAGAGGGGCTTGGACCGGCACCCCCAGGCTTCGTGGAAGGGAACCAGCAGGACGCTGATGAATGGCTCATGAACTTGCCAAGGGGTCCGACGTCTAGCCAAGAACTGCAGAGCAGCCAGCCTTACCTAGGGTCCTTAGGGGTCATAGCTGGACCTCTGGGCAGCAGCCCCCAGAGCGGGGAACCCAGAAGCAGAGCCCAGAGCAATCAATCCCCCTGCATGGCTTAGGTGCAGCGAACAGACCCTGAGACCCCGGCCACAGGACTGCGGGGGGCTGAGAGTAAGATGGCCTGTCCCCTGCACCGGGGGGACCAGCAGCCTAGCAAAGAGGGAGAGGGAGGAGGGGTGTCCTCTGGAGAGTAGGAGACAAACTGGCAGCTGCTCTGACCTTTGAAAAGTCAGGTACTTAGCTAAAAGATGGAACGAACTTGAACCGGGGTGTTTAACTCTCCCTTGCCCTACAAGATAAGGGCTGGGGGGGTGGTGTGTGTGTGTGTATGTGTGTGTGTATCCAGCTGGGCGCTGTGTACATTTGGAGCCGCTGCCCCGCTTGTGCAAGCCAGGAGCAGCCCTGCCCCATGGGGTCTCAGACAGGCCGCGTGGCAATCTCCACCAGCAGCTGGGCCCGAGTTTAGCCCAAAGCTATTTCCGAGGGCCAGGTTTGCTGAGCAAATGAAGAGTATAAACAGCATTGCAGGGGTATTGTTTAAGTGCTTTGGGCAAACAAAGTCCGCCCCCCCCCTTCCCAGCTCCCCTGGAAGCACCTATTGACTGGCAAACAAAGGATGCGCTAATTTATCCTTTCACAGAGGCCCCGCCCCTTGGGACACTTGTCCCTCTCCTGCGTCCTCCGCCAAGGTCACTCGGTGAGGGCGAGTTACTGAGGTGTCCACGTGACCCGCAGCCTCTTGTTTAATACACGGCAGAGGTCAGAGTCTCCGAAGAGCGGTCCGTGCCGTCTGGGCTTGTCCAGAGGGGGAAGAAATGGCTGATGGGGGGTTTTCTGTTTCTATTAATACCCGAACACAAACGCACTGTGACTCAGCCTCGTCCTGTCCCGGTGCTCGGGAGCCTGCACCCCACCCCCGCCCAGCCTGGGACCTGGCCCCGGGGGTTGGGGGGTGGAGGGAGTCCACACAGGTCTGGCCCTGCCCACTGAGGCAGAACCTTGGGAGTGGGTCTGAAATTAGCGTTTTGACAGCATTCCAGGTGATGTTAGTGCTGGATCCTGGACTTTGGGAAACCCTGGCCCAGTTGGATATTGGACATCTAGATTCAGTGACTGAACGTTGACTGGATAAATGGGAGAAGGAAAGACCCAGCCTACCAGTCTTGCTAAGTGGAGTCTGGAGGAGTGAGAGGACCCGTATATAAACAGCTGCACCAATTCCCATGCAATGAAATTCACCTCCTTGAAATGTACAAGTCGAGGATGGCAATGTATTTTTGTTTATGACATACATGCAGTATTATGAGTCAGAGTAGCGTTGGTATTCATCTCCCTTCCCTCTGCTGAGGTTGTCCAAGCTGGGACCCACAGGAGCCAGGGCCCTGCTTGGCAAGGTTTGAACAAAGGGCAGTGTGGCCCCCGAGTGCTGGCCTCTCCTGCCAGCCAGGTCCCTCATTCCCGCACCCTGGCCTCCCCCCAACTCCCGCAGCCCTAGGACCACAGCAGTCAGCCAGGCACAGTGGGGACAGTGGGTCACTGTGTGCCTTTGCCCTGTGGTCCTCAGACGCCTCCAGGGCTAAATGGGCAACAGCAGGGCCCCTGAATGCTGGGCTCCCCCCACCTCCAGCTTTCCAGCCATCCCGCCCGCGCCCTGACCCCGGGGATGAGCTGGGGGCGTCCTGCCCTTTCACTGCGTCTCCTTCGCGTGGCATCTGGGCTGCACGAGCAGGTCCTCTGAAGATCTTGGTTTGGAGGCTGGAGAGGTGGGTGTGCTGGGGTGTCAGGGCCACCGCTCTGCCCAGCACCCCTCCGGGCAGGCCTGAGCTGGGCTATTTTTACTTTGGGATGTCCTTCAGCAGCTGAAAACATCTGCTCTTCCCTCCTTTCCTTGGGCCGTGGTCTCTGAGCTGAACACACTCACTGGTCTGGCTCTGGGGTTTGTCAGCCTGCTTCTCTGTACCTGCATGTATGCCAGAGGCATGGGACCCCGTGTGTGCGAGTGTGTGTGTGTGTGTGTGCGTGTGGGGGCAGGGGTTTGCACGTGCATGTATACGGCCTGTGTCTGCAGGACTCTGTGTGTGCAATATACATGAGATGCATGTGTGGCGCGGTGAATGTGTGCATGTATCTGGATGTGCAGGAGTGCATGCAAAGCCACTTCTGTAACAGAGTGTGGTTTCTGGTGTGCAGGCAGGCGTGCGCCCAGATACAGGCTGATGCACCTGGATATGCAAGAGTGTGTGTGTGAGAGGATTCTGTTTGTGCAAATTCTTCAACCAGGACAGTAACCACAGCCATCAGATCAGTGTTCAGAAATTCAGAGAGCCTATGATCCAGCAATCCCACTTCTGGGCAGATGTCTGGAAAAGACGAAAACTCTAGTTAGAAAAGACACATGCAACCCCCATGTTCATTGCAGCACTATTTACAATAGCCAAGATGTGGAAACTACCTAAATGTCCATCAATAGATGAATGGATAAAGAAGATGTGGTACATATATACAATGGAATACTATTCAGCCATAAAAAAGGATGAAATAATGCCATTGCAGCAACATGGATGGACCTAGATATTAACATACTAAGTGAAGTAAGTCAGAGAAAGAAAATACCATATGATATCACTTATATGTGGAATCTGAAAAAAATGTTACAAATGAACTTATTTACAAAACAGAAACAGACTCACAGACATAGAAAATAAACTTACAGTTACCAAAGGGGAAATGTTGGGGGGAGGGATAAATTAGGAGTCTGGGATGAACATATACACGCTACTATAGATAAAGTAGATAATCAATAAGGACCTACTGTATAGCACAGGGAACTATATTCAATATCTTTTAATAACCTATAATGGAAAAGAATCTGAAAAAGAATATATATATATATATATATAAAACTGAATCACTTTGCTGAACACCTACAGCTAACACAATATTGTAAGTCAACTATACTTCAATTTAAAAAAAAAAAGGAAAAAATGCAGACTGCCAAAGGGGCCCAACTGAGTCAGTGGGACAGGCAGCTCCCACCTCGAGTGCCGCCCTATACCCTCTCGTTCCTCATGAATATGAATAAATCTATTGAGTCCAGATCAGACAGCAGACTAAGTGCTTTTCTGCACAATCTCATCTAATCATCACAACCTCAAGATGCATTGTTAGCCCATTTTACAGATGAGGAGTCCAAGGCTCGGGGAATAACTTGAAGTAGCTGAACCAGATCTGACTAGTTGCAAAGCCTCTGCTTTGTGTGATGCCAGGCGGTCTGCCTGTTGGAAATACACCCCCCACACACTTCACCCAGCGGCGGTGGGGTGCTGTTGTCTGTGGGAGCATCCGGAGTGAGGTCTTTGCTGGGGAGGTTGTTGAAGGACATACCTTGAGTGCAAACGCTCAACTTGGAAAACTTGTTGGAAAGGGTAGGCAGGCAGATGGGCGTCATGGCCCTGGCGGGACACCCTGTTGAGGTTCCCCAAGATGGGAATGGGCAGACATCTCCCTTCATTCACAAGCTTCTGCTTTGAGGACCCCCAATCTAGCTGGGGACCCTTGGCAAGAGAACAGCCTCACATGGGAGCCTCGCCCTGGCCTGCCAGCCTTGGAGGGGCCATGTCTTGCCCTGTCACACCCTTGTTATCCAGCAGCCGTGGGGAGGGAGGGCGGGCGGGATGGAGGGATCCTGCCTGGGAGAACTGTGCTCTGCACCTGCCGAAGCGGAGACTTGTCAAGACACTTCACCAGACTTCTCTCCTGCTGGTCATAAGAAGAACTAGCCCTGGAGGTGGTGGGACGATAAGCCGGCATCCAGAGACCCCGGAGAGGCCTCAGGTCACCCCAGTCATCAATCAGTGTGTGGGGAGCCAGCACGCAGGCCCCGGTGAGGCATGGTCAGAAGGTCCCAGCCCAGCCCCAGACGCCTGGCTGGGACCTCTGTACACTCCATCTCTTTGAAGACCACCAATTCCCCTGCAAGGAAGGGGCTCTCTGCCCTCTGTGGATGAGAGGATGCCTCACTTGGCAAAGTCAATGCAGGGTTGGGGAGGGGCTTCCCCCTCACCCCCCACCTCTTGCTGCCCATCTATGCTCTGCCCCAGGAGATGCGGAGGTCTGGGGGGAGGACCTCAAAGGGCCCTTGCTGCTTCTGCCGCTCAGGGGTGGACCCGCAGCTTCCCAGCCTCCTGGTCTCCTCCCTCAGGGCTGCAGCTCCCGGTCAGTTTGGCCAGGCAGGAGGTCCAAACTCGGACGGGGCTCGGGGACCCGGGGCTGTGGCCTTGGCTCTGTCACTAAGCAGCTGGTGACCTTGGGCAAGGCCTTCACCGCTCCCATCCTCCGGCCGGGTATCTTAGCTGCTCCCCCATCAGCCTAGGTGGAAGTGCCCCCCCACCCCCCCGCCTGGCACTCCAGGGCTCACACAGCCCAGCCCCACCTCTTGTCCTTCTGAAACCTCCAGCCTTTGCCCTCAAGGCCAAGCAGTGGTTGGAGTGGTGGTTGGAGCAGTGGTTGGAGCGATGGGTCCCTGGGGGAGGTCTCGGCTCTCACCCTGGTCTGCCCTCCCCAGCAGGGCCAGTTCGGGTCCTCTGGGCTGCAGACACCGTGACAGGCCTGGGACTGGGACAGGTTTATGGAGATAAGGCCTGTGGAAGACAAAATCTGGAAGGAGAGCCTCAGACCGACATGCAGACACCACAGAGGCTCGGCCAGAGATTGGCCAGAGATCACGGGGCAGAGATGGCCTCTCAGGGGAGTCCCCGCTAGGCAGGAGGGGTCAGGCCCTAATCCCTCCTCCCAACTCAGACCCTGGCTGGAGCTGCCCCAGAAGGGCAGGGCTTCCACCTAGATGAGGAGACAGGTCCTGCAGATGCTGCCCTGGGACTGGAGGCTTCTGTGTTCCCACAGTTGAACAACAGGTTCTGAATTGAGAGCAGAGGGCAGAGGCATCTCCATGGCTGCCATGCTAGCTGTGTAACCCCTGGCCTGTACTTAACTGCTCTGAGCCTTCTCAGTATGGACCAGGAACAGAGCCACCCTGGAAGGGTAGCTGGAAACCGTGTTTCCAAGGCCCCTAACACAGCACCTGCTACAGTATTATTATTGCTATATATATATATATATATATATATTTTAATCATTATTGGTATGCTTCCTCCCCTGGCTGTTGAGATTTAAGCTCCTGGAGAGCTTTTCACTCCTGCCTTCTCTCACCCTGGACAGTTGGCCCAATAACACAGGAGTCTCACCAAGAACTCCTACTGTGGGGGAGGCCGGAGAAGGCAGTTTCCATGGCCTGGTCTCTATCGCCATCCCCAGGACCCAGCCTTGTGTGACAGAAAAGAATTCCACCGGTGTTATGAGAACCCCCCAAATTCATATGCTGAAGTCCTAACCTCTGGTACCTCAGACTGTGACTGTGTTTGGAGATAGGGCCTTTAAAAAGGTAATTAAACTAAGATGAGGTCATTAGGATGGACCCTGACCCAAGATGACTGGTGCCTGATAAGAAGAGGAAATTTGGACACAGACGTGTACAGAGGGAATATGGTGTGATCACACGGGGAGAAGATGGACATCTCTAAGCCAAGGGGAGAGACTGGAAGAGACCCTCCCCTCACCTGGCTCTCAGAAGGAACCAGTTCTGTCAAAACCTTAATCTTGAACTTCCAGCCTCCAGAACTGTGAGATAGTAAATTTCTGTTGTTTAAGCCCCCCAGTATGTGGTGCTTTGTCAATGTGACCCTAGGCAACTAACCTATGTGGTAAAGGATGTATCAGTTAGAGTGCTTTTAGCTGCAAGTAACAAGATATCCAACTAAGAATGGTTTGACCCTAGGAGATATTTAATGATCATAAGCATGGAGGTATGTGATTCTACCATGTTGTCAGGGCTTCTGCTTCTTCCCAATTCTGGGCTCTGCCTCCTGGGTTGAGCTTTTGGTCTTTGGGCCACTTTAGATGGGTAGTCTGGGAGGACCTCACTGAGGCAATGACATTTGACTTTGACTTGCAGGTTGAGAAGATGCCAGCCTTGGGCAGAGCCAGAGAATGACCTGTTTTCAGGGCCAGGGAGCCAGCAACTGTGTCCCCCTCGGGGCTGGGGCTGGCGACCTATTGGCCATTGACTTTGACTCTGAGCCCAAGGACACGTGGTCTGGTGTCTGCCTTCAGGCAGTGCCAGGCGTCCATCCAGCATAGACGCATTATTCTATTTGACTGTTTTTCATTCCTGGCAACATCCGTTGAAGGATATGCAAATAAGAAAATCAACTGAATTTCTTTTACAAAGAACGGCATTTAATCAGCACAATAAATACTTACAGACCGTTGCTGGCTGCATGAGATGACAGTTCATGGAGAAAGAAAGGGTAGAAGGGAAATTTGAAGGGCAGAGAAATAGAAAAGAAGAAAAAGAGGGAGAGACCCTGGTGGTAATAGGGTGAATAAAGAGCCAAGGGGTCCGAAGATCTGAGGTTGTTCATCCATCCATCCATCCATTCATCCATCCAGTCATCCATTCATTTATCCATCCATCCATCCATCCAACTATCCATTCATTCATCCATCCATCCATCCATCCATCCAACCATCCATTCATTTATCCATCCATCCATCCATCCAACCATCCATTTATTTATCCATCCATCCATCCATCCATCCATCCAACCATCCAGTCATCCATCCATCCATCCATCCAACCATCCATTCATTCATCCATCCATCCATCCATCCATCCATCCATCCAACCATCCATTCATTTATCCATCCATCCATCCATCCATCCAACCATCCATTCATTTATCCATCCATCCATCCAACCATCCATTCATTTAACCATCCATCCATCCATCCATCCATCCATCCATCCAACCATCCATCCATCCATCCATCCACTTGTTCATTCATTCAACAGATATTTATGGCAAGCCTAGTAGTTTGCAGGTACAATACTAGACACCGAAAATATGGGACTGATCAAAACAGATACTGCTTCTGCCTACAGGACACTTCCAGTGCAGTGAGAGGAAGAAGACAGACATGAAACAACCTCACAGATAAATATATAGCTACAGACTCTACTAAATGCTAGGAAGAGGGCAGGGGTGAAGAAGGGCCGAGGAAGTAGTAAGGTCAGGAGGATGAGCAGGAATTAACGAGGCAGAGAGGTTGGAGTGGAAGGCTGATGCTTCCTACACTGGGAGCAGCCTCTGCGAAGGCCCTGAGGGAGGCCCGTGAGACAGGAGCACAGAGATGGAGCCGGAGGGAGAAGGCAGGGTGGCTGCAGAGGAGGGGCCAGATCACACCGGGTCTACTGGACCCCGGGGAAGAGCTTGGGTCCGCACGGAAGTACAGTAGTAGGACTGACGTGTTAAAATGACTTTGGCTTCTGGGTAGAGAAGGGTCTGTCGGAGCAGACCCCAGATGGCGGCAGGAAGGCTGGTTGAGAGGCCCTTGAGCTTGTGCAGGCAAGAGATGGTGGTGGCTTGGACCAGGGAAAGGTTTCTCAACCTCAGCATCGTTGACACTCTGGGCTGGATGTGGGGCCACCCTGTGCACTGTAGGATGCTTACCCGCAGCCCTGGCCTCTACACGCCAGGTGCCAGTGCAACCCCCCACACACCGTGATAACCAGAGATGTCTCCAGACGTTGCCAAACGTCCTCTGTGGAAGAAAAATGCTCCTTGTTGAGCACCTTGGACCAGGAGGATGATGGAGAACTGGCTCGAGGGAAAGGTAAGGTGGAGGTGAACAGAACGTAGCAATTGAATGTGCAGGGTGAGGGAGGGGAAGGTGGAGCGGGTGACTCCCAGGCAACCAGGCAGATGTCATTGCCACTCATTGATGTGGGGAACAAGGAGAGAGAATCAAGTTTGGGGTGGGCGTGGGGAGTGGGGCATACCTGGGTTCTACTATGAACTAGCAACGAGATCTCAGCATGCTCTTTTCTCCTCCTTTGGTCTGTTCTCCCATCCTCAGAATACACTGTTTGGCTTGGCTCTAGAACAGCAGACATCGAAAGAGGCCACTTGTCCTTCCTGCACCCCAGGCAGACATCACTAATCGATTGTGGTTCTCTGAGCCTGG
The DNA here is from genome assembly GCF_963455315.2 of Globicephala melas. Classification (NCBI taxonomy): domain Eukaryota; kingdom Metazoa; phylum Chordata; class Mammalia; order Artiodactyla; family Delphinidae; genus Globicephala; species Globicephala melas. The sequence goes on from NC_083320.1 coordinate 114,089,439, forward strand.
ATACTTCTTTCCACGGTGCTCTGGACGACTACCTATGGGGGCGGGGCATGAGAGAGGAAACCTGTTTGCCTTTCCTGACCTAGAGACTCACTTCAGTCCCTTCCGACTTTCCCAGTGTTGACATTCTCTTGACAAGTACCAAAGTATGCTTGGGAAATTCCGGGCAATGATGTCTGCAGCGGGAGTGGGGGCTGCCCAGCCTTCTGGCCACATCCTGTTCTTACAAAGTCACCACCCCGAGCACAGAGCAACAAAATGGGAGCTCCCCACTCATGCCATTTGTTGCAGAGATTCAGCGGGGCTGTGGAAATCTCTAGTGGCGGGCCCATCCTCAGAGCCCTGGCCACTGGCTTCTGTCTCTTGCTCGCTGCGTCTCCGTGATTATCTGTCAGCCTCGGTCTCGGGGTGGCCCACACCCCTCTTCCCCTCACCCAGGCTCTCTCTGCTACTCTCCCCCATCGGATCATAACACAGAATGGAACTATTTAATTGTTTTTTTTCGCTTTTCTTCAAAAGCATTTCTGCTTCCTGTTAGTGCTTGAGAAAGGCAGATGCATGAAATGTGAATTTTAAAATATTTGTCTTCCTTCCAATTCTAATGATGTAGGAAACCCACCATTAGAATAATCCCATACTCCTGTTGTGGATAGAACTGTGCCCCCCCCCCCCCGCCCCCAAGACCTGGTCAAGTTCTAACCGTCGGTACCTATGAATGTGACTTTATTTGGAAACAGGGTCTTTGGAGATGTAGTCAGAATGGGCTGGGTCCTGATCTGATGACTGGTGTCTTTATAAGGGGAGAGCTATTTGCATACAGATGCAGGGGGAGAGCACCGCGTGACACTGAAGGCAGAGAATCCCGGGGTGGGGGGAGGTGGTGGCAGGGTGGGGGGAGGCATCCACGAGCCAAGGGTCCTCGGGGGTTGTCAGCAACCACCAGAAGCCAGGAGAGAGGCGTGGAACAGGTTCTCCCTCCCAGCCCCTAGAAGGAACCGACACCTTGATTTTGGACTTCTGGCCTCCAGAACTCTGAGTGAATAAAAATTTCTGTTGTTCTAAGTGCCCCAGTTTGTGGTAATTTGTTACGGTATTGCTGGGAAACGAATACAGCTCCCAACCCCATTGGGGCTGAGGTTGCCACTTCCGAGTTGTGGGTGGAGATTTTTACTCCTTGATTCAGTGACTGTCGGTGGAGAAACTCTTGGTGACTACAGTTTCCTTCCTCAGTCTATGGCATCCTTCCCCCTCCCTCCTGCCAGCTGCTATTGGTCCTTCAGTTTGTCTCATTTGGTGTGCCACCGCTTCCAGGAAGCCTTCCTGAATGCCCCCAACTAGGTTAAGTGCCCCTTACGCTCTGCTGTCCAGCTGCACCCATCTATCTGTCATTCCTAGAACAGGCTTTTCTCTCTCCACCAACCCTGTCACCCCTCACTGCTCTCCTTGGCTGGAATGTTGCCCCTGTTTGCTTCTCATTCTTTCAGACTCAACTCAGGTGTCACCTCCTCCAGGGAGCCTTCTCTGATTGGACCCCACAGAGAATGGGGGCTCTGATGGCCCTCGCGTCCTGAACCATCCTCCGTCAGGTCACGTCATGGTTCCCTGATGCTGCCGTGCTGCATGGTTGCCCTGGGACATGGGAGCCTCTCCTCTTCCCCGTGCCTCACACGTGATGGTGAACAAGGGGTGGGGTGTGCTGGGGGATCAGGAGGACAGGAGGGCAGCATCTCTGCAGCAGAGATTCCCGATCCTGGGAACCAGCTGCTGCACTTCTGGAAGGTAGAGATCGCGGTCTGGGAGGGAGACGTCTTCCTGCAAGGACAGACGGCACTTAGAGTTCAGGTTCGGGTTGGCACCATGAAAAAAAGGACAGCTTCAGCAAGATGATATAGCAGACGCTGCAAACTCAGCTCAGAGAGAGATCAGGAGGGCGACACGGTTACTGATGTAGGGCAAGTGGGCCAGGTGGGGACTGCGGCAAAGTGGAGAGAGGAGCCCCTGCCAGCTCCCAGCTCGGAGGTGTGCGTGGAGCCAGATTCAACCAGGTCTCCTGTTAGAGGCTGGCTGAGCACCTAGCCCTTCTCCCTTGAAGTTCCTTCTATCACTGTAATTAGCTAATTGAGCATACGGTTCGTTTATCAGAGTTCGCCTCCCCAGCAGATGGAGACCTTCTCAAGGGCAGGACCGCGTCTGTGTTCCCAGCACCAACCCGTGCCTGGCCCTTGGAGGATGCCTTAGTATCCTATCTGCCAAGGGGATGGATCATTGAGTAAATAGTGCCTAACTTGCAGGGCTGTTTGACGGAAGAAGGGAGGTGTAAGTACGTGTGAAAATCAATGTGTGTCATACAAGTTATCAAATAAGATCACGCAGTGGAAGAAAACACCAGCAAATGAGCCCATAAGTCCGTGGCATCAGCTGCCTGCGTGGGCAGGGCTCGGGTTCTCTCCACAACAGGGGTTGCCGAGGGGTCCGCCTCTGCAGTTCCTGAGTCCTGGGGCTCTGACCTATGCATGTTTCCTATTTCTCCAGCCCCACCCCGCAGGTTAGCCAGAACCTACCATGTGCCGATTCACGCGGGTAAAGCTCACTTCCCTTCGCTGCTTCACTTACAGGCAAGGAAACGGAAGCCCAGGCAGGACGCATGTCTGAGCATCCGGCAGCCGCCTCCCTCCCCAGGCATCGCCCATGACCCACCTGTGAGGGCAGAGTCCAGGAGCGGGGAGTTGGGGGGCTCCTGGTGGCCCCCTCTTTTGTCTCCTCCTCCCTGGGGATGCTACGTGGAAGGGACTCTTCGCTACCAGAGGGTGAAGGTCAGAGTCTGGCCGAGGGCCCAGCGTTTCTGGCCCAGTTTCACCTGAGGAAGCCAACCGTGCAGAAGGTCGGGAAACGAAGAGGGGGGCAGAGTGGGAAAGTGAACATTCCCAAGGGACTCCCAGTGACAGGATTTCCTGACATGGGACGATTACCTTTCTCACATTACGTGGCCTGCTATTGGCTTCCTGCTATTTTATTCACAGGACGAACAGGACAGAGACGTCTATTCAGGGGAAACAAGGGAAGGACTCGCCTGACCCTGGACTTGGAGGATGTGGTGGGATCACGGAATTAACTCCAGTTGACCTAGTCCCCACCGTACCCGCCTTTGCCATCACCTCTGTGCCTCAGTTTCCTTTTCTGGAACAGGCAGGCGGGGCGGGTGGTGAAACATGTCGAGTCAGGCCCCACAGAGCCGTGGGCAGGTGAGCGCGGCGATTGCCGTGGGGGACGCTCTGCGCACTGGCAAGTGCCCCTGGGGTTCCAGCCTCAGCTTTGCTCCTCTCCTCTGACATCCTAGCATCTCTGGTCCACCTTCCTCAGTCGGGAGGTCCTCAGTGCGCCCAGGAGAAATGTCGCCCCTCCCTGGCTGAGTCCAGGCTCCCCTCCCACTGACTGTGGTCCACCTGGGCGCTGCCCCCGCCCCCTGACTCTTCTGCTTCTTTCCACTGACTCTCTTTCCACTACAAGCTCCTCCTCGGTCCTCTGCTTTCTCGATTCACTGAAGCAGGAAGTCTGAGGACGGGGCCCAGAAATCTGCACGTGAACAAGCCCTTCACCAGGGGTGGCACGGGGGTTCTGATGTGCACGCAAGTTGCAGAACCACTGTGATGACCTGTCTGCCCGGCTGGGCTGTGAGCTCCCTGCTGGCCGGGGCTGCGTCTCATTCAGTGGCTCCCAGAGCGTGGCCCACAGAGGCCACGAGGAAACAGCCTCCTAGGCCGCCTGTGGGCTGATGCCTCCCACACAGGCCCTGACTATCTGCCTCCACACCTGGGCTCACAGCATCCCCGCACCGCTCCCTCCACGGCCCTTTCCCCAGACACTCACAAAGCTCAAGGCCTGCTGGCTGGCCTTTTCCAGAAGGCCTCCCCGGAGTACTGCGATGGCCTGGGCAGCTCAGTCCTGCTCCACAGCTGCCGCCCCAGCCTTCTGGATGCCACGCTAGCCCCAAGGCTGGTCACATCCACATCCATAGCGGAGCCGCCCTTGAACAGCCCGTCCCTTCTGTGTGCATCCTTCACGAGATCTTTGGCCCCGCCCCCGTTCATGTTCGATGGAGCCCTTGCTCTGGAGGGGTCGGGTTAAGGTTAGGGTTAGGGCTGCCGGGCAAGGGCGCCCGACATAGGCAGGTCTGTGGGTCTTGGCCCCCATACTTATAGCAGGAGCAATTCACACCACTTTCCTGCTTTCCTGACCTGAAGGGTAGAGAAAGGGAGAAAGAACTTTAGGCCTTCAGCGAGCTGCAGAGTTTTGTCCTCTGGCTACTCCGAGCCTCCTGGATGGGCCTGTGGAGCCGGCAGTGCGGGGTATGCAGGAGAACTGGCCTCTGCCTGACCCGCGCCCTCTCGGAGGTTTGCTTCTCTACCCCCGCCCTTGCTGCTACAGCCTCTGTGTCCCCAGGTTCTTCTCCCAAGCCCTGGACGGGAGCCAGCCTCTGAGAGCAGCTCTGCCTGGGCTTGAATCCCGACTCTGCTGCCTGGGATGAGTCACTTAACCATTCCGTGCCTCAGTTTCCTCCCCTGTGAAGCGGTCCCAGGTAGACACACTGTCCCCCATAATGAAGCTCTTACGTTTGCCCCCAGGGCCCCTGGTCGTCAGGTGGGTGGCTTCTCCTCCCCCAGGGAGCCTAGTGAGGGAGCTGGTGGGTGGCGGGCTGGGTGACCCCAGGACCAGCCTCCTTCCCAGCCTTCCTCTGCCCTCAGCGGTCTCCAGGTCCGGCATCACATGCGACCAGTTGGTCTGGGGACCAGAATGTCCAACCTCTCTGGCGGACGCTCTTTAGCGCCAAATAAAATTTCCGCTCCTCCTTTTTGCCTTCTCCACATCCATTGTCTGAGAGAAAATAATTTCAGTAGTGCCTTAGAAATTGGATTCCACTGATCACAACAGCATCTGTGTACCTGAGAACACTCTTCAGCATGTATGGCTGAGACAGGTCTATTCAGCCCCAGACAATGCTTGGGGCTCTGATAGACTCGGTGGAAAACTGTGCTGGGGGCCTCCAGGCTGGGGACCTGCGTGGTCTCCAACAAATGGCGTCTCTGTTTTTTTTTTTTTGGTTGCGCCATGTGGCTTTTGGGATCTTAGTTCCCCGACCAGAGATTGAACCTGGGCCCCTGGCAGTGAGAGCGCTGAGTCCTAACCACTGGACCACCAGGGAACTCCCAATGGAGTCTTACTATATAAACCTGCCCTTCCTCAGGCACGAGCTCCCCTAACACACCTTGCCAGGCGGGTCGTGTGATGAGTCCATTTTATAGATAAGAACACAGAGGCCCCAAGAGCTGTAATAACTGCCCAAAACATGGGAAGCTAGTGATCAGCAGTGTGCAAGTTACATCTGAGTGACCCCAAAGCCCATGACTCCCCCCTACTCCACCCTTTTCCACTTGACAGCTAATCCCGATTCACCGTCTCCACAGCTGGGAACTCCCGAAAAAGAAAACGTGTCCACTACCAGCCATGAGTTAACATGCCCCTGGCAGCGGTGGATCAAGTGCTTTTGTATCTGTTACCGCGTTTAATCCCTCAGTAAATCAATTACTTGCCTTATATTTTAGAGGAGAAAATCAATTCTCAGAGAGGTTGAGTAACCTGCCCAAGGTCACACAGTTAGGAAATGGCAGAGCTGGGGCCAGAATCCAGGTCTGTCTGCCCCAGGGTCCCTGTTGACCCCCTGCAATGTGTGGGTTTCCCAGGGCCTAAGACGGGGAGGGTATAAATAGCTATCTTGAGCCATAAGATTCCCCTCGTGACATGCTGGGTGTTAGGAAATTTTTTTTTAATTTAAATGGTTCGCCTTCTATCTGGTCCTCCATCGGGATGAATAATCCATCTCCACCCGGAATAATTTAAGGGTCTCTGGATTGAAGGAAATTTAAGGCAGGAAAGTATGGGTTTTTTTTTTTTTTTAATCTCAACTGAAAAATAATTTTTAATGTGCCAAATACTGCAAGCTCAATTCAATACGTGGGCTTATTATGCAAAATGTCCTAATTAAGCACTATCATCTTGCAACCAGAAGAAATACCAGCAACCCAGCAAGCGTTGCTCCCAGGAGCTAAGGACGTAATTGTCTAACGGGACTTGTCATCGGCAAAGGTCCTGTCTTGGCTGCCGCAGCCCATCAAATGCCTCCTCCCATCCCTAGAGGACCATAATCCCCGCGGAATTCCACGTAGCACAGATGGGCTATGACACAGAGAACGGGTTTTGTGGCTTGAAAGCGTTTTGCTTTCTGTTCCCAAGCTAGAGCTGGAACCGGCCCGCTTTGCATCTGTCTCTGATTCCGGATATCTCTGCGCGACTCAGAATCCGATGCCTCGGCTTGGGGGCGAGTGGAGGCTTAATGTGGGGAGGGCTTTGTATCAGGCAGAGACCCTCCACCCTCCCTGTCTGGGGTTCTGAGAAAGTCACTCAACCACTCTTAGCCTTGGCTGCCTTTTCTAGAAAATGGGGAGAGTGAGGATGCATCCGGCTGCCTAGGATTCATCCTAGCACAGAGGCTGGCACTCAGCAGATCCTCCGTGGTTCCTGTTCTTAAGAAACTGCTAGGGACTTCCCTAGTGGTCCAGTGATTGAGACTGCGCTTCCACTGCAGGGGTTTAATCCCTGGTCGGGGAACTAAGATCCTGCTTGCCGCACAGCACGGCCAAAAAATTAAAAAAAAAAAAAAAAAAAAGAAGTCGCTTAACTGAAGCCTGGCTGGAGAGACAGTTCCTTTGTGTACGTCAGGGACCCTCGGAGGGCTGCTCAGACCACGAAGCGTTCCTTGTCACTTTGGTCAAATCACTTCCCTTCTCAAAAGAAGCTGAATGTAATCCAGCTTCTTCAACCTGGTCACCAAGACCCTCCTTTCCCAAAACGCCTTTTCAGCCAACTTTTCTACTCTCCCAAAAGCCACTTCATAATTATTTAAAGAAACAGCGAATACAGTGAATCTAGCATCATGTTGCTAAAACTCTGGCCCTGTTCCCAAGGAGCTAACTGGGGGCAAGACTTAAGATATCAGAAACAAAGGAAAAGAACCCTGTGGTTCATATTTTAATCGAGGCGCCAATTCACATCCCAGGTTCTGGTCCTGATGCTGCCCCAAACCTCCCAAGGGCCTGCTCTGATGTGACATTTGGGGACGCCACTTAGATTAAACCATAAAGCAGGTGCTACAAGCTGCAAATCATGACACCCAGGCCCGGAGGCCACTCCTAAGCAAGGAAACCCTACTGTAAGTGCTTCTGTTGCCGCAAAATACACCCTGCATTTTGCCAACAAACACAGAAAATGTCAGAAATGGTGTGTTTTGCTGTGTGGCTTTTTTTGGTAAAAATAGTTGCCCATTAGTCAGCCTGATGACATGAGAAATGAGCTTTCCTTGGTGAAAATAAAGGTATTCCAGACTTGCAGACTGGCTGCATTATTTAGAGACACCCTCCAGGCTGCATGAACTGAGGGTTAGAATCCAGAGATGCCCGGAGGCTTAGCCTGTAGCATTGGTCCCTAAAGCTTGACCCCCACGACGGTCCTCCGTGCCATTGTCTGTTGGTTGGGAGAGTTTCCGGTTGCCTGGCTACAAAGACAGTGAGGACCACCGAATCCTGCCCTGGAAGGGTGTGACCATCACAGGCAACCTCGTGCAGGGGTGGGAGCTCCTCAAAGGGCAGAGAGTAGAGAGTCCCCTGATGCCACCCACTCAGGAGTCTGTACAGACCATTAGGGCCTTGAGAAGCAATGCTTGTCCACCAAAGGCCTCTGCGAGGCAGAATTTGGACAGAGACTTGCTTCCGTGGTAACCTGGTCATGAGCTCCCGGGGAAGGAGTTAAGCAGCAGCAACTCTGGGCTCGTCCACCAGAAATACCCTAGAGAGCTGTTGGTCGCGTTATTCAGGGCCCTTAATCAAGACTCACGCGCAGGACGTTTGCGGAACGCTGGTCTGTCCTAGACTCTGTGCCAGCTCCTTATGTGGGTGACCGATGTGAACAGCTCCATGGTACTTGGACACAAGAATGCCCCATTCATTGATCTACACAGGTTGAAGTCAGTTTCAAGACATCGGCTCGCAAGCCGGGCCTTCTGGGCCCCTTCCTAAGGCCTCTGGGCATTCTGGGGGAATTTGGAGGTCTCCCGAGAAGCCACAGGTGGTGGCACTGCTTGGCTGTGTGGCGGGCAGGCAGTGGCATCCCCGAGGCTGTCCTACCCCAGACAAGCAGCCAGCCGGCCTCCGGGCCACACCAGCATCGCCTGGCCTTGGAGGGCAGCTCCCGCTGCATGCCATACCTGCTCCAAGCCAGCCAGCCAGCCGGGGGCCCCATGCTTGTACCCCCGAAGTCCCAGGCACCATGGAAGCCATTTCCACAACAGGTCGGGCCACCTGAGCGTTTCCACGTTTGCGTTCCCATGTCCCCTGGTCCCTGTGTTACTGCCCCTCCCCTTCCTCATGAGCCATCTGGACGGGACCACAGCCCTCTCTCTTGCTGGGCATCCCAAAGCCTCTGCCCCGTCTCTCTTTGAGACTCTACAGGTGAATTCTCCTTGTCGGATCCCAAATGCAGGTGTAAGCCGGAGCCTGGGGCTCAGGTGTGTGGCTGCCCCAGAGGCAAATTCATTAACAGTCAAAAGGCCAAGACAGCAATACATTTCTCAGAAAACCACCCATGACACAGGAATCCCTACCGAAGCTCACAGCCGAGTCCCGAGATGACGTTAGCATCACCACCCCGTTTCACAGATGGGCAAATGGACCTCAGAAGGAGCGATCGTCACTTGGCTCGTGAGTAAGGGCGGGTGTCGGTTTCAGTTCCAGGTTCAAGGCCCATGCTCTTCACCGCCTTTCTCTAGTGGTGACTACTTCTGGGCCTCAGCTCCCCACCTGCAAGAGGGCCAATCCTACTTCCCAGCAGGCAAGCTGAATTCGGTGAAGCCCTGGGCCAGGGGTCAGCATCTCCGAGGGCTGGTCAGCTCTGGGCTGCAGGCGTTTGACACATTTTTGCTCAACTCAGGTCCCTGGCATGTGAGGAAGTGATCCCAATCTGGAGGCACCTTACTTTGGGGCCCAGCAGTCGTAAATGAACCGATAGCTCCCCAGCGTCCAGTCTCAAAGCTGGCAACCCGAGTAACTCTACCTCCGGGATATCCAAGCCAGCAAATGACCCCAGGAAACAGCCAGGGACAGTGGGACGGCCAAGGAGGTCCTCCAGGCTGGTGGGGCATTCCCAGGTCCTGCTTGCCTTTGAGTGCATCCTTTGACAGCCGGACGTCATTTTTAATGGCTTCTGCGTCCCCAGCAGCCAGGGACCTTCTGAGAGAGGATGCTCTGGGCCCCACCTGACAGGAGGAGGTGGGGAGGGAAGCTCTCTCCTGCCCCAACAGGGCTGAGTTAGTTTCATTCAGTCTCCAAGCAGTTTTTTTTCTGCTGCCCCTCCCCAATCTCAGAGTTAAAACCACACAAAACAACTCTTTCTTTCTCCCTCGGACTGCTAGGCTGTCTGGGTACCACATCACACGCAGATTCGTTTGGTCCCAGGGCCGTAAGGCAGGAAAGGCACTTAGTGGGCAGCATGAGTCAATTTCCATCAAGCCTCCGGACAGTGATGTAACCGCCACTTGTTGGCTTCCCCAGCCCAGCAGCACGGATGCCCCAGAGCTGACATCTGGAGCAAGGAACTGACAGGTGGATTCCAGAGCCAGCCCGGCTCCAGGCTGCTCCAGCCCAGCACAGGCCGCAGCTGCCCCCAGGACACACAGCGTCTTTCTGCACAGTTCCTACGTACACAGGCCCTCCTCCCCTCCGCCCCCCGCCCAGCTCCTGCCTGCATTTCCAGGGTGGGGATTCCGACAGCTCAGGTGGGTGTCGGCCTCACCGGTACATTCCTCGCTGCCTAAAGCGCCTGGCTGTTCCAGAACCTTTCTGCCTGGCTCCCCACCTCCCCCCACCATACTGAAGGTGCAAGACACCTCCCGGTCCAGGCTGTGTCTCTGTCCCAGGGGAGCCCGGCAGAAGGGCACATCCTCACACCCTCTTGCCTAATTTACTGGCCTTTCAAACATGCTCACGTACTGTGGTATCTGCACCCCTCCAAACATCTGGAGGGAAACTGAGGGAAAAAATCCACCAAGAACTTAAGTGTATATTTTGCACTGGAACTGTGAAAACCAAATCAGGGAAACTTCACATCTTTAGCTAACTGTTTGGGGGCAGTAGCGCTAACCCAACGTATAATCTGGTAAAGGCTGTCCCTCCCTGCCTTCTTTCTAACCATGCAACTCTGCTCACGGAGGCTTGCAAACAGTTCTTTCCTTCCTTCCCAGAGACCTCCAGGGGCGATCTGAGCCAGTGTCTCAGCCACCGTCACAGGAGAGCCTCACGTCTGTGACTCTCCTGAGCCTTGCGGGAAGATGTCACCCACAAGAACAAAGACCCACCCGTGCGCCACGAGCAGGCACTCTGCCCCGGGGAAGCTCCCTTCTGTCCACCGAAGGGAAAGCCCGTTGAGATGAATGGAAAACGGGAGGACTGGGCCATTTTCAGGACGAAATTTTAATATTCGAAGGAATCAGTTACTTGGATTGAAACACTTAAAAAAGCATCGTTCCCAACGGATAAATTAAGAGTTTGGGATTAACAGATACACACCACTATATATAAAATATATAAAAACCAACAAGGACCTACTGTACAGCACGGGAACTATATTCAATATCTTGTAATAAGATATATGTGTATATATATATATATATGTAGATATATATAAAACTAAATCACTTTGCTGTACACTTGAAACTAACACAACATTGTAATTGAACTACACTTCATTTTTTTTTTAAAAAGCATAATTCCCAAGGAGTGAGGTCTCCTTTCCTCCTTCCACAACATTTTTATCGAAGTGCTAATGTCAGGCCCTAAAGGGCAGTTCTGAAATACAGTGTAACATCTACCCCTTTGTTCAGGAGCTTAGCGTTAAGTGGGGTCAGCCCCCATTTGACAATTAATGACACACAGGCGCAAAAAGCCCAGGGAGGGGAAGGTGCACTCCCCACGCCCCCACCCGCGGGGGAGGAGCTGATGCAAGACCAGAGGGATGGCTTACGAGCGCGGCATCATTCACGATCAGGGTCCAGGGCTAAGTGATATTGAAGTTTTCCAGGTCAAAGTCAAGATCGTGAATGAGCCTCGCTCCGACATCCTGCGCGCTGCCGACTGCGCAGGGCCGGCGTGCAGCCCCGCCCCTAAGCGTGCAGCCCCGCCCCTAAGCCCCGCTCTTCCGTCCTCTCCCCGACAACAGGGAGAATTGCTACCTTTGCATCCTTGCCGAAGCCGCTGCCTTCCCCCGCCTGGGATGCCCTCTCTCCGTCTCTGCCAGGACAGATCCCATTGTCCTTCCCACAGGGCCCGGCCATGGGCATCTGGTCTGTGCGGTCACCCAAGGCCCCCTCACCGAAGGCTCCCACGCTTGGTTTAACGCTCTGGGCTGCCATCTGGAAGTGCTTAGTGATTTTGTCTTTGATCTTGAGTTTTGTAGGTGAAGTCTGGGGCGGGGGCAATCAGTGGGCACGTGCACAGCCCTGAAAGGCCATGCTTTCCACTTGGACCAGAACTCCCTCCCAAAGCAGAGGGAAGGCCACGGCATTCGGGAAACGGACAGCTGAGGAGCCTCGGTGTTCCCTTTCCTGTACCTGCCAACCTCGTGCGCCGGACGTGGGGCCGAAGGACAGGGAAAGATAACGCGGCCCCGGGTTCCTTTGCCTTCGGTCTTGCCTTTCCCAGCAGGAAGCTGAAGGTAGAGCATGTTGATAGAGTGTATGCATAACCAGAACTGAAATAAAAACAGTCGAGTGAGTGTCGGGCTGCGTTTCTGCTGCTCTGGTAAGAACGAAATACCCATGAATGGACTAACTCTGAAGCACGAACTGTGTAATCCTGGTGATTCTGCCTCTGAGTTAAATGTTCTGTTTACGTTTCCTGGCACAGTCTAGAGATGAACAGCAAAATGCACGCTCATCATTTAAAATGTTTACTTTTTAAAAAATTGAAGTATAGTTGATTTACAATGTTAATTTCTACTGCACAGCAAAGTGATTCAGTTATCCATATATATACATCCGTTTTCATATTCTTTTCCGTTATGGTTTATCCCAGAAGATTGAATAGAGTTCCCTGTTGTGTATCCATTCTGCATATCATAGTTTGCGTCTGTGAACCCCAAACTCCCAACCCATCCCTCCCCCACGCCCCTCCCCCTTGGCAACCGCAAGTCTGTTCTCTATGTCTGTGAGTCTGTTTCTGTTTCATGGATAAGTTCATTTGTGGCATATAAAATGCTTACTTTTCATTACTTAGAATGACATTAAATGGCCAACAAGGAGATACCATCACAAGTTGAGAGAGGAAGGCACCGTGAAAGAAAGGAAAAAGCTTTAAATTTTAGTATCCTTAGTGACACTTTTTCCTGCCTCTTATTTTTTATTTTTTGGCTATGTCACACGGCATGCAGGATCTTAGTTCTCCAAGGAGGGATCGAACCCATGTCCCCTGCATTGGAAGCACGGAGTTTTAACCACTGGACTGCCAGGGAATTCCCTTTTCCTGCCTTTTATTTTTATTTATTTATTTTGTGGTACCCGGGCCTCTCACTGTTGTGGCCTCTCCCACTGCGGAGCACAGGCTCTGGATGCGCAGGCCCAGTGGCCATGGCTCAGGGGCCCAGCCGCTCCGCGGCATGTGGGATCTTCCCGGACTGGGGCACGAACCAGCGTCCCCTGCATCGGCAGGCGGACTCTCAACCACTGCGCCACCAGGGAAGCCCCTTCCTCCTTTTCAACAGGAGTCCCACCTTCCCATGTTGCACTGAGCCCCGTAAATGCTGTAGCCAGCCCTACCTGCAGAGCACATTCAAGTCATCCCCTCCTGTAATCACCTCACTCCACAGCCAGGGCCCTTGCCCGGGACACCAAGGACTGTCATTGCTGTATCAGCTGCCGTCCCGCCTTTCCCTCTTTTGTCCTTTTCTAGTGGCATATGTCAACCCCACAGGACTGACTTTGTAACTGGAAAGCTACAACTGGAAGATGTCACTGTTGTATTTGATTTGCATCGCACACAGTAGGTGCTCAGTAAATTCTTGTTGAATGCCGCTGATTTACCCATAAGGCCCGGGAGGCCGGGGGCTGGGTCTTATACTCCGGGCATCTCTCACAGTTGGCAGCACGTGGTCTTGCGTGGAACAGGGACACAGTGACTATTTGGTTGCCGGTGAAGATCTGGTTTTCAGCATTTTGGGCAGGAAAACCCTTCTCCGTGGGTAGTGCAAGGCCGGTTCTGGCTCTTGCTCTGGTCTCAGTGATTCAATGTGGAAAATAAAGATGACTGGTCCAGTCCAGTCCAGAATGCTAGTGTTAGAAGGGACTTTAGACAAATTCTCTCATTTCCTAAATGAAGGAGTAGAGACAGAGAAAGGCTAAGCGACTCATCCAAAACACAAAGTGAAGAGCTGTCGCCTCTTCTCCACCCAGCACCACCTCCTCCTTCCCGACTTCTGCATGTGGTCCAGGGATCACAGGCCCCTACCTCTCAGCACGTTCCATCTCTCCGGCCATGGTGATGGATTTGGGAGCCAGCCTGACACCTAGGAGAGGCCAAGCAGTGTGAATATCAAGGCTTTTGCTAGGCGTGAGGGGAGGCGGACACTCTCTGCTTGGGACCAGGGATGTGAGGACATGCGGGGTGGGATTGCTGCAGCCGTTCCTGATATCCTGCAGCGACTGAGCCTGCGGAGCAAGCCAGTGTACTGGCAATGATCATGACAGAGAATGGCACCAGAGCCTGAAGCCGTTGTTAATTGCTGGATCAACCTGTACCTGAAGCCTACAAAGCTACAGGAGTTTTCATTTATGTGGACCAACAAATTCTCTTTTTCAAAGGTGTTATTATTGAAGCCAGTTTGTTTGGGAATTTCTGTTCCTAGCAATATAGATGGTATGGACAAATTCCCAAAAAGAAAAAAACAAAGGTAAGGTAAATAATTCAAAGACGCACAGAGGCAGGTCTCTTGACTCCCTACCCAGTGGCCACAGCAATAACCCTGCCATAATGCCCCCAGATACGTAGTGTTTGAAATCACTCGTCTGAAGTAATGCTGCTGGTAATAGGTATGGTGGTAAATCAATGGCAGCAACAGCAAATTGAACAGATTGTGCATTATTACTACATCGTGAATGAATCAAGCATTCCAACTGCTCCCCTGTCAGGGCCAGAAAAGGCGGGTCTGAGTCTTCCCTGTGACACTGTAGTGCTTCGCACTTAGAACCGTGACAGCAGGTAGCCTCACCCAGGCAGAGCGTCTACGGAGGACAGCACCATCGGGAGGGGACCTTGAGATTTCACAGGGCCACCGGGAGGGAGTACAGGCAGCAGTACGTGGTCAGCTCAGGGCGCTCTGCCCTCAATACACGCCAAGCGATGGGCCACAGCTGGCCACGACCGGCCTTCCGCTTGCTGCCTTAATTAATTAGCACAGTGTGGTGGAGAGCACCGGACCTCAGTCTCCCAGAGCGACGGGTTGAAGAGCTAGGTCAGCCCTCTCACCTCCCGTCCAGGCACACCAGGCAGAGGCGCCCGCGCTGCGTCAGCTCAGCTCCCCTCCAGGCCACTGGGTCACCACACCCTACAACATCCTGTAGCTGTTGAGGATCAGGGCCCCGGGTCCCACAGTCTCCCCTCCAGGCCGGGTGCATTGGAGGGGCCAGAGGAGAGAGGAAGAGCCGCGACACCTCTCTGATTTCTCCAGGTGCTCTGAAGGGGTCTCTTCCTGAAGCCCTGCTGACAAGGCAGCCAGATGAGATGCTTAGGAGCAAGGCCAAACCGCACGGAGCTGGGTGCAGCTCGCCACCCTTGGGGGCCACCCGGGCTCCAAGACAGTAGAAGATGGGGGGGCGCACCCTGAGGGCCATGGCATCCACAAAGGCCTTGGGAGTGGGCAGCACCCGGGCGGGACCGGAAGGATGGGCAGAGGGAACAGGGAGGAGGTGGAAAGACACACAGCTGGGGGAGGACGTTGGGTCAATCACACCAGCCATTCCAAAGGCACAGCCCGTGGGGCCCAAGCGTCAGCCTGGCAGGTTGCTGAGCCCCTGGCCAGGCTAATGAAGCGCGTCTCCCACCAACTGGAGACAGGGAGCTTGCAGAGCTGAGAGCCCGTGAAAGGGCCTGGATTCTGACGACAGGCAGGCTGGCAGGGCTAAGGGCCAGGGGCAATGGCATGGAGCCCCCAGGGCCTGGTCCCGGCAGATGCTATGGCCCCAGGAGGCCCTAAGGAAAGCAAAGATTTCCTGAGTTTCTTTGACTAGTCCCTTGGTCAAGTTCCCTAACCTTCCTGAGCCTCAGTTTCTTCCTCTGTAAAATGGGTAGGTTACCTGATGGCGTTGCTTTGCATAACCCCTGAGGTCACGGGCCTGGCACAGGTAAATGCTCTCCAAATGCAAGTTTCCTGCCCCCTCACCCAGCTCCCCGTGGACCCCTCTGGTTTTCTCTAGTTTTTCAGCCACTCTGCAACCACGCAATGCCTGCTCTGGGCCGAACAGAGCTGCCTGGCTACATCAAGACCACACTCTATCGCCAGGCACTAAATCTCCCCAGGGGACACTCCTCACTGCAGCCATAATGCTGCCAGCTCCAGGGAACATGACTGCACCATAGGGCAGGCTCCCCACACTGCAAGGTTTAAAGGGCCAGCTCACAGCCTCCCGGCTCCAGCTGGGCCCAGCCTTACGTAGGCACATGGCGCTGGCGACCGCAGCTACAGCCGCAGAAACGAACAAGCAGAGATAGATGGCAACGTGCGTTAGGGGATCAGGGCTCAGGCTCAGTTCCCAGGCTGGCTGCTTCTTGGCTGTGTGACCTTGGGCAAGTTAGGTACCCCCTGCCCCCCAGGCTTGGGGTGAGGACACTCCGGTGACGAACCATCATCGTTCACCAAGCACCCACCACGCAAATCACTTCTCTGGGTCCTCGCAGTTTCCTGGGGAAGAGTTTGTTATTACCCCTAATTCCCAGAGGAGGAATAGAGCTGGATGTCTGCTTGTTTCGACTGCTTTATCGACAGTCACGACAGAACCTTGGGCATTTGGCCTGTGCACGAGGCAGGGCGGGGCATGGGCCGGGGCCCAAGCATCAGAGGTCTTGGCGGCTGTGTCTGCCGTTCCCGCCCACCGGGACCTGAGGCTCCGGTCAGGTGGAGCCCCACTTGCCCACAGTGATGGTCAACTCAAGGATGTATCTTGAGCTGGCTTTCCCTTCTCTTCTCGCTTTCTGGACCCCTCAGTCTAGCCACTGGTGACAATTCCCAAACCAACCACCACCTGCATGCTGGCTGTTGGGTGTGCATGCAGGGACCCCAGGCTAAGACAGTGAGTGATCTTACTGTATATATAATTAAAAAAAATTTTTTTTAACTTGTCATATGCTTATTTAGATGCTATAGGTTTAGCTTCAGTGTCACGCCCCAGTGGCAGTAGGGTCATTATCACATTGGATTCCTCTTTTTTTTTTTTTTTTTTTGGTGGCGGCAGGGGCTGGGGTGGGCGGTATGCCATTCTCTCACTGTTGTGGCCTCTCCCGTTGCGGAGCACAGGCTCCGGACGCGCAGGCTCAGCGGCCATGGCCCACGGGCCCAGCCGCTCCGCGGCACGCGGGATCCTCCCGGACCGGGGCACGAACCCGTGTCCCCAGCATCGGCAGGCGGCCTCTCAACCACTGCGCCACCAGGGAAGCCCTGGATTCCTCTTTATCAGTCAAGGAGAAGAAACAGTGAGGGAAAGATATATTACCATCACCAGCAAGGTGTATTCACCTTTCACTAAGATTTTCCAAAAGCTTAGCCTAGGAAAACGGTCTTAGATTTTTAGAAAACTTTTAAGTTGAAACAATTTTAGATTTACAGGAGAGTGGTAAATGTGATAATAGAGTTCTTGTTATACACAGTTGTTGGATTGCTTTTTCCCCTTCACGTGGTATCCTGATTTCCCATGTGAATGGGAGACCCCGCCAGCAGCCACCCCAGGAATTGGCCACAGCCTGTCTTGGGGAGCCCCAGACTGGACATCTACTAGTGTACACATGGGTGGGCACCTGTTTGCAGGCCGTGAAGGCAAGGAGGACTCACTGGGACCACGTGGGCTCCCTTGATCCTGGAGGACAAGGTCCTCATTCTTCCTGCGTGCATGCTTGTATCCGGATTTCCTTTCTAGAACAGCCAGCGCATCTCGCCACCCAAGACCAGCAGCAGAGGATATCAGCGTGGAGAGCTGAGAGAAGGGGGTCCTCACGACCCTCCCGCTGGCTCTGTGACACAGCACACTTTCCTGCTATGTGCAGACCATTCCAACTGACTATCGTTAGCAAGTTTTGAGAAGTATCATCTTAACGGCTGCCTGATATTTGGTCTAAGGAATGTGTCTTAGTTTATTGAATGAAACCCCTTTTAGAAGACTTGCCGGTTT
This sequence comes from Globicephala melas, assembly GCF_963455315.2. Lineage (NCBI taxonomy): Eukaryota > Metazoa > Chordata > Mammalia > Artiodactyla > Delphinidae > Globicephala > Globicephala melas. The sequence goes on from NC_083320.1 coordinate 114,106,966, forward strand.
CTTCCGTGCTTCACGATTATAAGTGATGCTCTGGGAAGCAGCTCTGTGTATGAAGCTTTTCCTGTATTTCAGATGCAAACCAGGAAGCCCTCGCCCCCCACCTTCAGCTCTCAACCCACCGCCCTAGACCAGAGATGCTAGAGCTGGAGGGGCTCTGGAATCCATCCTGACCACCTCTGCAGTCACAGCTGGCGAAGCTGAGGCACAGAAGGGGGAGATCACATGGACGGTTAGCTGCAAGCACCCCAGCTCCCCCCCAGAGCTGCCCCCGCTGTCTGGCGGCCGTCTGAGTTGGCCCACAGGAGTGAGAGCCCACCTCGAAGCAGGTGGGTGATGTGGGGAGGGGCAGCAGACAGAGAGGGTCGGAGGGAGAGCGAGGGCGGAGGAAGGGGTTACAGCTCCCAGCAGCAGCCGTGGGACGCTCACCGCCAGGACCTCAGGAGGGAGCCAGGCCCTGCTCTCCACGGCTCTCTGGGGAGCCCGACCTGCGAGGGCCCTCAGGACCCACCTTGGATTCCCAAGGGCAGAAGCAGCCATATCACAGGCCCTGTCCCTGGGACGCGGGGAGGATGAATCCCAGCCACTGCGCCCGGCTTTCCCTATGATGGGGAAGGGGCCCCAGCCTTAGAAAATCCCAAGGTCATTTGGGGGTCTTAAAGCTTCAGGATGACTGGGGTAGGAGTCTTCTGGCCTCCAGCCAGCGACACCCTTCTTACAGGGGCAGAGGGAGGGACAGCCTGCCGCACACCACTGCTGCAGGGCCCAGGGGTGAGAGATGAGCCACGCCCCTCCCTGTACCCGCCCAACCCCCCGCGTCTTCATCTTGTCATCAGCGTCATTCCCAGCGGCGGCAGCAGAGTGAACTCAGCCAGTGAAAGTGCTGCCGGGCCAAACGGCCGCCCAGAAGGCAGTGCAACAAGTCCAAGACTCTTCCCTCCTGTGGGGGCCCAGTGGGAGCCCTGCCCTCCACGTGGACCCCTACTCCCTTGCTCCCCGAACTGAGGTCCGGGGACTTACAGCATAAGCATCACCTGCGGATGTCTGAGCAATGCAAATACTTAGGCTCCACGCAGACCAGCTGAACCACTAACGAGATCTGTGCCCATGAAGTAAACTTTTTGTGTCAGAGCGGCGTTCGAGTTTCAGAAAAGTGTACGGGATTTTCAGAGCAGAGTCTGAGGGTTCCCATATACTCCACAGCCCGTCTCCACTACGGTGATTCTGAGCACATTAGGACTTGAGGCACCCCTTCTTCTCCCCATCCCCCATCTATCCCTCTCCGAATCCCAAGGCTGAAGGACAGTAGCTTGTCAAGTCTCCTCCACTCCCCGGGACTCTGTGACCTCGCAGGGCGCTCCGAGAGCCCAGCCCCATTCACGGAGTGTCTGCTCTGTCCCCGAGACGCAGTGACACTCCTCACACACGCTGTCCTGTAATTCTCAAGCATCTTTACGGGGCAGCACTGTTAACCCAGCAGAGACACCGAGGCTAAAGCAAAGCTGGGATTTGAACTCAGATCCACTCCCCCACCATCTAAGCTGGGGGACTTCCCTGGTCTGCAACGTCTCAGCCTGGTTCTGGGAGCTCTGGTCCAGCCCGCGGTGAGTTTCCCAGTTGGCCCTCCCCGGGGACTTTCTGGTCTGCAGGGCTTTGAGGGAGAGGCTGACCCTCCCCACAGGACACTCAGGGTCAGGGAGTGGCCTCAGCTGCCCCTGTCCAGCGCGGCTGCCCAAACTCAGGTGCCCACAGGTGCCAGATGCTCGTCTGAACCGGTAGGCAGGCCTTCCACGGCCGGGTGGACAGAATGTCCTGGTGGGGGCAGACTCTCGGGGCAGGGGGGCTTCACCACCGCTCAGCTGACTGAGTAGTGTTCCCTCTGGGGCAGGGCAGGGGGACGGCTGGGGAGCGTGGGACACCAAGTCAATGGGAGAGAGGACCCTCTGAAGCAGGCTTCTGGCCGTTTGAGGACTTTACCAAGAAGTAGGTGCCCTTCCTGTTGGGAAGCCTTCCTGAGTGGAGGCCCACCCACGCTGTTCACAGATTCGTCTATGAATGACCATCAATGACTGTCATTCTTAGTCTTCCCATGTGATTGGCAAGGAGGCCTCCGGTGGGTGGCAACACGTGGACTGGAACATCCTGGATTGGAACTGTGGCCCCTCCACCCCCGCCAGGCCCACGGTCTGGACCACATTACATCATCTCGCTGACTCAGTTTCTACATCTGTGAGATGGGCTTACAGCATCTGCTTACTTGCCATGGCGCACACACCCTGGCTTTGTGACTCTTCGTGCCATAAGTAAGACCACAACAGTAGCCACTAAAACTCATGCTTACAAGTCGTTTAAGAGCTGATAAGGACACACAGAGGGGAAATATCTAAGAGTGTGGATTTCTGACAACGTGGCAGACTGAGTGAATGTGGACTCCCCTGCCCACCACCTTCTGACGCAAGCATCGGGAAGTGCGCACAGAGCCAACGTGACATTTAAGAAAGATTTCAAGCGCAGAGCCGACCTTAAAGGAAAGGGAGCTTCCAGGGCCAGCAACAAGGAGAGACCACAGCTGCTTCAGCTGCCCGTGGGGTTAGAGGCGGGGGGCAGGGTGCAGTGCTGGGGCTGGGCTTTAATATCCAGGTTGGGGCAGGAGATATGGCCCGGGGCCTGAGCAGGTGGGAGGCTGGAGAGGGGACCTTTGCAGAAAGCTAGACCACTGGAAAGGCAGCCGCTGTCTTTGAAAACGAGACTAACCCAGAAAAGGGGGTGCATTCCCTTTGCTCAGGGCTCTGAATGGGATTTTTAAAGCCTCCGGGCGAAGTTGAAAGCTCAAGCTTGTGCCAGGTGGAAGCGTGGGCCTTAAAGGCATGCCAGCGGCAGGCCCCAAGCAGGAGCCCCAAGCCGGGAAATTAACATAAAAGCCGGTCCTCGAAATTAAAAACCATTGAATGGTCACAGCTGAAAAGAGAATTGGTGAACCGGAAGAAAAAAGTGTGATAGGTAGAAAAATACTGATTGCATGGAAGCCTGATCAGACATGGGGAATCCATGTGTTTCAGAATATTAGGCTAAGAAAGAAAAATGTAGGTCTTTGTGTGAGTGTGTATGTGAGAGTGTGTGTGTGTGTGTGTGTGTGTGTGTGTGTGTTGGGGGTGGCACAGGTAACGTGGATACCGTGGTGGACATCTGTTAAGAGATGACAGTCGTGACCTTGCTTTGAGATGATTTCTTATACGGTAGGACGTTTTTCCAGCATGTTTCACAATTTAGGTAGCTGACTTGATGTATTTTTGATAATTCTATCAAATCTCCAGCAATTATATTTCCCCCCTCCTGGGAGGTCAGGACCTGATGGTGGGACATTGGGGGTATTCAGGGCCCCCATTAGTGGCCTGCCCTATTCTCACATCCAAGGGAGGGAGCCTGGACTAGGGCACTGCTGGCTGATGGGAAAATGAGCCCATCAGAAAGGCACCCCTGCGGCTCCCGCTTCACATGCTTCCCCAACACTCCAACCTCCCGAGTTTCATCTTTCTGTCATCATCTTAACAGCCGTGAAGAGGCACCACTTTGGAAGGTTGCTGGGAGAGGGGTAGCAACTGTGCCCCCATCTCGTCAGTCATGATTCTGCCCCACCCTGGACCACACCCCCAAAAAAGTCCATATATTTTTCTGAGCTAAGCAAACGCTATGGCAAAGTTATTGTGCCTTTTAAAAAGGTTTGAGACCAAGCTTTGTAACACATCCAAGGAAAAGTTCTCACCAGGAGCAAAATCCATCCCTTTCTGGAGATCGAGGGTAGGCACCCCAACTCTGCAGCGGTGTATGCCCTTGTGTTCGGTGCCCGAAAGCCTGGGTGACCTTGGGCAAGTTTCCTAACTTCTCTGAGTCTCGTCTCTGCATCTGGCAAATGGAGATACAAAATAATGCCTAGCTCCTGGGGCGAGGATTAAATGAGATGATGCCCACAAACGAGAAGCTGTCTTGTTGCTGTTCTTGTTGTATTAGTAATTTTTTTCAGCCGCACCACACGGCGTGCGGGATCTTAGTTCCCTGATCAGGAATTGAGCCCGTGCCCTCTGCCGTGGAAGCGCAGAGTCCTAACCACTGGACCGCCAGGGACGTGCCTGTATTAGTATTAATAGCTGATGGCTGGGGGAGGGCTCCAGCCATCAGCACTGCTCTGCTGGGCTGAGCCCAGGATTTGAGATGATGCCTGCCCTCTGCCTGCTCTGTGGTTGCCCAGAGGGGTTGCTCTTTTAGATATCACAGCTGCCAGATCACTCTTTAAAACTCATGAGTCTTGTCACTACCCTCTCCCCAAACTTTCAAGGCTCCCCAGCCCAGTTCAGTTGGAAGCCAGTCTACTCTCTGTGTCCTGTGAGGGACGAGCCAGCTTTTCTCTCCAAACTCAATCCTTGCTTCTCTTCTCTCACTCACCACATTCCAGCCACACTCAACCTCAGGGCCTTTCCACATGCTATTTCCCACCCCAGAACGCTCTTTCCCTTGTGTAAACCCTCCCTGACCAAACCAGTATTGTCTGCCTCTGCAGTCTGTTCCTTTCCTTTAAAGCCCTGGCCAGTCCCTCCTCCGTGGACTGTGCATTCCATGAGGGCAGAGACCACGTCTGCATTATCGTCTATGTGTCCCCAGGACCTGATGCAACCCCTGGCACAAAATGGGGGATCAGGAATCTGGGGTTAGAGGAGACTGAATTTAAAAAAAAATACTGTGTACTTTCAAGTTTGGGACTAACTGGGAGGTTAAAGTTATGGCAGATGGAGATAAAACCACCAGTTTTAATGAGAAGAGGTGGACCAGAGTTTGTGGTTAGGTATGTGACAGACTCTAATTGGACTTGCCCCGGTCGCTGGCAGCTCTGAAAAGCTTAGCCGTGTGTGCCCTCCCTGTGGCTGGGCTGTCCTCATGCTGAGTCCCCCAGGCAGGTGGCCCGTGCCCCCTCTGGGGTGAGAAGTGGGGCAGGAGGCCAGGGATGCTGGGGAAAATTCCACCTCCTGGGACCTGAGGAAAGGGGAATGCATTCTACCCTCATGATACATGAGAAACGGATGCTGGACGAAACCCATGTAGACTGAGGGAGTGAAAGACATGAGCTGATAGAGCCGTGGGTCAATTCAGGTCGGGGGTGGGGGGTGCCTGGTGCGTCCTGAGGGAAGCAGCACAGCTCCGGAGAGGTGGCCAAGGTGAGCCCAGCTAGAAGCACCTGGGCACCCTGGGCCTGGCCCTTGGGCGCCTCCCCCGGGTCCTAGGCGTCTAGGGGTGGGGACGGGGGAAGGAGTGGCAGTGTTTGGAAGTGAGTCCCCTCCCTGTTCACCACAGCCACGGGCCCAGCCACATGCCCCTGCTTTCCAGGTGGATATTCCGGAGAGACCAGACCCTGTGATTAGGGGAGTGAGTCACGGGAGGCTTAGGAGTGCTAAGGACAGAGGGAAGGTGCCAGGACTGTCTGCAAACACTGAAAGGAGGGAGCTGGGCACCAAGGAGGTGGCAGCTGACTCAGCAGACAGAGACGGCTCTTGGGTGTCCATAGAGCCCCACGAACCCACGTGCTTGTGTGGCCACGCCCATACGTGGTCTGATCACAGAGGGGTTCAGAGTAAACGTACTGCGTGTTTATGGGAACACACACACACACACACACACACACACAGCAGGTACACACATACGGGCTCCCCAGTGTACATTTCCAGACAAATTTCGTACAGTACACATGAACACGCGCTGTGCATGTGTGGGTGTGGGTGAAGTACCGTGGGTACACAAGTCCAAAGATGACACATCTAGTTATGTACACAGCACATCACTGTTGTGGGTGTGTGTCTATAGCCAGATCCACATACGAGATGAGCGTGCATGTGTGGTGCTTAGAAACAGACTTCATAGCAAGGTACCCACGTACTAGACGTCACTGTAAGCAGTGTTTACACTGCAAATCGGATGCCCACATAGCAGGTGTGTACATGTGCACCCACTCCAGTGTGACGTATGTGTTCTCAGATATTGGTGACCTAACATCCTTTCAGAAAGGACGATAGAGCAGAACACACTCTGTTCCCTGGGAAGTGTCGCGGGAGCGTGGTCTCCCCTCCCGCACAGCGGGCACACACGTTATTTACATGAACAGTTGTAAACACTGGATCTTCCCTCTTCAGCAGCCGCTGTGTGAATGGGCAGGTGATGGCGTCACAGCCAGAAGGAACAATGCGTCCCCGAGGAGACCCTGGACGAGGCGGGAGCCCAGGTCTATAGTAGGAAGCAGCGTCTGGTTCAGGAGGGGACTTCCTGAGGCCGGTGACGGCACAAGGCCAGCTAGAGCCCACGCTGCTGGAACACAACCTGTGTGGAAACCAGGCCACGGGGTCTCGGCCGCCGAGGCTGGGGAATCCCTGCCCTTCTCCCCGTCTCCGTGGCCTCAGCCTGAGCTTCAGAGTCCTCTTAGTCAGCCAGCAGCAGCTCGACATACTGCAGGTGGGCACCCATCAGCGTCCCCGGGAGCGGCCCCCAGGGCAGCAGCGACCATCACGCCCCTCACCCCCTCTTCAGGGCTGTTGGAAAAACTGACCGCTGCCCCTGGTCTTTCTAAAATGGTTTCTAGAGCTGCCTGGTCCAGGGAGAGACCCTCTGCTGGGCTGAGCCCTGCCGCTGGGAAGAACCCAAGGGGGATGGCTCAGAGGGACAGACGTGGCCCTCACGTAGGGCTACGGGCACTGTGCGGCCTGGGTCGCACCTCCCTCACCACCTCTTAGCCTCTTGCTTTTCTGAATCCCCCTTCTCTAAGGACACCTGTCTCAGAGGGTTGGTGGAGAACTCAATCAGCATCATTATGTTGAAAGTGATTTTTTCCTAAATTGTAAAGCCCTACGTGATTGCTGTGTGATGTCAGACAAAGAGAACTGACCACCTGATCTTCTAGGTACGGTTTTCTGGCTTTAAAATGTTTTAATTTAGGACACAGAGGATGTGGCAAATGATTACGCAAATGCCCCCATCGACCCCACTTCCTGCTCTACTTGCCCTTGTGGGTCCCCGCCCACCTTGACCCTGGACTTGGCCACGTGCCTTGTTTGGTAAGGGAGGCAACAGAGGGCCGCTGAGCGCCTGCAGAGCGGGCCTTGCCCTCTTCAGGTGCTGCTGCCGCCCCGTGAGAGACATGGCTATCCTGCTGGGGAGCCGTGGGGGGGAAGCCAGCTGCTCCAGCCGCCAGCCTTAGCTGCGCGCCCGACAGGCGAGTAGCCACTGAGGACCCCAAGCCCAGCTGAGCCTCCCTCAACAGCAGAATCACGAGCAGACCAAAGCTCTGAAGTCATGAAGTTTGGGACAGTTTGGCAGTAGGTAACGGATACATAGGGCATTCAAGGCACAAGAAGGTCCTGTATTCTGCCCAGAATGAGAGAGAAAGTTAATGGTTTCGTCAAGTGTAGGACTCAAGCCCCCAGGGTCCCTCCCACCTTCCCCAGGCCCTGTGTCTGTTCGTTCTGTAGAGCTTGAAATTTCAAGGGCCCAGGAGGAAAATGTTGATCCGGGAGGACAATCAGAATGGTACCTATAAGGGAGAGTTAATGGCATTGGTATTCCAGGGTACTGGACAAGGGAAGGGCTTACAGGGTGGGTGGAAGTTTTCAGAAGAGCCAGAGGGGAAATTTTCCTGCTTAAAAAAGGAAACAGCACACGGAGGGCTCGGGCTGTGGGGCCCGAGGGACTGGGTCAGAGCCTAACGCCCCTTTGCTCAGTGTGTAGCTTCGGGCCAGGTGCGTGAGCAGCTGAGCTTCAGTCTCCATATCTGTAGGACGGTGTGCCTGTGCCCTCCCGGCAGAGACGCCCACCCCCAGCCTGGGAGCATGTGGGAGATTCTCCTTCTCTCCTGGGACCCCAGCACCTCCCCTCGGGGCTCCCAGGACAGGCAGCATGGCAGCCCCGTCTCCGAGGGTCTCGCAAAGATTCGACGTGTCGCAGGGGCACAGGGGCTCCTGTGAGGGTGAGTCTGGGAGGGGAGGAGGGAGCCCTGCCCCAGGGCCTGTTTTCTGTCTGTCCGTCCAGAGTGTCACTGACCCCGGGAACCTTGACTCTGCCAGCAAAACCCCGCAGCCACACCCTCTTCACCTCTGACGGCTGACCTGTGGCCAAGAGGTCAGGCACCCACAACAAAAAGCCGTGCTTCCTCCCGACCAGCAGCCCTGAGGGCCCCGGTCAGCCACACCAGAGCCCGTGCGGATCAGCCGGCCTGATGGGCACCTACCGTCTGCTGGGCCTCCGGGCTCCACCATCAGCCCTCTGGGTATTGCAACAGCCCCCAGGGGCTGCTCTAACAAAGTGCCACCAACGGGTGGCTGAAGACAGAAGGTGTTCTCTCACAGTCCTGGAGGCCAGAAGTCCCAGAGCAAGTGTCCGCAGGGCCCTGCTCCTCTGAGGCTCCAGGCAGAGCCCTTCTTCACCTCTTCCCAGCTTCAGTGTGGCCTTGGGGCTCCTTGGCTGTAGCTGCATCTCCCCGATCTCTGCCCCTGTCCCCACACGGCTTCTCCCCTGTGCCTGTCTGTCTGTCGCCCTCCAGTCGTACTGGAAAAGGGCCTACCCTACTCCAGTGGGACTTCGTCTTAACTTGATTACATCTGCAAAGACCCTATTTCCAAAAAAGATCGCATTCACAGGTATCAGGGGTCAGGACTTCAACACATCTTTTTAGAGGACACAATTCAACCCACAGCAGTTAAAAGAAAACGTGGGTTTAGCCCTACAGATAACAAATGCTGGAGAGGGTGTGGAGAAAAGGGAACCCTCCTACACAGTTGATGGGAATGTAGACTGGTGCAGCCACTGTGCAGAACAGTATGGAGGTTCCTTAAAAAACTAAAAACAGAGCTACCATATGACCCAGCAATCCCACTCCTGGGCATATATCTGGAGAAAACCATAATTCAAAAAGACACATGCACCCCAGTGTTCACTGCAGAACTATTTACAAGAGCCAAGACATGGAAGCAACCTAAATGTCCAACAACAGATGAATGGATAAAGAAGATGTGGTACATGTATACAATGGAACATTACTCAACCATAAAAAAGAATGAAATAATGCCGCTTGCAGCAACATGGATGCAACTAGAGATTATCATATTAAGTGAAGTAAGGCAGACAGAGAAAGACAAATACCATATAATATCACTTATATGTGGAATCTAAAATATGACACAAAGGAACCTATCTATGAAACAGAAACAGGCTCACAGACGTAGAGAACAGACTAGTGGTTGCCAAGGGGTGGGGGAGGGATGGAGCGGGAGTTTGGGATTCGCAGATGCAAACTATTACATATGGAATGGATAACAACAAGGTCCTACTGTAGAGCACAGGGAACTATATTCAATATCTTGTGATAAACCATAGTGGAAAAGAATATTAAAAAGAATGTGTGTGTATATATATATATATATATATAATATGTATAACTGAATCACTTTGCTGTACAGCAGAAATTAACACAACACTGTAAATCAACTATACTTCAATTAAAAAAATATTGAAAGAAATGGGCTGAGCACTTCTCTGTGACAATAACAATATAATAATAGTCGTAATCATAAAGCGCTTACTCATCCCAGGGACCAGTCTAAGAATTTTACACATATTCGTAGATCAAAATCCTCACAACAAGCCTATGATTAAGAGTTGCTGTATCTCTACTTCACAGTTGAGGAAACTGAGGCACAGAGAAGTTACCAATGGTCCAAGGTCACTCAGCCCCGTGGTGTAGTTGGGCCAACCTTCCTCCACCCCCTCAGCCACAGACACCTAGTGGGGGTCTTGACGGGTGGGTGCCAGCGCGTGCATTAAAGAGCTGCCCCTCCCCCTGGTCCTTGGACCTGTTCATCTCGTGGTCTGGCCACCGGTTTGGGACATTGTGAATCACGCAGCGGCCTCGGATTCCACACTGCTTCCTCTAAGGTTTTTCTTCACGGTCTTAATAACTATATCAGTGACACATCCCCTCAAAACGTGTTGCCAGTTGCACCTGAGCCCCTTTGAGGAATGTTCTGGGGCGGAGGGCTGCTCCCCTCGTCCCCCAGCTGTGTTTCTTCCATCATACACACCCAGGTATGGGGATGTGAGGTGTAGACCCCACACCTGACCTCAGAGTCCGTTTATGGTTATGTCAGGGGGAAACTGAGTCGCAGAAGTTGGGGTGTGTCCAGAGTCACAGAGAAGCTGGTGCAGGGCCAGGGCGGGGTCCCAGGTGGCCTTCCGGGGGGCCAGGTTCCTGCCAGTGCCCCACTCCCATCCCCACGCTGCTCTCTCCTGAAGGGGACAGTCACTGCCTGGCAGACACGTACCGTTCTGAAAAAGCCCCTTGAATGGAGACAGGGAAAGGCAGTTTGGGAACAGCCCACTCTGGGGGGCAGAGTCATACTTGGGGTAGAATTGCCCGAGCTGTACCCGTCTCCGCCCCCGTGCCAGATGTCTCTGGGATACGGCCCTGCGGTCAGCCTCCAGGCCAGGGCGGGCTGATCTGCTGCCATCCCTCCTGCCCCTGCCCGGGCCAGGGATTTCACACCCAGGAAAATAATTTCCTGGTAAGGAGATTAGGAAGCATCGGCCGCTCTCGGGAACAGGATGGGGCCCGGGTGAGGCAGGAGAGGAACAGCGGGAGAGGCTGGGGGGGCAGCTGGGGGCACGGGAGGAAGTGTCACTGTCAATCAGAGCGCTGACCCATCTAATCCGACCTCCTGGCTCTCCTGATCCCAGGGACAGATGCCGGGTAAAAGGTGCAAACTCGGCAGGCCTGCAGGACGGGCCCCTCTGTGGAGAGCCGGCTTAATCTTGCCAAGAGGTAAGCTGTCCAAAAGGCGCTCGCTCTCCGAGTCTCCCGTGCGCTTCCGCCTGCCTCACGTGCAGGGCTGTGGCCAGGAATGCCGGGCACAGCGGCGTCCCCTTCGTCAGGGGACAGGATCGCTTGGTGCGGCTGCGATGGGACCAGGGCAAGAACCCGAGGGCCCGGGTTCAATATATTCCTGGTGAGTCTTGCCCAGACCTTGTGCTGGCCTCTGGCCTCGCTCATTCACTCATTCATTCATTCCACAAGCATGTACTGATCTGACATGTGCCAGGATCACACAGGCTCACAGTCCTGAAAAGACGTGGTAGGAAACTGCATAGGATTACAGCCCCACCATCCATCCGTCCATCCGTCCGTCCATCCATGCATTCGTTCATCTCTCCATCTGGCTGTCCGTGCATCCACCCATCCGTCCATGCATTCATTCATCCCTCCAACCATCTGTCCGTCCATCTATCCGTCTGTCCGTCTACCACAGAGTAGGTTTCCAAACTGACCAGCCACTGATGTCAAGAGGGAGCAAGCCTCACCCACATCCACCCAGATCGTGCTGAGCAGCCATCCCTGCGGGAAACTGACATCCACACGAGAGCTCTTCCTCATTCAATCCTCTTCACATCACCTCCACGCACACTTTTAATGAAATTCACTTCCACCAAGGAGATGCTTGGACCCCTGCAGGAGCCAGCAAAGGAATGTCCGGGGTCATCTTGAGCACTAGGGACCCGTCCAAAGAAGAAGCCGCCAAGAAGCTCAGCAGAATGTTGAGGGCAGCAATGCCAAGCTGCAAGGGACAGGGGGGCAGGGAGAGAGGACCCGGCAACCAGGGCCCAGCCCTTCCATGTTCACGCGGATTTGCCTGGAGGTTCATTCTTGGTGCCAATGGATAGAAGGATGTGCCAGGCATCTCAAGGACCCTGGAGTGGAGCGATGGAGTCTTCCGTGTCAAGGGCTGTGGGGCACTTGTGGGAACAGAGGTGTGCTTGAATTTGCGACTGGATGGGAAACTCCAGATGCTTAGGTGTTGCATGTATCAGTGCTGGCCTGTGGCAAAACTATGAGATGAGTGGCTCGTCTTCAGTCCAGTTGGGTCCAGTCCAATGAATCACATGCTTCCTGTGTTGCTCTGGCGGACAGTGGCAGCTCCATGGTGGGAGAGGTTACAGGGCAAGTGGTGTGTGAATTTGGCCTTCTCCTGGGCTTCTCTTAGGGCCCGTGGAATATGGCCTGGCCTTCCTCTAGGACAGCACAGGAGATGTGGAGCAGCGTTAGGCTCACTCAGCTTATTAGCTGAGTGACCATGGGCAAAGTTTCTTAACTTCTCTTTGCCTCAGCTTACCTATCTATAAAATGGGGTAAGATTACAGGGGTCATTTGGGCTGTTCACAGATACTCTAGTTCTCCTTCTGGACACATGGTAGGACTGTACTTCTCTACTTTTTTTTCTTCAAAAGACAATATATTCTTTTAGACAGTCTTGGAACACTCAGAACAGTAGTTTTGTTTCCCTACCTACTTTGAACCTAGAAATAGCTTTGCGAATTCCTTTAGCCAATGAAGTGCTAAGTGATTTGCCACACCCTCCCCCATCACCACTCTCTTGGTGACCAATGAAATGACCATGAAAAGCAGAGGCCCCTTGATGACCTGCACTGGACATGTAGCAAATGCAAGAAATCAAGTTCTGTCGCTCTCAGCCACTGAGATGTTGGGATTGTTCGTTGCCATGGCATAACCCAGCCTAAATTGATGGACACACTTAGCAGCGTTATGGGCTGAATTATATGCCCTCAGAATTCATATGTTGAAGCCCTTCCCCCCAACATGATGGTATTTGGAGGTGGACCCTTTGGCAGATAATTCAGTTTAGATGAGGTCGTGAGGGTGGGGTCCCCCATGATGGGATTAGTGCCCTTACAAGGAGAGACACCTGAGCACACGCTCTCCCTCCCTCTCTGTGTCTCACAAAGAGGTTACATGAGCACACAGCAAGATGGCGGCAGTCTACATGCCAGGAAGAGTCCTCACCAGTGCCTGACTCTGCTGGCACCCTGAACGTGGACACCCAGCCTCCAGAACTGGGAGAAAATAAATCTCTGTTGTTTAAGCCCCCCCATGTACGGCATTTGGTTATGGCAGACCAAGCAGACTCACACAAGCAGCTTTCTCATAATGGTGTTGTGAGGATTGAACAGGTTGCATACCAAGTGCTGAGAGTGATGCCTGGTACAGAGCAGGCAATACACGAGCGTCCACAGTTATTTTCACTTACTGTGGACAATAGGGTGGTCCCAGATAAAACTGGAACGAAGGTGAGGTTTGTGCATCTCCCACCCCCATTTCCCAGAAACTTCATTCATTTCTACAATCACTCATTCAGGCTTCCAGCCAGCATTTGCTAAGGATCAACTTTGTTCCAGGCCTGAGAAGTCCATTCACTCATTTGGCAGAGTTTTCCAGAACCCCCAGGGGTGAACCAAGCATGGTCCCTGTTCCCAAGGTGCTCATGGGCAGGAGGGACCCGAACAATGACAGCTCAGATGATGGGTATTTTTCTGATGAAGCGGGGAGGGCCCCTTTGGGGGTATCTAATCACCTGGGGATTGGGGGATTCCCTGAAAGAGGTAGCACTTGCTCTAAACTGTGAGGACAGGTAGGATTCATCTGGACAAAAGCAGTCAGGAAGGGCACTCCAGGCAGAGGGAAGGGAGGGAGCAAAGAAGGGAGGGGAAGCGTCCTCGAGCCCACAGGAGAATCCCCAGCAGGGGCCTGGCAGGCAGCATGCCCTCTTCTGACACAGAGCCCTGCCCTGCGGCCCAGGGCAGTGGCCGTGATTGCCCCTGCACCAGCCCCTGGAGGTGACATTCATACGGTATCAGGGCTTTGGGGGGGGGTCTCATCACAGAGCACACCCACCAGGCTCCCCAGAGAGCCGGGGGAGCCATCTGGGGTCAGGCCCGTGAGGGCCACCAGCTGACCCTGCTGGACAACCCGCCCCTCCAGGCAGCCATCTGCCAGCCTGGGAGCTTCTCAAGGCATCCCAGGATGGATTCCCCTCAGCATGGCCAGTGTCGGGTACGGGGTGCTGAGAAAGGGGGTGCGAGAGGCAGGGAGAAAGCCAATGGTAAGACAGGCTCTCCAGGGCATTCCCAGCCTGTCTCTAGGGCACAGCAGACAAAGGAGAGGACAGCAAGGCCCCAGAGGCATCATCAGACCCCGGCCAGGGCTGAAGGGGGAGGGGAGGGGACGGGGGCTCCCACTGACCCTCTCTTCCCTGCAGTGCCACAAGGCCGGTACCGTTGGGCCCAGTTTACAGATGAGCCTACTGAGCCCAGAGAGGCTGCCTGTCCAAAGTGCCTGGAATGTTTCTGGGCTCAGTCATGATCCCTTGGCCGACTAGACGGAGGGGGGCTGCGGTTTGCGCATACTGCTGTGTGGCCAGGACCACGGAGAACAGGCAGCATGGGGATGTGCGTGGGAGGGGGCGGAAGGGACTCAGAGAGGAGAAGCCTGGCCCTGTCCGGAGGCACGTGACCCACGCTGGACACTGCTGCTTCCTCCCGTGTGCCCCACAAGAGGGCCACTCAGACCCGGGGACAAGGGTGGCTTGGGGGTGACAGAGTGGCTTCTAGGTGCAGCAGAAAGATGAGACAGACCCAAGTAACGCCGCCCCCCCTCATCAGCCCTGCTGCTCAGCAGCTGTGACCTTGGGCAAAGGCCTTAGCCTCTCCAAGACTCAGTTTCCCCGTCTGTAAATCAGTAGTCCTTATCTCCTTACCGATTGTTGGAGTTTTTAACTAAGGTGATGGATGTAAAACGTCTAGGCTGCTGTCTGGCCTCTGACAGGTTCTCAGGAGCCCTTCCCCAATTCCTCACTGCCACCAGACCCTCTTCTGCTGACCTGCCTTCTCTGTCACACAGGGGCTGTGGCCGGGAGCCAGGACACAAGGGCACCTGGGGGCAGAGAGTGAGGCATGTCATCTGTGAGGGTCACTTCCCTTTTCTTGGCCTAGTTTTAGCATTTGTGAAACAGGAGGGAAGGGGATTGAACTGGCCAGTTCCAGAGCTCTCTTCTGGCTGCAGAGAAGTGAATACTGGTTGTGGATCCTTTCACCAGGCCAAAAAGTGACCTAGCTGCACAGGATGGAACCCTGATTCGATGTACCCATTCTTCTTTCTTCCATTGCAAGGGGTCACCTGGACTGAGGACATTTCCCAGGTTCCCTTACAGCAAAAGGTGATAACAGAACTAACTTCTGGCTAAGGGATGTGTCATGTGACAGCTTCTGGGAACTTAAGAGAGAGCTGTGACTGTTTACAATAGCTAAGACATAGAAACAACCTAAGTGTCCATCGACAGTGGAATGGATAAAGAAGATGTGGTACATATATATAATGGACTACTACTCAGCCATAAAAAAAGAAATGTGGCCATTTGTAGCAACATGGATGGACCTAGAAATTATCATAGCAAGTGAAGTAAGTCAGAAAGAGAGAGACAAATACCATATGATATCACCTATATGTGGAGTCTAAAATACGATACAAATCAACTTATCTACGAAACAGAAACAGACTCACAGACATAGAGAACAGACTTGTGGTTGCTAAGGGTGGGGGGGTGCGGGAGGGATGGATTGGGAGTTGGGGGTTACTAGATACAAATTGTTATCTATAGAACGGATACACAACAAGGTCCTACACTGTAGAGCACAGGGAACTTTATTCCATATTCTGTGATAAACCATAATGGAAAAGAATATGAAAAAGAATATATATGTATAACTGAGTCACTTTGCTGTGCAGAAGAAATCAACACAACACTATAAATCAAATATACTTCAATAAAACTTTTTTAAAAAGAGACAGCTGTGGACTCTTACTCCCTTCCCCTCCATCCCTTCCTTTATCCAGTGGGCTGGACTGTGGGGTTGATGGTTGGAATAGCCGTTTGGCCATGAAGGTGTCCTTGGGAACGGAGGCCACACATGGCCGAGCAAAAAGCTAGAAGGAACCTGGGCCCCTGAGGACTTCACAGAGAGGGCCGCCAAGCCAGCCTACAGGGCGTCCCTTTGGACTTTTCTCTGAGACAGAAATCATATCCTATCTTGCTTAAGCGTGGTTATTTTGGTCTCTGTTACTTTACAACCATAACTAAAAAAAAGGTCTGATGGAAGTCTGCACGTGGTGTGTGAAAACAGGAGGCTTCCAGAGTCTTCTAATCACTTCACACAACTGGATGGCGTCCCTGGAAAAACACATGTGGGCCTCGCACAGGTGTGCGTGTGCGGCTGCGTGCTGGTCTTCTGAGGGCCCATCTGTCCTGAACTAAACAGAGAAAGCTTTCTCCCGGGCTGCGAGTACAGACCAGATTTCCTGACCGCTGGTCTTCTGAGCAACCCAGCAAGTCAGCTCGGTCACCCCACAGGACGGTGCTGGGGGCTGAGGGAATGCGGCCCCTCTCTTCTGATTTGCATTTTGGGTGGCCCCAAGCCCTAGCGGGCCCCTCCCAGCCGATGCAAGCATCATCCTTGAACCACACGTGTGTGTGACAAAGACAGTGTTTATTAACAGGGCTGATGATTGGCGATTCATGTATTAAGGTCATGTTTATACTTCCATTGTCAACAGTGGTCATTGTTGATTTGAAAGAGGTCTTTCTCATTTCCTGGGCATCCCCGCAATGAGTTAGAGCATGTTGAAGGCTTAATCGTGTTCATATGGTGGGGATGAAAGGCAGAGAAGGCTGAGGCTCCCTGTGTCAGCCAGAAGAAGGGTCGTCCCACGGGGGGGCTGGCCCCGCATCCCAGAGAGGGAAGGCAGCCCCAGGACAGGCGAGGGGACGGCCAGAGAGCAGCTGGTGGCCCCAAACAAAGCCCCAGCTTCTTGACTCAGACAGATGAGCTCCCAGTCTACCAGGGCGGTTTGCAGATGTGAACTCAGACCTTCCTTTCAGGACTCTTGCGGAAGTCGTGTTCGCAGGACACGGGACCAAATCTGTCATCTCCCAGGTCGGAAGCAAGTACATTTATAGCAACTCCAGCTGGCGGGATGCAGCGTGGCGTCGGGGAAAGGGGACGGGGTTTGGATCTAGAGAGAGCCGGTGTGTGTGAGCTTGAACACGTGGTGACGCCTGACTTTCCTCATCTGTGAAATAGGATGATCACACATTGCCTGCAGGGTGATACTGACAGGTGCAGGAGAGAGCTGCATGTGACTTTCCAAGAAGGCTGATAAATACGTCACTTTCCTTCCCCTGCCCCTGTAAACCAGCCACATCATAGGGAAGAACAAACCTGACTCCATATTAGATCAGTTTCTTTTACCGTACCCTTTGTATTCTATTGCTTTTGCTTCGAGTTAAGAATGTAGCCTCTAGCCTGAAATACACAGGAGAGCCCATTCTCAAGGCCCTGACCTTTAAGGGGATAAGGTCCATTCCTACAGAGATAAACAGTTGCAGAACAGGGAATGACATTTGTTTTGTTGGAGGTTTACAGGAACACCGTGACCTGACCTTCGTGGACAAAGGATTCCTGCACCAAGAAGTCTGCAGCAACCAGCCACACCCCCTCCCTCACCTGGCTTTAAAAAATGCTTTGATGAAACCCTTCGGGGAGCCCGGGGATTTCAGAGGCACGAGCCACCTGTCACCTTGTCTGACTCTGTAATATACCTTTCTCTGCTCCAGATTCCAACGTTTCAGTATTGTTTGGCCTCACTGTCTGTCAGGCACATAGACTTGCATTCGATGACAGCTACATTCTTCTGAAACTTGGAGGAGGGTTTGGAAAGAATTGGGGAGGAATGTGTCCCTCCAGAGAAAAGGCTATGACAGACTCATCTCTTCCTCTCTCTCGGACCTGTGGGCTTCAGAGGTCAGAGGAAGTGGCCCCTGAAACAAACGAAAAGTGTGTTTGTTTTAAGAAAGTATTTGCAAGCATCTCTAGCGTTCGGGGTGCTGGAATCAGTGACACCCCGCCTGGATGGTTCACGGCTCCGCCGACATGTTCAGGACGTCGGGGATGCTGAGGCCATGTTACAACAGGTTGCTGGACTCTCAACTGGGTCAACGATTGTGTTTCCAAGGGAGTGACCGCTGGCCTCAGATCATCCAGGTGGAGGTCTCTGGCAGAGTGACACAGGGCGCGGTTACCGTGGCCCGCTCCGCCCTGGAGCACGGTTATCCGTGCATTCAGTCGAGACCTGGAAAAGGTGTTCATCAAGTATTCAGGTGACAGAAAGCCTCCAAGCAGGAGGCAAAAATGATGAGGTCCTTTTATAACCCTATTGTTGTCTAATCCTCACAGCCACCCCCTGAGTTTGGGACGGTTTAATTATCCTCATCATACATTTGAGGAAGCCGGGGCTTGGACGGGTTCGGTGACTCGCCCAAGGACACGAGGCTGGGAAGTAGTAGGACCCAAATTTGAACAGAGGCCCCATGGAGCTCATCCTCAAACCACCCGTGAAACATCAGCTCCTCTGGGTGCATCTGAAACTCAGGGAGGTGGAGAAGAAGGCAAGGCAGGGGTCGTATTCAGGTTTTGTTCATCCTTTTGTCCAAACGATATTCAGCGAATGCCTAGCATGCACCAGGCACGTTCTGGGTCCTGCTGATACAGCGGAGGCAAGAGCATCCAGAGGCACCCTGCTCTCACAGTCCAGGGAGAGGAGGGGGCTGGTGGAGGAGAGCAGCTAAAAAATACACACGAAGATGAATTAGGCAATTGTAGAAGACGATAATAGAACTAAAACTTTTATTAAATGCCAGGCAGTGTTCTAAACTCAATGATCCTCTGAGGTCTGTGCTGTCATTGTTCCCGTTTTACGGATGAGGAAAACTGAGGCACAGAGAGCTCGAGGGCCTGAGGTCACAGGGATCTCACCTTTGGAGCCTGCACAGCGTGCTCCTCGGCCATCCCACGACACAGCAGGGCCGAGGACGCCGGCTGGAGGGATGTCGGGGAGACACAGATAACGCTAGCAGGGTGATCAGGGAAGGCCGTTAAGTGGGGGTGATGTCAGAGCCAGAAGGAGGAGCCCAGAGCCATGTGAGGCTCAGCGGGACCAGCAGGGGTGCAGCAAGAGGCAGGAATCTGCAGGGTGACCCACAGAAAGACGCCCGGCTGCCCACCCTGAGGGGCCGGGGGTCCTAGGGCTGCGAAGGGCAGGTGGACATGCAGGGTTTGTAGGTTGTGGCAAAGAGCTTGGACTCTTTTCCTTACTGTGAATAAAAGTCCAAGTGGGTTTATGCAGGAGAGGAAAGCGATCGGGGTCCATTTCCTACGGAGTCCTGGGCCACACGGCTTGGAAACGGTGCCACGGGACTTGAGCACAGCCTTGGGCCAGCCCACAGCCCAGAGCTGCTGCATCTCCCTGACCCTTCTCTGCTTTTCCTACTCAGCTTTCCAAAGCTCAGAACCCTACCCAAGTCTGCTGGGGTCCGAGGCCTGATCTGAGTGCCCAGGTGTGGACGACCCGGGGCCGAGCCTGGCCCTCCCTGAGTTTAGGGTACGCTGGCGAGTCTCCCTGGTGCCGGGGCGGGGCGGCCGGGGGACACACAGTCAGGGGCACCAGTCAAGACCCAGAGGCCTTGCTGGACCCATCAGCACAAGGAGTCGGACCCACCAAGATGGGATTTCCCAACAAAATGTGAGGCACTGCTCTTGGATTCCGAAAAGCGGTCAAAAGAGTCAGAGGGGCAGGGAGGGGGGGAGAGGAAAGAGGGGGTGGCCCAGGGAGGGTTGGGAACCAGAGAGCAGGGGCCGGGAAGGGGGAGCCGGGAAGGTGGGTGAGCAGAGGCGAGGGGGCTGGCCCAGCAGTGCAGTTCAAGGAAAAGGCCTGAGGAGGTAGGAGGGGCGACAGGGTGGCCAGGCCGGGCTACTGCTTGTTCCCGATTGTCCCCACGACCTGGGGCTCGGCTGGCCTTCCCGCCTGGCGGCCTCGAGAAGCCCAGCTCGGACCCGGTACAGATGCGTGTTTGCTGGCAGAGCCGATGTCCCACTGCGCTCCGCTCCCACCTGGTTCCCGAGGAGGCGGGGGCAGCTCCCCCAGGAGCAGCATCCCGAGGGTGGTGTCCGAGGGCTCTGGGCTGAGCAAGGTTGAGGCTCAGGACGTCTGCCGGGGGAGCTGCAGCGCTGGGGCAGGAAGTGGGCAGAGGGCAGGGGGCAGCGTGCTCTGACAGTCATGCACATGGCAACAGGCTGGCTGGTGAAGCAGGGAGCCTGTGAGCTGGGGCTGCTGGGGTGGAGGAGGAGAGATCACAGAGAGCCCGGGCAGGAGCTTTCTGCCTTCCTCAAGCGCTGAGCCCCAGCCGTGGGCCGGGCGGGGCAGTGTGCCCGGGGCACCGAGAGGAATCAGAGCCAGCCCCGCCCTCAGGATGCTGAGCTTCCATGGCAGACAGAGACCAGGACATGGGAAACGCCACGGAGTGTGACCTGTGCTCCCAGCGTTGGGGAAGAGATGGGCCAAATCACCGAGGGCTTCCTGAAGGAGGTGTCGAGAAACAGTAGGAGCCGCCCGGCAGCTGCAGAAGGCATGGCCGGAGGGGCTCGGGCTCCTGCTGCTTGAGATACAGGCAGGAATGCGGGAGAAGGAGCACAGCCCCGCAGCAGCCCTCAGACCCCACTTCGCACGCCTAAAGTAGGGGGGCCTCTCTGTTGATCCCCCACCACTGCAGATGACTGAGCCAACCACAAAAGCCAGAGCTGCTTAATCACGATGGAAAGACCCTTTGCAGGAAAAAAATTCAATAGGGTACGACCTCTGCTTGTATAATCACAAGGCATTTCAACGTCACAGCTGTCCATGAAAGAAAGAGAAAAACAGTTGTTAGATTTTTAAAATATAGTTTCAATTGTTGTAAGGTAGTTTTAAACTTTCGTCTCCTATTTGTGTGAAGATTGTTTCTTGTCAAGGGGGTTTTCGCAAGTTGGAGGATATCGATCGTTGTTATGAAGACCTGGTTTCCTGGTTTGGACGATGCGCTGTGGTTACATAAGCCGTCACCATGGCTTGAAGCTGGGTGATGGGTGGACAGGACCTCTCCCTACTCTGTTCCCAACATTATGTGAGTTACAATGATTTCAAAATAAAAATTAACAAACAAACAAAAACCCTCTTGTTCTGGAATCCCGTACAGCCACCTCGAGCATTAAATCTGACACAAACAACTTTTGTTATGGGAGTAGCTGTTTCTCATTTAATTAATTTTTTAAAGATTGCTTTTTGGGGCTTCCCTGGTGGCGCAGTGGTTGAGAGTTCGCCTGCTGATGAGGGGACGCCGGTTCGTGCCCAGGTCCGGGAAGACCCCACATGCTGCGGAGTGGCTCGGCCCGTGAGCCATGGCCGCTGAGCCTGCGCGTCCGGAGCCTGTGCTCTGCAACGGGAGAGGCCACGACAGTGAGAGGCCCGCGTACCGCAAAAAAAAAAAAAAAAAAGATTGCTTTTTGAATGCTTATTTAAATTTAGTGCATTACCTTACGAGTTTTATTTTTATTTTCTTAGCATAATTTTATCAAATAGAGTGAAAATGTAATTTTTTTTTTTTTTTTTACCTCTACTGTACTTAATATCCCTTTGCTCCAAAGTGCATTCAGTGAATTGCTAACTTTCTACGTGGGCTCTAACTTGGAAAAGGGTGGGAGTCGCTGTCTGGGAGGTGGGACTATTTGGACTCGGGGAGCCCTCAGCCAGCTCAGGGGATGACAGGATCTCTCGGAGGCTCCCGGCAGGGGTTCCAAGGAGCCCAAGGGCAGGACAGCCTGCAGAGGAGGGGCTCAGTGGGCCTGGACGTGAAAGGTGGGTGGCATTTGGGTAACAATGAGAACATATAGTCATGGGGTGGGGGGGTGCCACCAGGAGGAAAGATTTGCCGCTTGCGGCTGCAAGAAGGCGAGCTTGGCCAGGGGGCTGCACGTCGGAGGAGCCCTTGGACACTCCTCTGACCAGCGAAGTGCCTTGGCCAAAAAAAGAGGTCTCAGGCCAAGAAGCCAAGGCTTTCCTGCCCTGGACAAATGTGTGGAGCTTCCCGGGGTACGGTCTGCAGGGTCTGGGGCCCATCATTCCACCTCCTTGCCTCTGACACCCACGCCGATCCACCGCCACAGCCCCGGCTGCAGACGGCGTCATCCTGCGGGGGTGACAAGGACCTTGAGGGCACGGCCAGCCCCCGCCGGTGGGGATGTGGGCCCACCGAGGACACGGTGGCCCCCGGCAGGGCTCTCGCCAGGCTGGTGCACAGCGAGGACACGCCTGTGTGATGAGTCTCCAGCCTCCTCCGGAGCCGTGTCCGAATGGAAACATTATCACAATTTAATTACCTTTCAGAAACGCAGCCTGAGAAACCCCAGTCCTCAGCCCCAATGCCAACCTCGCAGGAGGCAGGGGTGAGCGGAAGTCATGCTCCGTCGGGGCAGGGGGACAGCACACACCAAAACCAAGTCGAGAAAGTGACCCAGGGCCCCAGCCCACAGGGGGCTGAAGGGCTCCCCCAGCTAGGGCAGCAGCGCCAGGGCCAGGAGCACAGGTTGTGTTTGGATGGTCCCAAGGACGGGGTGGGGAGTTCCTCCTTCTTTCGTTTCTTTCCTCTTTTTTTTTTTTTTTTTTTTAATAAAAGGGGTGATAAAGGGTCCTGCCAGGAAGCATTGTCTTCCAAAGTCTAAAGTGTTCGAAATTAATTTATCCGCTTAGGATGGTGTATAAATTTCTCATTACCAGTGTCAGTGATGAACAGGAACCCATTCCAAGAAATGTCTCGGGCCCTTGCCAAGCCGTGGGCCCTGGGTCCCTGGCGGAGCGGGGCCGCGACAAAGGCTTTCACACAGACAGGAGCGTTAGCTATGCATGCTTTCGCGTTGCCCGGGCTCGGCCCAATGCCCTGTGAGAACCACACGTCCACACCCGCTTTATTATTCCGCACAGATGCCGCTCGCTGTTGTGTGTTTGCAGCTTTGTGGAACGCAATGTGGGGTGTCGGGGGTTTTGTTCTCGTCGGGCATGTGCTTTTCTACTTTGCCCCTCCCGGCCCCCTCCTTCTGTGACACCCCTACAAATGGCTGGCCCGGGGGAAGTGGGGGACAGAGCCGGGCACTTTCTGGGAAGGGCTGGGCTGGGCTGGGGGAGGGGCCCACATGAATTGAGCCTCTTTGAGGGGTGTGTGTGGGGGGAGGGTGTGGAAGTCCCAGGGAGGGGAGGGGAGGGGAGGGAGGGGGAGGTTAAGCCCTGGGAAGAAAGTGGCACCCCTCCGCCCCTCCCCGGCTGGGCCCGGCTGCCAGCCGTGCTTGCGGCTGCCCTGGAGCCCCTGGGAGACTCAGCTTCAGACGGAGGGGTCCTCGGGGCGCTCCTGTCGTGGGTTACCCAGTAATTCCTCAAGGCCCAGGGCCCCTAAGAGCTGAAGAGGTGGCAGGGCCGGGACTCAGATCCAGGCCTCTGCCCCGGCAGCCGGGGAGGTGTTCCCTCTTCTCCCGCCAATGCCCACGCAGGAGCCCAGGGTCCGTGCCCCTCTGCCTGCTTTGGGTGGCTTTTGCAGGGGTCACCCCGGTGGTGACAAAGCTCAGACCTTACGGGGCAGGACAGGAGGGCTGTCCTGGAAGTCCGGAGAGCCCACGGGAATCTTGCCTTTGTCACCATCTCCCTGTGTGACCCAGGCCCCGTCTCCCCACCCAACCTCTGTGCTCTCTTTCTTCTGTACCTAAAGGGCCATGGGCTCCAGGACAGAGGAAGGCATCAAGGCTGTGCTGCCCAGAGATGCTGCTGACATTGACTGTGGACTCCGCAGCTCAGGAGAAGGGGGCCCTTGCGGGTCTAGAAGGAGAGGGAGCCTGCAGGTGACCCCGCCAACCTCTGAGACAGGCCCTGGACAGCTCCCTCTTCCCTGGGGATCCTGGCCAGAGGGCCGGGCATGCTTGGACCCAGGGGCCGCCGCGCAGAAACGCCAGTCTCGGCTGACGCGCTCGCTGCCGGTCTCAGTGAGCCTGGCGGCCAAGGGCAGGGCCTTTCAGAACGGCTGATTGGGACGCCTGGCAAGTCACCGGCCCTGGGCGGTGGGCCAGCTCACAGCCCCTGCGGAGGTGGCCTCATTAAAGGCCTCATGGTCCAGTGGGCAGGGCATCAGACTGGACATCTGGAGGCTTGGGGCCTGGTCCAGCTTGCCGCTGCTTTGCTGGGTGACCTTAAGCAGATTACTTGGCCTCTCAGTGCCCCATCTGCCCCCTGGCTCCCCCCTGTCTGGCAAGGCTTATTGTGAAGGAATATTAATGGGGTGGCTCACAGAAGCCCGGATTCTACGGCACCTCGGTTTTAGCCTTTCCAGCCATGCCAGGGGCTGGCAGGGACACGCAGGAGCCCTTCCTTCTGAAAGCCTCTGAGAATTCCATTCCGCCATCGCTCGCTTGGGCTGCCACAGGCCTGGCCTGGCACACAAAGCTGAGAGGGCCAGGGAGCAGCTCCACGGCGTCTCACAGCGGGAAGCCACCATTAGCATCCTTCGGCGCAATCTCTCTTCTTTGCAGATGCGGAAACTCAGGCCAGGACACACAGCCAGGTGGTGGCTTTCCTGCGCTGGGAACCTGGGCATCCCTTCTCTGGGCCCTTCTAATTCTCCCCTGACGTAGTCCCCGGGCTGATGTTTCCATGACAAGGATCTCACCCTGTCCATTCCTTCGTCAGCCTCTTCCATGGCCTCCCATATAGTCCAGGTGATCAGACCCCTCAGCTGGGACCCCGGATGCTCTTCTCTGGCCGTGCACGACTCAGGCCATGGCATCACCAAGGCCGAGCTCCAGCCCTCCAAGCCCATGTGGGACCCCAAGCCCCGCACCTGCCGTTCCTGCCACCTGGGGTAACCTTCTCCACTTGCCTCCTGGATGAACTGATGGCCCTTTGTGACTACAGTGAAACATCCCCGGTGTGTGACACCCACCACACAAGCCGTCCCCAAGGACACAGCCTGGGTCAGTCCACTTGGGTCTTGCAGCATTCAGGCCCCTCTCCATAGGAGCACTGCCTACTGGGCAGAGGGGGCCTTGAAGGGCAGGGCCTGCCGCTCAGCCATGTTGGGGCCTCAGAGAAGACCCAGGGCTTGGCAGGTAGTGGGTGCTCAGTAGATGGGAGTTGAATGAAGGTTTAGGAGGTCAAAGCCGGCATCCTGACCCCATAAGCCCCCTGCTCTCTTCTTTCAAGTACCCTTGAACAAAGCATTTAAAAGCTTCATCCAGGGAGCCATGACTCACCAGGGCCCTCCTGCTTCTCCGTGGCCGCGCCCCAGCAGAGTGGACCTGCCTAGGCCCATACACCCCAAGCTCCTTTTTTTTCAGATGTCTGTGTCCCAGGCCCGTCATCATAATAATCCTCCAAGGTTGCTGCAGCTCAGTGTAGAGCTGAGCGAACCGAGGCTCAAAGATATGTGATGCCCTGCCCAGGGTCGCACAGTGAATAGAGGCCAAGCTGGCATCTGAGCCCAGAACTGCAGGATCCAAAACCCATGGTCCTGCCCCGACCCACAACTGCTCTCCTCTGAGCCCTGCTAGGGAGCTGCTTAGAGGCATGGAGGTGGCTGAGTTGCTAAAAGCTAGGAAAGAATGTGCTGCGTGATCCTTTCCCCTTGGCACTGGTAAATATATCAACAAACTGGACAACCTAGAAGAAATGGAAAAGTTTTTAGAAACGTACAACTTACCAAGGCTGAATCAGGAAGAAATAGAAAATCTGAATAGGCCAGTTACTAGTAATAACATTGAATCAGTAACCAAAAATCTCCCAAAGAAGAAAAGCCCAGGACTTGGTGGCTTCATTGGGAATTTTACCAAACATTTAAAAAAAGAATTAACACCAATTCTTCTCAAACCCTTTCTAACAAGTCGAAGATGAGGGTGTACTCCCAAACTCATTTGATGAGGCCAGCATTATACTAATACCAAAACCAGAAAAGGGCACCACTAGAAAAGAAAACCACACGCCAATATGCCTGATGAGTATAGATGCAAAAATTCTTAACAAAATACTAGCAAACCAAAATCAGCAGCACATTGAAAGGATCATTCACCATGACCAGGTGGAATTTATCCCTGGGATGCAAGGATGGTTCAACATTCACAAATCAATCAGTGTGATACACCACATTAATAGAATAAAAGAAAAAAATTATATGATCATTTCAATAGACACGGAAAAAGCAATTTCCAAAATTCAACACCCATTCACGATGAAAACTCTTAACAAATTAGGCATAGAAGGAACATATCTCAACATAACAAAGGCCATATATGACAAGCCCACATCACACTCAGTGGTGAAAGGTTGAAAACTTTTCCTTTATGATCAGGAACAAGACAAGGGTGCCCATTCTCACCACTCCAATACAACATAGTACTAGAAGTCCCAGCTAGAGCAATCAGGCAAGAAAAAGAAGCAAAGGGCATTAGAATTGGAAAGGAAGAGACAAAATTGTCTCTCTTTGCAGATGACAGGATTTTATATATAGAAAATCCTAAAGACTCAACTAAAGGACTGTTAGATCTTACCAATGAATACAGTAAAGTTGCAGCATACAAAATTAACATCCAAAAATCAGTAGCATATCTATACACTAACAACAATTTAAAAAAAATAAAGAAATTGATTTTTAATAGCATCAAAACCAATAAAATACTTAGGAATAAATTTAACTAAGGAAATGAAAGATCTCTACTTTGAAAACTACAAGACACTGATGAAAGAAATCAAAGAAATGGAAAAGTATCTCATGTTCATGGATTGGAAGAATTAACACTGTTAAAATATCAATACTACCAAAGCCATCTATAGATTCAATGCAATCCCTATTGCATCAAGATTCCAATTGCGTTTTTAACAGATACAGAAAAACAACTCCTAAAATTTATTTGGAACCACAGAACACCCTGAATAGCCAAAACGATCTTGAGAAAGAAGAACAAAGCAGGAAGCATCACACTTCTTGATTTCTAGCTATACTATAAAGCTACAGTTATCAAAACAGTTTGGTATTGGCATAAAAACAGACAAATAGACCAATAGAACAGAATCAAGAGCCCAGAAATAAACCCAAGCAAATATAGTCAGCTAATATTTGACAAGGGAGCCAAGAATGCTCAATGGAGAAAAGACAGTCTCTTCAATACAAGGTGTTGGGATAATGTAGTCAGTTGTAAAAGCATGAGACTGGACCCATACCTTACACCACTCACAAAAATTAATTTAAAATGTATTAATGACTTAAATTAAGACCTGATACCATGAAACACCTAAAAAAACCCCACAGGAGTAGAAGAAAACCCCTTGACATGGGTTTTGGTAATGAATTTTTTGAAATGACACCTGAAGCACAAGCAACAAAATAAATAATGAACAAGTGGGGCTATGGTAAACTGAAATGCTTCTGCAAAAGAAACCATCAACAAAGTGAAAAAACCTACAGAATGGGAAAAAAATCTTTGCAAACCATATATCTGACAACGAGCTAATATCCAAAATATGTAAAGAACTCATACAACTCAATGGCATAAAAACATGGGCAAAGGACTAAGAAAAACAGTATGGAGGTTCCTCAAAAGACTAAAAATAGAGTTGCCATATGATCCAGCAATCCCACTCCTGGGCATATATCCAGACAAAACTCTAATTCAACCAGATACATGCACCCCAATGTTCATAGTGGCACTATTCACAATAGCCAAGACATGGAAACAACTTAAATGTCCATCGACAGATGAATGGATAAAGAAGATGTGGTACATATATACAGTGGAATACCACTCAGCCATAAAAAAAAAATGGAATCATGCCATTTGCAGCAACATGGATGGACCTAGAGATTATCATACTAAGTGAGGTAAGTCAGAAAGTGAAAGACAAATACCATATAACATCACTTAAATGTGGAATCTAAAATATGACACAAATGAACTTATCTATGAAAGAGAAACAGACTCACAGAAGTAGAGAACAGACTTGTGGTTGCCGGGGGACAGGGGGCGGGCGTGGAGGAGGGAAGGTCCTACTGTAGAGCACAGGAACTATATTCAATATCCTGTGATAAACCATCATGGAAAAGAATATAAAAAAGAATGTATATAAATGTATAACTGAATTACTTTTCTGTACAGCAGAAATTAACACAACATTGTAAATCAACTAGACTTCAATAAAATAAATTTAAAAAAATAAATTAAAAAATAAAAATGGGCAAGACATTTCTCCAAAGAAGATATACAAGTGGCCTACAGGTACATGAAGAGGTGCTTAAAATTACTAGTCACTAAGGGAAATGTAAATTAAAACCACAATGAGCTAGCACCTCACACCTTTTAGACTAGCCTTCATCAAAGAGACAAGAGATAATAGGTGAAGGCAAAGGTGTGGAGACAAGGGAACCCTCGTGCACTGTTGGTGGGAAATTAAATTGGTACAACAACTATGGAAGACAGTATTGAGGGTCTTCAAAAAATCAAAAATAGAACTACAATATGATCCAGCAATTCCACTTCTGGTACTATATCCAAAGGAAATGACGACACTAACTCAAAAAGATACCTGCACTTCCATCTTCATTGCAGCTCTATTTACAATGGCCAAGACATGGAAGCAACCTAAATGTCAATCGACAGATGAATGGATAAAGAAGATGCGGTATATATATATATATATATATATAGACACACACACACACACAATGGAATATTACTCAGCCATAAAAAAGAATGAAATAACGCCATTTGCATCAACATGGATGGACCTAGAGAATATCATACTAAGTGAAGTAAGTCAGACAGAGAAAGACAAATACCATATGATATCACTTATATGTGGAATTTAAACAACAACAACCCAAACAAAAAAACCCCAAACTCAGACGAAAACGATTAGATTTGTGGTTACCAGAGGTATCGGGTGGGGGGAGGGAGAACGGATGAAGGTGGTCAAAAGGTACAAACATCCAGTTACAAGATAAATAAATAAGTCCCCAGGATGTACTGTACAGCATGGTGGCTATAGCTAACACTTCTGGATGATATATAGGAAAGCTAAGAGTGTAAATCCTGAGTTCTCATCACAACGAGAAATTTTTTTTCCTTTTTTCTTTCTTTTCTTTATTGTATCTATATGAGAAGCTGGGTTTTAGCCGAACTTGTGTTAATAATTACACAGTATATGTAAATCACACTATCATGCTGTGTGCTTTAAATTTATACATAGATGTATGTCAATTATTCTTCAGTAAAACTGGGGGAAAAAGACAGGATGTTCTTGATAAAATGATAAACACGTATCAGTTGAAAGAGAAAAATAGTTCAGAGGGAGTAAGACAGAGATATGGTCAATTGTTTTTTGACGAAGTGTAGGCAATTCAATCTTTGACAAACGGTGTTGAGACAGTTGGATATCCATATTCAAAGAAATCTTTATTCACATCTTACACAAAAGTTAACTGAAAATAGATCACAGGTCTAAATGTAAAACCTAAGCCTATAAGACTTCCAGAAGAAAACATAAGAGAACATCTTTGTCATTTCTTAGATATAACACAAGAGCACAGTCCATATAAGAAAAAAAAAACGGTACATTGGATCTCGTCAAAGTTTAAAACCTCTGCCTTTGGAAAAATTCCCAGGGCTCAAATAGCCACAACAGGAGCCGAGCCTTCTGCCCTGATGGGATGGGGGATGGGGCCGGGAGCCAGTGAGTCAGAGACGGTGGAAGCAACCAGTGGAGGGCCAGAAAGACGGTAGGCGGTCATGTGGGCTGCGACCGGCTGCACATCCTTTCCAGCGGTGATGTGCGAAGCAAGTGTCCTTCAGTATCACTTAACTTCTCCAAGCCTCAGCCTTCTCATCTGTCAAATAGCGCCATCTGGAAAAGCTGCTTTGAGCAGTGAGTGAAACGGGAAAGTACACGCTCAATAGTTGTGAATTCCTTTCACTTTTCCTTCCTCTCCTCGGAGAGGATATAGACCAACTAAGGAAGCAAGAGGCAGGATGTGAAAGCACTAGAAACATTTCTACTGAGTAAATTCCCAGGAAAGTGAGCCTCTGAGCTAGTTCTCAGCTGTTGGATGTCCTCTTACAAGAAGCCCTGATCCAACCTAAGGGTCTGAACCCTGGATGGTCCAGGGAGACATAGGGTGATTTGCCATCTCTCAGGGTTGGTGGTGGTTCTAGAGGCCAAGACTAAGAAGTGTGTAAAGAAGAAGCAGGTGAAAGAGGACCAGAGGGAGGAGAGGAGGTGTGGGAGAGGGTAGAAAGGGGAGTGAGCGGTAGCATAAGACCAAACCAGGGCAGGGGCAGTGGGGAGATGACTGCAAAGAAGACCCTCAAACATAATCACTTGCGTGACTAATTTAGGTGCATCTCAAACCTCAACACCCACCCATTAGCTGTGGCCGCCTGAGCTGTGAAGCCGAGCCCAGACTCAGCAGGAAAGAGGCCGGTCATTGATTAGCAATGTCTGCCACTGGTGAGGGACTGAGGCATGGGGGCATCTGTGCCATATCTTTGCTGAGTTGCAACAGGAACACTGTGACTCTAAGGGGTTTATTCAGTTCAGGTTCAGTTCAACAGCTTCCTTGACTCTCAGCAATGAAGTCTTTGTTCAGTTCAATAACTGATATTAAAATGACATACAGTTCATAGGTCTGGTTCCATTACCTTTAGGTCAGGAAATTGTATATTTTAGAAAGTGTTTGGTACAAAACAGATACGAGAAAAACTTCTGGCTTTAGAGGGTCAGTTATCCATTATATATAAATGTCAGTTACCCAGAACACTTTACCCTCCACACGTCCCGGGAGGTTGGGGTGCTACAGCTCCCTGAGTGAAGATGTCAGGAGAATCGTGGAGGGGTCCCAGGGGTAGGGAGTCTGGCACGTTTTTACAGTGGCCAGGAGCATGGATTGGAAGACAGGAGAGGAGAGAAAGCAATGTCGTCAGAGATCTTACAGCTGCATGGTGTACGGAAAGTGCAGGGGTCACCAGAACGGTTCCCTTCAACTCGGCAAGCATGGATGGAGCGCCTTCTCTGTTCCAGGTTCTGAGCCAGACACTGGGAATAAACAGAGACCTAACCAAGGCTGGGGGACTCCAGAGGATCTCCCCAAAATAGGCCTGTGGAAGGGGGCTTCCCACCTGGTCAGCCCATCCTGTTGCCGAGATCCCAGCCGTGATGGACCTCATCAGTCGGTGTCCGTAAAAGTACCGAGACCTGACCATGTCACTCCCCTGCAGTGGTGCCCTGTTACTACTTCATTCCTGGAACAAAACCCAAGTGCCTATCAGAGCTGACAAGCCCCCGACCACATCCTCTCTTCTAACCCAATCTCCCCCTCAAGTTCAGCTCTGATCCAACTGGATTTTTCCAGTTCCCCCAACATTCTGATCTCTCTCCGGCCTTAGAGTCACTACCCCCACCATCACCTGCACATCCAGGTCATCCTTCCCATCTCAGCTGCATCCTGGCTTCCCCAGCAAGCCTCCTGCGCTCCCTGGGTGACGTGAACCCCCCGTCCCCGCCTTACCATGCACACTGTATCGCCAACCTCTTCGCGGCACTTGGCACGATTGTCATCAGGTGTAATCAGGTGTGTAGCCCTAGGTCTCATTTCTACGTCCTCCACCCAATGGAAGGCCCCATGAACGTAGGGAACAGGTCCAAGGTCTCCTTTGCTGCTCTAGCCTCGATAGTCACTC
Organism: Globicephala melas; assembly: GCF_963455315.2. Lineage (NCBI taxonomy): Eukaryota > Metazoa > Chordata > Mammalia > Artiodactyla > Delphinidae > Globicephala > Globicephala melas. The sequence goes on from NC_083320.1 coordinate 114,138,517, forward strand.
AGCCTGGCCAAGAGAAGGCCGCGATATCTATGGAGGTGTCGGTCGAAAAATATGCACAAACTCAAAGCTGAGAATTATATTTTGTTCAGCGGACAAAACTACGGACTTAAGCCCAGGAGACAGCATCTCAGATCGCTTGGAGGGACAGCTCCAAAGAGGCAAGGGAGGGGATCTATAGGATCTATAGGAGCTTTTGCAACAAAGACCAGGTGATCAGAACATCAAAAGATTACTGTTAATCACAGAAAACCAGACATCTCAGGTTAAGGAATTCAGCACTTTTCTATGTATGGGAAGATGCAAGAGTCTGGGCTCACTGAAATCATTCCTTCGATAGGCACCTCAGCTCTCTGGGGCCAGCATCCTGTGCTTTCTCATCCTGAGGCCCCTCGGGGTGCACGGACCGGGTGGCTGCAGCGGCTGACTGCTGGGAGTGGGGGGCCTCCTGTTTCCATCCTGGGTTCCCTCGGGGCCCACCGCTGGGGAGGCTGTAATGTGACGGCTTGATGGCTGCAACATCCTTTGTTTACTGATACGGCAGCAACCCTTTTTCATTGACAAGTGAATGAATGTGTCAATAAATGAAGGCTCTTTCATCAAGACACTCTGGAGGCCGCATAGGCGAAGGATTAGCACGGCTGGACCTCCACTGGCTCAGGCCTGGCCGCACACCATGAGGAATCACCACGTCTGGCGTAGACGTGCCTGGACTCTTCTCGTTCCGGGATGGGGGAGCCCTTAGTCCCCAGCCTCCGCTGGTCCCGTTTCCCTCCTCCTCAGCTTTGTCCCCCTCCCCCCCCAGGCCTGGAAGGTCACGATTGCAGAGTCTGTCTCTGAGCTCGCTCTCGTCTCCCTTTGTTGGGTTTCTCACCCCACCTCCTTGAGCAGTTCTGCTTTCCCAACCCGTTCAGCACGACGGTGTAGCCCTGCGCCCACGACGACTCTGCTGTCTGTGCACCACCTAGACCTTTCCTTGCATACCCTCGAGTCACTCGGTAGTTCCAGGAGGGGCCAGTGGGTCAACATCCTGCCTGGGGTCTGGGTGGGAGGCCCTGTCACCGTGTCCTGAGAGCAGGGCGGTGGGAAAAGTGTCTTCCAACCTCTGCAGCCTGAATCCTCACTGAGGACCCGCAGGCCGATCACTCAATAGGGCCACAGCCCCTGTATCTATTCAAAAGGAGGTGACAAGAACGGCCACCTCTGGGGGCGGTCGTAAGGCCTAAAGGGAGCCCCTAGCACAGTGCCTGGCACTTCACAAGGGGCAGGTGGCCCTGCCCCTGCCCCGTCCTTTGAACACCCTGGTGGTGTGGGCAGGCGGGCATTAGGTTCTCAGGTTACAGGCCCGGGGGTTAAAGCATGACCCACGGCCTTCTGAGTCCCAGCAGCGGGTCCTCAGCAGGGCGGCACCCCTCCCTGCCGCCAACGGGGTGAAGTGGGGCAGGCGCTGCCCACCACAGGGAGATGGTCGGACGGGATTGCTGGAGAGCAACAGTCCAGGTCAAGAGGGTCGGAGCGCCGACGTCACCATGGGGACGGACTCCGGGAGAAAGTCCTCCGCGGGCCGAGGCCACTCTGACCCCCGGCCGCTGGCAGAGGAAGATCTGGTCCCCGCACGGCTCCGGGCACCACGGAGGCCCCATCAAGTCCCAGCACGTCCGCCTGATTTGCCAATCTGTTGACTGTGCCCCCTGGCCCTCAAGTCCCTATTCACCGGGCAGTAAACATGTTACCTAGCAACCGAGTGTCAATATCAACAAAGGCTCGGATGAAGTCGTTAATCCGGCAAGACTGACAGCTCTGCGCTCGCCCCTCCGCGTATTGTGTGACACTCAGACGCGCCCACGAGGACAGCTACGCTCAAAAGACCCCGCGCCTCCCTGCACTATGAAAATTAAATGAAGTGTGCGTCGCGGGCAGGGAAAAGGCACCGGCCCTGGCCTGCCCGGGGATCTCGCTTTTCTTTTCTCTCCCCACTCCTCCACCCCCCGCCCAGGGGCCGCAGCCCGCGGGGTGGAGCGCTTCCCCCGACGGCAGCGACGGCTGCCAATTTCTGGGAACAATGTGGGACCCTCCAGGGCCGGTCCGTGGCACCCGAGGAGACATGCCCGTCATTTGTCCCGTGCGCGGGGCTCCAGGTGGGGTCCGGAGAGCACAGCGGGCTCGGGGACCCAGCCCTGGGCCAGGCTCAGGCCGCGATTGACAGTACGGCCTGGGATGCCGCCGAGCACGTGGCGACCGCTGCTGGGGGCTCCTCCCCAGAGTTCATATTTCAGTGGAAACGGGCCATAAACAAATAAAGGAATGGGTCCATCGTGCAGTTTTCTGGGGAAAGATGCTGCAGGAAGTCCCGAGTGTCTGCTCAGAGGGATGGGGTGGGATGAGGAAGGACCGGTCTGGGAGGCCCCAGGGAGCCGGACAGGCAGATAGGAGCTGGAGTGCTCATGGGCGGGGTAGGGGGTCACATGAGGGCCAATACCAGGGTCAGACCAGGTATCCCCGGAAGTCAGGGCAGAGAGATGGGGCTGAAGCCCAGCCTCCCAGCAACTTCTCCTGGACCTTCCCCGCACCGCACTCTGCCCTGCTTTGTTATATAGAGCCCACTGCTTATACACATTGAAGAGAACTCTTTCACTCCTAAAGATGCCAAAAAAAAAGTGAAGCATGATGTGGAGCTTTCCGAGGGAAACTAAACGAGTGCATCTGGAGGGGTAGGATGTGTCTTCCAGGTTAAATCAGAGGTACCCAAGTGTCTCCTCTGAGGCAGATATTTCAAAATAAAATAGAACCTGCCTGAAGAAAGGGCCATTCTAAAAGGTGTATATACATTGTATCCTGTGGTTTAGGTTGTGTTTTCTTAGTGACTAATGAAATTACACATCGTTTCACGTGCTGATTTCCCATACACAGACCTTCTTTGGCGACGTGTTTGTTGGAATCTTTGGCCCATCTGGCAAAAGATTTGTTTCCTTATTATTCCTTATTCATCTGTTTCCTTATTTTTTATCTTAGGGGGCAACAGCATTTAGTCTTTTGCCTTTGAGTATGATGTTAGCCGTAGGTTTTCTGCAGATGCCTTTATGTCAGATTGAGGACATCCCCTTCTGTTCCTAGTCTGCTGAGTCTGTGTCACAAATGGGTGTTGGATTTCATCACATGTGTTCTGCATCTATCAAGATGATCGTATGAGTTTCTTGTTTCGTCAGCTAATATGGTGAATTTCCCTGATTGATTTTTCTAAGGTTAAACCACCACGCATTCCTGTGATCAAGCCCATTTGCTCTTTTTCTATATTGTTGGATTCAATCTGATTCAAAAATGTTAAGAATTTTTGCATTGATGTTCTCGAGGGAGGAGTCTTCTTTTCTTGCAATATTCTGTCTAGCTTTGATATCAGAGTAAGGCTGGCCTCCTAGAATGAGCTGCAAAATGGGTTCTTTAATTTTCTGGAAGAGTTTGCCTAGAATTGGCATTATTTCATCCTTAAATTTCAGTCGTTGATCGCTTGCTCATCACCAGTACGACCACCATGGCTTTTGCCAGAGTTCACATCCTCTATCCACGTCCACGTGTTTCTCTTTAAATAGACTCACTATTTAAAAACTCCAGTAGAGGTGTGAGGAAACTTTATATCCCCACCATAGATAGAAGCCAGTGGCATTTGCACCTCTCACCCTGACAGACCAGGAGCATCAGTTAGAGCTGCTTCACCCCAGACCCGAGTTCCCTGGGCCTTGGCCCCACAGAGGACCCTCCGTCCCCATCAGCTGTCAGGTCCAGCTTCAAGTGTGCCATGGGCTGGACCACACGGTGCAGAGATGTGGAGACAGAACTCCCATCTGCTGATGGTGTTGGCTCTCATGCGGGAGGGAGGGCTGGCTATCCAGGCAGAAGTCGTGTGCTGCAAAAAGCATCCCGTGGACACAAGCAATAGGTGAGGCGAGCTCCGAGAAACGCTGACTGCACCACCATCTCCGTGCCCCCGAGGAGGAAGCTGAGACAGAGCGTGGCGAAGCAACTGCTCAAATCACGAGGGGAATCTGGCTGAGCTGGAGTTGGACCCCTGTCCCCCAGGCTGGCCCAGAGCTTTGTGTGCTCCTTGGATCCCTGTTTGCCTTTCTTGCCCTGCTCTGTGCTCCAGGAAGACACTCTCTATCTACACATCTAGCCCTCAGCCTAAGCCTGCTGGATGGGAAGCCCTGGCAGGACACTGGGTGGTAGAGAAGAGAGACGTCAGGGGATCCTGCGTGCCCTCCTTTGTCTTGTTCTGGGACTGGCTGTGCCCTTCTGAGCTCTTCATCCTCCCTTATCTCCAGCTCTGAAGCCGGCTTCCTCCCCTGCCCCTTGAGGTCCTGGGGTGGGAACAGCTCCCGTGGTGGCCAGGGTGCCTTACGTCCCTTTCGTTCCCTGACCTCAGTGGCATCTCTGCAAATTCTCTTCCATTACAAGTCTCCTTTTTCTCCAAATTCTCTTCCATTACCAGTGGAAGAGAATTTCCACTTGTAGTCAACAGGGGAGGGGGTGAGGTCACTCCTCCTCCAAGCCAAGTGTCTCCTCCTGATACACGCAGGCGTGTCCTCCTGACCCTGCCCTACCAACTCCCCTCGAACGTGAAGGCTCGGGCCCCAGAGAAAACCCCGGAAGTCCCTGCTCACCCCTCGTGTATGCGCGGCAGAGATGTATACAGCCCCTCTGGTTGGCGCTATGGCCTCCGAGTGAAGTCATGGCCCCTCTGCACGTGGCTGACTCGGGCAGACCCAGGAGATGCTCCTCGGATGGAGACCTTGCCTTTGCTTCCTCCAGGGGCCCAGCCCAGGCTGGCTGACCTCACAGGTGCAGGGGGTCACATGGTATCGAGAGCAGTGGCACTCAGGTGGCTTAGAGTACCTCTTTCCCGTTAAGGGCAAAATTAATGACAATTCCAAAAACAGTGCTCGGGGACTTGCAAACACACAGGTTCCAAGAACAGGAAGGCATGTGCTGGCCATGGCACACACACATGCAAACCAAACAGCCAGCAGTCCATGGTGCCTGTGTGTAAACTTCTATCTTTCCATCTTAGAAGGAATTCTTGATCTTACAAGAAAGCTACACACACACACACACACACACACACACACAGCCGGAACCTGAATTTCGATTTCGCTCATGGTTCATGATGATATTTGTATGAGGAGTCAGAGAAAAAGAAAGGGAAATAAAAACACAAGTCTTCAGAAGGATGTGGAGAGCAAACAGCGGGCTTGCCAGGTGTGCCTGTTTGTTTGGGGACCCGGGGTTCGTCCCCTAGGGTGACACTGTGTGTCAGCAGGCATCATTGCGCCAGAGGCCCCAGGGGCAGAACTGGGCCTGGTGACCAACACAGTGACCTGAGCTCGCCTCCGGACCCGGCAGTGCATGCCCTGGTAGAGGACACCCTGCTGGATCACGACCCGGTATACAAACCCGGCTGACGAGTAGGAAGGTTTCTGGGAGTCCAGCTGGATCTCCAAGCCCAGGAACATCATGTTATGTATTGATTTCTCTCTCGGGGGTCACCGGGAAGGTATTTGCTTACCCACCGGCTTGAGAAGGTTTTGAACGGGTAAGAAGGGAAGAGAACCGATGCTTTCTTTTTTTCAAATTTATTTATTTATTTATTTGGCTGTGCCAGGTCTTAGTTGCAGCAGCCGGGCTGCTTTGTTGCAGCACATGGGCTCCTTTGTTGAGGCCGGCGGGCTCCTTAGTTGTGGTACGTGGGTTCCTCAGTTGTGGCATGCAGACTCTTAGTTGCGGCATGCGTGTGGGAGCTAGTTCCCCGACCAGGGATCGAACCCCGGCCCCCTGCATTGGGAGCGCGGAGTCTTGACCACTGCGCCACCAGGGAGGTCCCAAGAAGCAGTGTGTTCTGAGGTCCGGCCGTGAGGCTGGCTGCACCGGAGCCTTGACACCCTTGTTAATTTCACTTCCGGTCCTTGGCTCTGGCCGTGGATGCTGTGGGTGACGATGAGGGTGGGATCTCTCCCTGCACTTTTTAGAACCTTTTTAAGGCCCTCACGTAGCATATTACTGTATCTCATTTGGCACTCACAAGAACCTCTGCTGTGGGGACGGCAGCCTTGTGGTCACCCCTTTCCCTGACGAGAAGATAGAGGCCCGGGGGGATGAAGAGATTTGCCCACATAGACTTAAATGCTGCGTGCCAGAGCTCAAGATTTAAGAGCTCATCAGCTCCCAGCGCTAGCAAGGGCTTATCACAGAGCCAGCTGACCTGGAGAAGCAGCACAGAGCAGCGGGGGCAGAAGGCCAAGGGCACTGGTGTACGCTGAGAGCCATCCAGGGCCCTGGGCTTGGGCTCCACAGCCTGGAGCCGGAGAGTGGCAGCTGCAGGGTTGGCGGGGGTAGGGGCGGGAATCAGGGAGAAATGGGACCCTCTTCCACCAGGCGGCGCCCCTGAGCGCTGCACCTTAGCGATGGGGGGGTTCCCTGGGCTCCCTGCCGGTGGTCTTGGAGAGGAACCCCTCCCTACCTGACAGGCAGCAGGGCCAAGCCCTCAAGACAGCCTTCTCCACCCACAGTTCAGGGAGTGGCCTGGAAGGGGTCCCGGGCCAAGCCTGGGGAAGGGGAGGGGACTGACTGCCCCAAAGCCCTTTGCGTCCCTGGCTCCCACCAGGCCCAGAGCAAGAGAGCCAGGGGGTGGCCAGGGCCTCACTCCGGGCTCCAGGGGCTGGCTCAGTTCCTGGCCTTCTGGCTGGGAAGAAAACCGTCCGGGGAGGTGAGAGGGCCTGAAGGAGGATGGAAGCCCCCATTGAGGACTCAAGCCAAAGGCCAGAATAAAGTCAGCAGGGGCGGGGATGAGGTCATGGACGGGGCAGTAGGCCCGCGTCACGCCCCGTCCCAGCGCCTGCACACACCCCCACCCCCACCCGCTGCTCCTCTTGTGGGAGATGCTGAGGTCAGGAGGCCTCCTCAGGCCAATCGGCAGGGCTCCCTCGGGGGATGCAGGGGAAGTTTCGGGTCCACAGGAGGGGAGGGGCCCCAGACCAGAGAACGGCTGGTGAGTTCAAGGCCGTGAGGAGGCAGGAGAGGGAAGTACAGGCCCGTGCAGAGGGATGTCCACTGATCTGGGCTTTTATTTTTTATTTTATTTGTGTGTGTGTGTGTGTGTGTGTGTGTGTGTGTGTGTTTTGCGGTACACAGGCCTCTCACTGTTGTGGCCCCTCCTGTTGTGGAGCACAGGCTCCGGACATGCAGGCTCAGCGGCCATGGCGCACGGGCCCAGCCACTCCATGGCATGTGGGACCTTCCCGGACCGGGGCACGAACCCGTGTCCCCTGCATCGGCAGGCAGACTCTCAACCACTGCGCCTGCTCTGAGAACAAGGAGGACCAAGCCCCTTGTCTGTAGGCGACTGTGTGAAGGCTCAGTGTGTCCAAGGCCACAGAAGTGGCTCTCACCTCCAGGGAGCCAGAGCCATCCAGGGGCCCCTCCCTGGGTCACGTGGTGTTCACCAACCCGCCCCCTCGGCATGTGGAAAGCAGGTTCCCCAAAGAAGTCAGGTCCAGGTTCACATCTGGAGCAAGTGACCGTGCTGGGATTCAGATGCCCAGAACCCGCCTTAGGGGCCTCGTCTCTCCCACCGTCTCTCAGGATGCCTTGGGAGTCTCGACCTGGCTCTGGGGACTGATGTCAATGGACCAGGTGACACTGTACAAGCTCTCCTGGACACAACAGACAAGTGTTTATTGAGCAGCTTCCGTGGGCCAAGTTGGGGCTGGGAGCTGCAGGAAGGGGATCAGGAAAAGAGTGACCCCAGGCCTGCTTTCAACAGGCTTCGAGCTGGAGAAATGAGACACGGAATGTACAAAAGGTCGACGCCGGGACGGGGCGCAATCTGTCAGTGGACACAGAAGCTCAACGCATGGCACAAAGGGACTCGGGATGTGGGGAGAGAGGCGCAGGCGGGCAGGGCACGGCGACCGCGGGCGTCTCTGTTTTCTCTGTGCTTAGTTCTGTGCTTCTCACTGTGGGAATCGGGGCTGCAGCTGACCCATGTTACTCTCACGCTGAGTCAGCTGTTCCAGGTGGTATTGACCCGCCTCGCCTGACCCTGGGCTGTCCAGACCCCTGGGACCTATTCCTCTGCCCCTCTTTGGCTAAGTTGCCACCGCCAGGGTTTTCCAAGCCCTGCAGCCACTTCCTGGATTCCAGAGCGTGGCTCTACCCTGCCCTCACCCCAAGCGTCTGGAATTTTAAACCTCGGAATGCAAATCAGGGGTTGCTGGCCCCCACCTCCCCATTTGCCCAGCTCCCTCCTGTTCCCAGCCTCAGCTTGGGGACTGCTGTGTGGAGACAAGCAGGGTGGTGATTAGAAAGCGCGGGGCTTGGGCTCCGTCCTGGATCTAAGACAGGTTCTGACACCCTCAGCAGGCCACTCGCTCTCTCAGAGCAGCAGTTCTTGCCTCGAGGGGCTGCAGGAAGACGGCTGAGACGGTTGAGACCTCACCCCCACCCCAGGGGGACAAAGAGAGGGTGCGTGCCTGCGTCTATCAGGCGCCCACGCCGTGCACAGTTCCGTGTGCCATATTCACCACAGAACGGTGTGTCACAGAGTTTATGCAGCATGGTCTCCGCACCATCTCTGGCTGTTCTTTGCTACAATGAACTAGAAGAAGTAAAGACACCCTTAGTCAAAATGGACCTTCAAGCTTGGGCGGGTGGCCTCGGTGCCGTCCCGCCAGCCTTGCTTCGGCAGGAGAACCATGGCCGGCCCCTCCGAGGTGCAGCAGGTGAACAGGCAGCCTGCAGTCGGGAGACAGGACGCACGGAGACCTGCGCCTCGAACCGAGAGACGCACGAGCCTGGACACCCCCTGGAGGAGCAAGTGGGGACCGACAGACGGACGGACGCTGGGAAGAGCAACCCGCCCGTCTGGGGCAGGTTGAGTCTCCTGACCCCACGCATCACCTTCCTTACGTTCAGAGCACATTCAGTTCTTCTCTGAATAGCTTGGAGACTTGAGAATGCAAGTAATCCAGGGGTTATTAATCTGCTCCAAATTAAACGTAATATCCCAATAGAGGAAACGTAACTGCCGATCCACTCCGGTTGAAGAGTTAAGCCATGGGGGGATCTTGGGTTGCTGCCCACGGGCCCTTTCCCTCCCCGCACCCCGAGGCCTACCCCGCTGAACTCCCAGGCTCTGGGGAGTAAGGTCTGGAAACCACTGAACTACTCCGGCCCTTTAATAGCTGAACAAGCAAAGACCCTCGATTTGCGGCTCAGAAGCACATGAAGTTTATAATGGAAGATGATCTGGGTCTCTCCTGGCTTCCTGTGTGCTAAGCCCATCAGGAAGTGGCAAAGTGGCGGCCGACTCCCTGTTCCCTCTTCCTCTGGGCTCCTTTGGGCCCCGGTCAGACGTTGCCAGAATTCTTGGTTACACTGACATGAACGGAACCAGGGTGCTGGGACCAGAGTCTGCCCGGCTCAGGCAAATTGTGATCTCCTGCCCAGCGGGTGGAGCACGGTGGGGTGGACATGCTCCAGGTCTGTTCCGAAGCTGCCCTAGGGATCTCCGGCTGCCCGGGCAATAGCATCTCCAGGGGAAGCTCGGCAGTGGGGTGTGGTGCCCGTGTCTGCTTCCAGCTGACTGCAGACCTAGAATAGGGGCACCATGTGTGAGCACACCTGGTCTGTGGCCGGGTGGGTGCCTGACACACTGGGGCTTTGGCGTGGTCCAGTGACGGGGCGCATGCAGGGAACCGGCATCTGTGGAGTCCCGACCCAAGCTGGGTGAAGGCTCTCACAGCTTAACCCATTCGGCCCCCTTTTCAGCCCACAGCCCGGCCATTTTTATTATCCCCGTTTACAAACACAATGTCTGCAAACGTCTTCTTGCCTGATAGCAAACAACTAGTAAGTGAGGGGACCTCCATCTGAGCCCCGTTCCTGAGACCCTGCAGTTCCTTGTTCCCCACTGTACAGTTGGCCTGAGACAGAGACAGAGCCTCATGGGGCAGGGCTGGGGAAGGGGGGGCCAGAAAGGATGTTTTTAAGGTGACTTTGGAAAGCAACCTGGTACTCCTGAACCAGACATGCCTCGTGTGTGCCGCTCACAAGTCCCCGAGCGCATCACTGACCTCAGAAAAGTCTCAGAAGCCATCAGCAGAACCAGGCTCTAGCAGCTGCGGAGCAAATCTGGTTACGTTAGAAAACTGGCCCTCATCCTACCGGATTTGCCAATAGAAGACAGGGCAGGGCTGTAAGAAAGAAATGCTTAATTGTGCTTCCCCGTAGCAGCTCTGTGGGTCCCTTCCGGCAGAACAAAGAGCAAATTCCTCCTCTGGGTCCTGTTTGCCCTGCTGCTCTTAAGGTCAATGGCTTGTTTGTTGAAACTCAATTTAGTCACTTTCATTCCTCATTAGAGGCGCTCAGGAGCCGATAATCTGCTCCATGGCTCGGTCAACACGGGCCCACGTGGACACCAGGGTCTTGGATGGACCCTCGACATTTCTTTTTTTTTTTTTTGCAGTACGCGGGCCTCTCACTGTTGTGGCCTCTCCCGCTGCGGAGCACAGGCTCCGGACGCGCAGGCTCAGCGGCCGGCCATGGCTCACGGGCCCAGCCACTCCACGGCACGTGGGATCTTCCCGGACTGGGGCACGAACCCGCATCCCCTGCATCGGCAGGTGGACTCCCAACCACTGCGCACCCAGGGAAGCCCCTTCTCTGGCCTTTTTTGCACGGTGGGCATGACAGCCGTTTGTCCTTCTGCCTTCTGCGTGGCTCCTGCGTGTCCGAGCAGGCTCCCACGCGAGTGCTGTGCCGGGGGTCGTGGAGAGGCTGTCCTCCCCCTCCCCACGCCATGGGTCCCGTCGTGGATGGCACAAGGCGTCAGGTGGTCTGTGGTGAGTCCGTCTGTCCTGCGCCCTGGCCCTCAGGCTGGTCAGGTGAGCGGCTGAGCCCGAGGTTCAGCCCTGGGCCTCCCTCCGCTTGCCTCCTGCGGCCTCTCGGGGCACCAGCATCTCCTGAGTCCCCGCGGGTTCCTCACCCCAGCCTCCTGGCCGCAGGACAGCCACCCTACTAAGCCCACCTTGGTGTTCCCTGTCATTGGGGGTCTTCAAATGCGGATGGTCCCCTGGCAGAAATGTGGGAGAGAGAACCTCAGTGGCCAGTGGAACAGGGGGAAACGAGACACTGAGCTCAGGGCAAAGTCATTCACGACTCTGATGCTCTCTGAGAGGGCCCGGAGGTTTAATCTACCACTTGCCCAAGAAGCCGGCTGCAAGTTAAGGAGAAAGGAAGAATTAGCGGTCAGTTCCAGCCTCGTACGGGCTGTCGACAGCAGGAAGGCCTCAGGGTAGCCGTATGGCCCTTTGCCGTTGGTCTTTCTCCCGAGAGCACCCACGTGGGCAGCTCAGATCTGTCAGCTCTGTAGCCGCGTGGGTCCAAGGAGAGCAGAGAGACAGGCAGAGCTCCTCTGATGGTGCAGAGACCCCCGCTCCAGGGCTCCCACGAGGGGTGGGGCCTGCAGGCAGCACGGCTCCCCTGCAGACACGCACCAAGCCCTTCCTGCCACTGCATCGCCTCCCGCGAACCTCACACCAGCTCTGCAGGCCAGCACCTGGCATCTGGCCGGAGCTTGATAAATATTCGTTAAATGAACGGAATCACCACCAAGGGTACATGCCCACGAAGGCTTCAACCCAAACTCTGCTGGACTTGGAGGGTCCCCTTCCACACAGATCAGACCTCCCAGGGGGCCCACCTAGGGCCAGAGCTCCATCCACGCCCGGTTCTCAGCCCACCTGTCCTGCAGCGGCGGGAGCAGGTCCCACCTGCCTGAGGCCACCACCCCCACAGCCCCACGGTCACGAGGCTTCAAGGGCCTCTGCCACTAAGAGTGACCCCAGAATCCCGGCGGCTGCCACACCGCCCCCGGCTTTGGCCCAGGCCGTCAGCGGACAAACATGGCTTGTGTGCCTGCTCTGTGGCGGGTGCCGAGCACGGGTGCCGTGTTGGCGGCTGGGCCCCTGGGGGGGTCCCTCAGCAGCATCTCCTGGGCTCCAAAGTGAAAGTCTCAGTGGTTCAGACACACGCGCGTGCACATACACACATGCACATGCACACACACAGGCACACACACACACCCCTATGCGCCGTTTCCCTGAAGCAGCCCCCTTGCCCCTGCGGGGCTGGCTCTGAATGCATCTCTCTTTCACCCACGCACTGGGTGGTACCCAGCACTGCTGGCCCTGGGCCCCGGGGATGACTCCAGCTCCCCCTGCCCTCACACCCCCGTCCCCAGCTGCTCTCGAGGGCCTCACTGCCCTGCCCTGAAGCCTGGTCTTCGTTGGGGTCACTGTGGAACACTGGACTTGTTCACAAGCACCCCTCTATCCTCCAGGTAAGCCCAGGTCCTGCCACCTGGGACGTGGGTGAGGGGGACCCAGACCCTGGGGCAGATGGGGGGGCCCCCAGTTCAGGCAGAACTCAGGGCCCAGCTGGAATGCCTGGGGCCCTTCCTGGGGTCCTGCATGGAGTTTCAGGATGGGAAAGGGCAGAGAGACCTCACCTGTGCCCTTGGCAAGAGGACAGATGGCTTCACGGAGGGAGGCCAGGCTCCTCCAAACAGAGTCCCCCCTCTCAGCTGGAGTGAGACAGCAGCTACCCACAGGCAGCATCCAGCAGAGTGCTGAGAGCAAAGGCTCAGTCCAGACCCGCGCTTGCCTCTAGGACCTACCAGAATCCAGGTGTGGTTCTCACAGAGCCCAGGGCTGGCTCACCATCGGGACACCTTGCGGGAACGAAGGGCCAGCCCACTGCAGAGTCTGTAGCTCACACTCACCCAGGCGACTTCTTCATTACTGCAGTACTTTGGGATTCATGGTTTTCCACTCAGTTAAAATTGTATTTTTGTGATTGGGCTGGTTTGTTTTTCTCCCACAGGATTCCGGGCAGGCCTGTCCCTCCCCGTCACATGTCCCCGTGGCGCCATCACAGTTCAGCACACGTGACTGAACGTCTGCTGGCTCTTCTGTACTTTCTTATCGGGGCCTTGTAACTGCCCCGCACAGGGCTCAGAAGCGGGCAGAGGCCGGCGAAGGAAGAGACGTGGCCGGCTGCACTGCCCCCGCACCCAGGGGGCTAGGCCCTGGCTCCAGCTAGGGGCCTTCAAGTCACACTTCTGCCAGGAGGTTTTCCTGAGCCGTGTCTCAGGGACCACAGAGGGCCTGGAAGCAGGGTTAGTGAGGCCGATTCGTGGAAGACCAAACACAAGAGGAAAACGCCGCTCAGCTCACCAGGTAATTGACAAGGATCCTGTTGAAAGTGTGGGTGTGGAAGGGTTTCCAGCCAGAGGGGAGATCCACGGAAATGAACGGCCTCTGCCGACTCAGGATGTGCCCGCTAGCCCCTACGTCAACTCATTCAGCGTGACGCCTTTGCTGGACTTCTTTCTTTTAATGAATGTAAGAACGTGCATCGTGCAAAAAATAATCAGGGTGGAGCTATAGGTGTATTCCCCCCAAACCTTTGTTTCTCGTAACCTCTAAAACTCCTGAGTTGAGAATTTTCCTGGGGAAGCTGTGGTGAGTGTGTGTGTGGTGCTTTTATTTGGCCGGGGGGTGCGTCTAAAAAGATAATAGACAGCATGTGAACTGAGGCAGCCAGAACTTGGAGTGTACGAGCGAGGTTGTTCTGGGAAGCTCAGCCTGTCTGTGCAGAGGGAGGCTGAGAACTGGAGGCCATGGGGCGCCCGGGAAGGGGTGGGTGGAGGTCGGGGAGGGAGGCCGGGGGCAGGGGAGGCAGGTCCGGGAAGGTCAGGCTAAGGAATCTGGTTTTCCTTCTAAGTCCTGTCTCTGGTGAATTATCCCCGCAGCACCCACACTGTGCTCGGCCTGGAGCAGGTGTGGAACCCGCCCATCTCTGCATGCTTGCAGGTGAGTTAGCTCACACCCGGCCAGGACTCCCTCGGCGGCTGGAGCAGCGGAGCCTCAGGGTGGGACTGGGGTCTTGAAACGCCACCCTGCCTGCTGAGTGGATAAAGGCAAGAATGGGCTCAGGCCAGTCATCCGAGGCTACGGCGGCATCCCGGGCAGAGGCGATGGGGGCAAGCAGGCAGAGTCTAAAATATAGTTCAGAGGGAGGCGGGCAGGAGGTGGGGACCGAGCCAAAACCCGGCCTCTGTGACAGCCTCCCCAAGATGCTGCAGGAAATAAGAGGAGCTCGGGGGCCTTGAGCCTTCCGGGAAGTTAACTAGAGCTTCTGAAGAGTTAGAGCTAGGCGCTCTGCAAGCCCTACGAGAGATGCTGTGTTCTGTGGGTTCTGGCCCCAGCTGTGTGACCTCGGGTCAGTGACTTTGCCTCTCTGAGCCTCAGTTTTCTCACCTTTAAACAGGCCGGAGGTGTGATAGAGGGCCTGACCCCTGCCCCCCAGGGAAAGCTCAGCAGTGTGTTCGGCCTCCTGGTGAGTCTGAGCCTGGGGGCTCCATGCTGGGCTAGGGGCCTCTGAAGCAGCAGCCTTCTCATCTCTCCCGGCAGGGCGGCGGGGCCGCTCAGCCGCAGCAGGTGAAATGGAACGCCCACATGGGGCGGTGCTTCCAGGAGCTTATCAAAGTGTCCCCACACCCTCTGACCTCACAACACCCCTGTGAGCACTGCCCCAGGGAATGGCCCAAAGCAATTCTCCGCAGAATGACAGTGAGAAATTAGAAAGAGCAGGGGTCCAGCCCCGGGAGACGGTGACCGTTGTGGAATGGCCACCGCCTGGGATGATGTGCAGGTAGCAAACCTGGTGTTTGCACTGAATTTCTCATCTGAGGGGGAAGCACTTCTGGTGAGACGTTAGGTCCGAGAGCTGGATCCCAGTGGTGACTACAGAGCAAATGAAGAGCTTAGGTCCGAGAGCTGGATCCCAGTGGTGACTACAGAGCAAATGAAGAGCTTAGGTCCGAGAGCTGGATCCCAGTGGTGACTACAGAGCAAATGAAGAGCTTAGGTCCGAGAGCTGGATCCCAGTGGTGACTACAGAGCAAATGAAGAGCTTGGACTCGGTGCTCAGATTGGTTTCGAGCTTAACCCCTTCTTTGCCTTTTTCTTACTACGTGTGGGCCTGGGTTTGTCAACCTCTTAAAGCTCCCGCTTGTCCATCTATAAAAGGAAGCTACACGGCCTGCCTCCAAAGGCTGGAGCCTGTAAAGGAAAGATGCGGGGAAGCTTGGGGGCGCTGGGAGCACGGTCAAGGTGGCGATGACAGCGGCCACAGAGAAACGTCAAATACACGCGTGTGGAGGGCTGGGCAGAAGAGGTTGTCTCTGGGTCAATTCTTTCTCTTTCCTTTATTTCACTATTTTATCTCAATTTTCTCTAAAGATCCTAGTTTACTTTTAAAGTGAACCCAAATAACTTTATTCCTGCTTCACATCTGTTTTTGGTGGCAGCATCCCGTACTCAGCCTGATGTCACGGAGCCCCAGGTGCCCCGTGGGGTCCAGTGAGGTGATGTGAGTGATTCAGGGAAGCCCAACTGCACAGCCCCGTGGAGACACACGGCCCCCAGCGCTAGCAGGAGCTGGCGCCCCTCCCACGGAGGGGGTGTGTCCCAGGGAGGAAGTGACTCATGCACCCCGGGCACCGCTGTTTTCCCGTCTCAAGTGCGGGGGTGGAACAGCCCTCTCGATGGGTGCCTGTCTGCCGCTCGCCCGGATGACTAACCCCCCGAAGCACCCCCGGGGCCTCTGGCCGTACCCCTGACTCATGGGCCAGCGCTTCCTCTCGGGAAACCTCCGCTGCACGCAGGCCAGCCAGCTCCTCCTGAAGGCGGAAATCCCTTCCTCAGCCACGTTCCCATTGCGGGGACACTGCCCCCGGCGCCCCACCCCTCCCCCGGCAGAATGTTCCTGGCTCAGGGGACCCCCTTCCTCGGGTACCAGGGGCCACTGTGTCTATCGACAGCCTGGCCAGCCGCCACCAGAGGCAGTTAGAAGGTGGCACTGCCCCCGGGGTCTTGCCCACACGCTGTGGGAGCCGCGGCAGCAGAAGAACTGATGGGAGTTTACGGAGCGTGGCAGACGAGGGGGTCTGACGAGGGGACACTTGGGCGGCCCTGGGGTCACTACCCGTTGGCAGCTGCCACTCCTGCCCCGGCCCCAGAGACAGGAGGGCCAGGTGAGCGGAGGTCCCGCTCAGGAAGGCACTGCCCTTACGTTCGTGGTACTCAGGCCCAGGAAGCTGGAGATGCCTCCGGAGGTTCAGGAGCTAGAAGGCTGCGAGTTGGCCTTGACCCTGATTGACACCTGAGAATTGAAGACCGCCCCGCCCCCCGCCCCACGCCAGCCTGATGGGGCAGAGACAAGCTCTCTGGGGGTTCACCCTGACATCCTGATGAGCCCCTGAGGCTCAGGGCACCTAGGGGAGGGAGCTGGACAGACAAGGAGTGCGGGACACGGACTGTCCTTACCCAGGCCCACCCTCAAACCATCCAGCCATTCGTTCCTTCTACCCAACAAGTAGGATTTCAACAACCGGGCAGCCGCTTGGGAAGGAGATTCCAGATGGTGGGCAGGCCCAGGCAAAGGTGTGCAGGCCGGACAGGGCAGGATCTACTCTGGAAAAAGCGAGGAGACCAGCCTGACCAGAGCAGAGGATTGGGGAGCGGGAACGCGGCGACGGGAAAGGGGGTGCTCAGGCCCGGTGCAGGAGGGGGCAGGCTTTCCCTGTGTATCTGAGCTGCTCCCGCGGCCTCGCCCCTTCGGAGCTGGGGGGGCCGGAGTGGTGTTTGTGGAACTTCTTAATATCTTCTCTTGGGCACATAGCAGCGTCTCACCTGCTCCCCAGCGGGGCCAGCGGCACGATAAGAAATCCAGGAAGTTCAACACACTTGGAGGGCTTGGGCATCACCACGGCTCATGCCAGAACAAACAGGGCCTGGCACAGGGCTGCAAGGTCCTATCCCAGGGCAAACACTGCCCTCTGCCAGATGGGGAATCGTGTTTTGCAAGGGCAGTGTGTGTGCTGGGTGGGCGGGAGACAAGTTCCACCAAGCCCCTGGACCATTCTCCCCACCCGGGCTCTGACATCTGTTCTCACCAGCCCTGCGCAGAGCGGGCTGGGGGCAGGGGAGGAGGGGGGAGGGGAGACTCTCACAGCCATTCACGAAAGATGCAAAAGTTATGCAAAAAAACAAAGAAGAATGAGTAATCTTCCTGAAGCTTGCCAGCGTGGCCAACACTTCAAGATCGTCTCATTTGATCCTGAAGGGCCCTGTAAGGCTGCGTGGGGAGAGGAGGGATGGGAAAACTGAGAGGCAGGCGTGTAAGGAAGGTGCAAGGCGGCATGAAAGCAAAGAAAGTCCGGGCTTTGGAGTCAGGCCTGGCTGGGTGGAAGGTGGGACGGGCAGTTCCTCTGGTCTCTGGAAGCCGCCATCTCCCCGTAGGAAGACCTGGGGACCGGGGGCTGCTTTGAGACAAGAGCCTGGAGCAGCCGCTATGGAAAACAGCATAGAGGTTCCTCAAAAAACTATAAAAATAGAGCTGCCATATGATCCAGCAATCCCACTCCTGGGCGTACAGCTGGACAAAACTATAGTTCAGAAATACACATGCACCCCAACGTTCATAGCAGCACTATTCACAATAGCCAAGACGTGGAAGCAACCTAAATGTCCATCGACAGAAGAGTGGATATAGAAGATGTGGCACATATATACGATGGAATACTACTCAGCCATAAAAAAGAATGAAATAATGCCGCTTGCAGCAACATGGATGGACCCAGAGATCCTTATACAGAGTGAAGTAAGTCAGACAGAGAAAGACAAATGTCATATGGTATCACTTATATGTGGAATCTAAAAAATGACAAATGAACTTACCTACGAAACAGAAACAGACTCACAGACATAGAGAACAGACTGGTGGTTGCCAAGGGGGAGTTGGGGGGGGGAGGGATGGATTGGGAGTTTGGGGTCAGCAGATGCAGACTAGTATGTATAGGACGGATAAACAACAAGGTCCTGCCGTAGAGCACAGGGAACTTCATTCACTATCCTGTGATAAACCATAATGGAAAAGAACATGAAAAAGAATTTAGAAAAAAAGAGAGAAGCGCCTTGAAAGGCCTCAGCCACGCCCTGGCCTGTAGTGGACTCTGTACAGCAGGCACCCGTCTCGGGTCTAGGGCATCACACCAGTTGGGGGCACAGCAGCCCTCCAGCATCCCACAGATGGGCCAAGAAAACAAAAGATTGCCTTCACAGCTGCTGTAAGCGTGCAAGAAAACACGTTTGCCTGTGACCACACACTGCCCCGCAGGGGAGAGCAGCTCGGGCATGCGGGCCTGGCTCAAGAGGCCGCGTCATCTGTCCGGGGCAGCTCCTTTGTAACCTGCGATAAAGTCATGGAACACGAGTGATGAAATCTATGCCCTAGAGTGCTCGTTATTATAGGAATTACATGCATTGCAGGTAACAAAATAGTGAGTAACGAGGGCAGTAACCACATCATGCAAACCTGACCGGTGGAGGGACAGATGGGATGCCCCACGCTGGCCCTGGAGAAGGAGCCAGGCGCACCCAGCAGCCAGTCACCTCTGGGGAGGGCACAGTGTAACGAATCATCACCCAGCTCTGAAGGCTGCCACGGGGCGCTGAGCCTCACGTTCCGAGCTACCACCGTGTCCAGAGCTGTTCCAGCACTGGTGCCTTTAAAAGGCTCTGCGTTCACCCAGATCCGTGCTCACACATCACCCTCCTCGCCTGAGAGTCTCCTGTGCCCGGCGGCCCCAAGCTTTGCAGCCGGCCGCCACACCCCCCCCCCCAGGCCCCTGCTGGCACTGTTGCCTTTGCCTGGAGTCTTCTTGAGGCGTCATGTCACCTCCCCTGGGAAGTAGGAGCCTCATCAGAGCTCCCAGGGTAAGGAAAGCCTGAGTTTGTTGCTGTAATGAATAACCCCTAGTCCTGACAGGTTTGGACAGTCAGCTGGGCGTCTGCTCGGGGACCCAGGCTGCCAGCAGCATCACCGTTTTTGGACTGTGACCGGCTGTAATATCCTCAACAGCTGGCGACGGGGGAAGAGGGAAGCCAGAGGGTCGAGCCTCAGGGTAAAGAGAGGCGTCACCTGAACTCACGTTGCATTGGATGGGATTAGAGTCACATGGCCACCTAACTACAGGGAGGACAGGGTCTCCTGCGTATGTATTCGTTTCCTATTGCTGTGGTAACAAGTTAACACAAAGTTAGTGGCTTAAAATAGCACACAGTTATTCCCTTACAGTTCTGGAGCTTAGAAGTCTGACATGAGTCTTAGGGGCTGAAATCAAGGTGTCAGCAGGGCTGGGGCCTGCTGAAGGCTCTGGGGGCACCTGCATGCTCGTGGCCCCTTCATTCTATCTTCAAAGCCAGCAAATATCCTCTCCTCTCTGACCTCCTTCCTCCCTCTTATAAGGCCCCTTGTGTCCACATGGAAAATACAGGATGATCTCCCCGTCTCAGAATCCCTAACTCAGTCACATCCTTTTGTCCCATAAGGCAACATTCACAGATTCGGGGCACTAGGACGTGGCTGTCTTTAAGGGGCTGTTGTTCTGCCCGCCAGGGAGTTCCAGAAACCAGAGCTAGGACCCAGGGTTTCGTGGACACACAGCACTGCCTCTGCCCCTCGGCTCTCCTCTCCGGTCATGGCCCGCATGGTCTCTCAGCAGTGGACGAGGTCTGTGAGGGCGGGCGCTGGCCACGAGCACCTCTGCCCAGCAGGTGTCTGGCATGCAGCAGGGGCCTGGGAAAGTTTGCGGGAAGGGAAGGAGGAAGGGAAATCTGAACAAATTTGGCAAGACCGAGAGGTGTGTGAGGACAGAAAAAGCGTGAGAGGAAGTAGGCAGATACGTGGGAAGCTCAGAGGCAATCACAGCACGCCTGGTCCAGCACGGAGGGGACGCTCCCTGCAGTGGAGGGCTCAGAACGACGCCCCGGCACCTCGCGCTGAGAAAGAAAGCGCGGAGAAGGGAGGCCTCGTCTGGACCAGGCGCTGTGCTGACGCTTTACGGACAGCATCTTTTTAAATCTCCGCGTCAACCTTGCGTGCAGCGCAATGCAGACCGAAGGACTGGGGCTCAGGAAGGACACGGCCCTGATCCAAGTTCACACGGCTGGACGGTGGCTGGGCAGGAAGGAATTTACAGCCCTGTTTGTCTGGTTCCGAAAGCAGCTGCCGTCCCAGGACACTCGGCTCCTGCCAAGCCTGCCCACCCTGGCAGCGGGCTCAGCGTCCCCACCTCTCCAGTCCTAGGGTCCTTTATCTGGAAAGGGGAGGGGGCGGGGCTGGGTCATCTCAGGGTTCCCTTTCAGCTCCTACCTCTCCGGGTCCTCGGGCAGATCTAGGAAATCAGGACGGGCTTCTGGGAGGGGCTGGGGGTCTGAACTTCTTCCCACTGCCAACAGGCACGCAGCTCCTTTTATGTTGCCAAGAGACAATCCAGGGCAAGGAGGGAGAGGCCCACGGCAGAGATGACTCCATGGCCCAAGAATGAGAATCACAGCAGCCCACAGGGTTGTGCAAGCTACCCGCGAGGCTGCCAGCCGGCCCTGGCCCGGAGGAGGGCTGTTTACACTCCCAAATGTGTGTTTGCAGTTTGTTCCACTGGCCGAGGGCGCAGCCCTTAGGGCTGCCAGCAGCAGCTGTGTGAGAACGACAGGGGCAGGCCTCACCGGGCCCTTTATCTCAGACACCAGACACCTGTGAGTTCATCCATTCATTCGTTCATTCATTCGTGTACTCGATCCTTCCTTCATTCATCCCCTGAGTGTTTGCCAGGACTCGTGCAAGGTCCTGGGGAGAGGGAGCTAAACAAGACAGTGTTCTGATGAGTCTCCGGGGCCCAAGAACCTCGAAGAACAGTAAGCACTAAATACAGAGAGTGACCCTCCCAGCAGGGTCTGTACGAGCATAGACATATGTGCCCGGAGTTCAGGACACACAGGGCAGGGACTTTGGTATCTTCCTATGGAAAATAGTTAACGACTAGCTAAAAAAGAAATCAAAACAAGATTATCACTCTGTACTCCATTGCCTTTAAAAACCTTTTTTCTCGAGAATGTAGATATGTGAGAATGTCACATTCAAAGTTTCCTTTAAATTGCACTGGACCCCTGGCCTGGAAAACCAACCTCAGACATTTTCAGAACTCCCTGTCTCCTGGGGCCGTGCAAAGGCCCTGGGGTTTGGACAGTCTTCCAGGCACCACGGAGGATGCCCCAGAGATACCCGCCCCCGCCATCGCCCCCACCCCCCGGCCGAGGGCATGTTCCTTGGTATCCAGTGGCTGCTGCTATGCGCCAGGTTGGGCGCTCGGGACCCTGGGGAGTGGCTATGACTCCACTTTCCCTGACAGGGAGCTTTGGGAGATCATGCCACATCCTGGGGTGCTGCTGTGGAGGGTACCCAGGTCCCACCTCTGGAACTTAGGGCCCCTTCTTCCTGTCTTCTCACAGCTCTCCTCCCATCCTTTATTGAGACTGCTTGCATGTTTTCTTTCTTGATTTCCCTTTTTCACGAAAGGCAGAAAAAGATGTTATCTTTAAGCAGCTTTTGGTTGGGTTCTAAAAGTGCCCCTGGGACTAAGGAGTAGAAATAGGTCTGGCTACAAATCTGGGACACGGAGAGGAAAAATACAAGGGAGAAAACACAGATTCATAGTTCAGTTCATTATCTGTCTTGCACTAAGTTTTCTGTCTACTTTTATTTATCATTTCTTGAGGATATCTTTCTAAAAGTCCAGGTGAAAGACCAGCACGTTTTAAAGGGTATTTTTCAAGTTGCTTGTCTAAAGGTTTATACCAGTTCCCCCTCTCACCAGCAATGTGTTAACAGTGTCGATTTCACCACACCGTCACCAGCATCAAGTGTTCGTGTGTCTTTTACCCAATCAAAAAATGGGTGGAAGACCTAAATAGACATTTCTCCAAAGAAGACATACAGGTGGCCAACAGACACAGGAAGAGACGCTCAACAGCACTAATTATTAGAGAAATGCAAATCAAAACTACAATGAGGGCTTCCCTGGTGGCACAGTGGTTGAGAATCCGCCTGCCAATGCAGGGGACACGGGTTCAAGCCCTGGTCCAGGAAGATCCCACATGCTGTGGAGCAACTAAGCCCGTGCGCCACAACTACTGAGCCTGCGCTCTAGAGCCCGCAAGCCACAACTGCTGAAGCCCGCACGCCTAGAGCCACTGCAAGGAGAAGCCCACGCACCGCAACGAAGAGTAGCCCCCACTCTCCGCAACTAGAGAAAGCCTGCATGCACAGCAACGAAGACCCAACTCAGCCAATAAATAAATAAATTTATTAAAAGAACAAAAAAGAGTTAAAAGTTTGTCGCGGTGATGTTGTTTAAAAAAAAAAACAACAAACTGCAATGAGGTATCACCTCACACCAGTCAGAATGGCCATCATCAAAAATTCTACAAACAATAAATGCTGGAGAGGGTGTGGAGAAAAGGGAACCCTCCTATACAGTTGGTGGGAATGTAAATTGGTGTAACCACTGTGGAGAACAGTATGGAGGTTGCTTAAAAAACTAAAAATAGAGCTACCATATGACCCAGCAATCCCACTCCTGGGCATATATCCAGAGAAAACCATAATTCGAAAGGATGCATGCACCCCAGTGTTCACTGCAGCACTATTTACAATAGCCAGGTCATGGAAGCAGCCTAAATGTCCATCGATAGAAGAATGGATAAAGAAGATGTGGTCCATATATACAACGGAATATTACTCAGCCATAAAAGGAATGAAATAGTGCCATTTGCAGAGACGTGGATGGACCTAGAGACTGTCATACAGAGTGAAGTAAGTCAGAAAGAGGAAGACAAATATTGTATAATATTACTTATATGTGGAATGTAGAAAAATGGTAGAGATGAACTTATTTGCAAAGCAGAAATAGAGTCACAGAAGTAAAGAACAAACTTATGGTTTCCAAGAGGGGAAGGGGAAGTGGGATGAATTGGGAGATTGGGATTGACATATATTCACTACTACGTATAAAATAGATAACTAATGAGAACCTACTGTATAGCACAGGGAACTCTACTCAGTGCTCTGTGGTGACCTACATGGGAAGGAGATCTATAAAAGAGGGGATGTATGTATACATACAGCTGATTCACTTTGCTGTACAGCAGAAACTAACACAACATCTTAAAGCAACTCTACGCCAATAAAAATTAATTTAAAAAAAGCGTTCACGTGTTTTTAAAATTTTTTGACAATTCTATAAGCTAAAAGATTTTATTTTCAATAGTTTTTCATTTTCTATTATTCATGATGCTTCCTGATGTTAGAAGTATGATTTTATCTTCAATGCTCCTTTTAAATACAGAAATTTCTGGGGAAGTGTGGGTGGACAGACCCTAGGGGTGCCTCAGAGTTTCCTGATATCACTTCTAATATTTTTCCTCACCTGGGGCACCTCCCCTACTTTGTCTGCCTGGGAAATTCCAATTGGTGCTTCCAGAACCTACGCACATCTCCCCGCCTCCAGAAACCTTCCATGTCTTCTCCAGGGATAGTGGCACCCTCTTCCCATGCTGCCCAAGAGCCTGGTTCATTCACACCTGGGCCCTTACATCCATCGCGTGATGCAACACAGCAGGGCTGGCCTGTGTGCTGTGGGCGTCACTGAGCCTCGGCTTCCTCCGTAGCAGAAAGAATCATGCCTATCGATTGAGGCTGGAGCGAGCAAGAGACAAGATAAAGTCTAGAAAGTACCCAGCAAGCACCTGGCACTTGGTGCATGCTCAGTGAATTTCAACTATTATATTGTTATTTTTATTATTATTATTATTATCCTCCCTGCTCTGGAAGGCAAGGGAGTGGCTTTTATCTCTGCATCTCTGGTCGCTGGCCCAGAATGTCAAAGTAAATCAATCAAACTGCGTATTGAGTAAGTATTTCTCTGCCCTTGGCACCAGCTTCTCATCTGTAAGACTGGGATGCGAGTGGCACTCTCTCCTCTGGCAGGCGACCGACTGGATGACTCGAAATGGTTCCCACGCGCCACCCTTGCCTGCCCTGCTGGAGGCTGGAGAAGTACATTTGGGTGTTTGCATTCCCAGCATCCACCAGGAGTGGCCACGTGACCCACTTCTGGCCAATGAGACACCAACAGGGGACTCGGGGAGACCCTCTACATTCCTGACAGGGTTCAGGCAGCCATTTTGCCACCACGAGGCAAAAAGTAGGCCCGTGCTAAGGATGATGAGCTGAAAGCTGGAAAGAGCCCAGTCCTCGTTGGCATCACCAGCAGCTGAGCAAGCAACCACCCATTTCCAGAATTCTCATCTGTTAGAAAAAGAAAGCCTCCGCTTGTTTGAGCTACAGTACGTTGAGTTTGCTAAGGGAAGCCAAGCACGTTGCTGACGCCTATGAGCTTGCTTTAAGATGTTCATCAAATATGGCCTCCCTTCCCTGCATTTCCTCTTCTCTTTCCTTCCTTGGCTTTGAAAAAGAAAGCTGAGGGTACAGGAAGACACTGCATGTTTGAGCCAAGGGCCTGATGTTAAGAGAGCCACTGGCCCGCATAACAGAACCTAAGCCTTTCTCACCTTCTCTACCCCAGAGAGGGGCTGGGAGCCACACATGCCCTGGGTGCCCAGACAAGACAAGCAAGACCTGGGGGTGCAGCCAGGAGAGGGTGGAGGGGGAGGCCCACGGATGCAGGCCCTGCAACCAGCGGAGGGCCCAGCCAGGTCCCTGCAGCTGGGGGAGGGCCACTGTCTGTCTGTGACAGGTGAGCGGGGAGGGGGCCCCAGGTCTTGGGCTCACCCAGACTCCTCTGCTCCTGTCAGGGGATGAAGGAACTGCCTTCCCTCAGCCCCCAGGAACTAACATTTATTGAGTGTCTACTCTGCATCAGTTTCTTTTCGTCTTCACAAGAGCCCTTTGATATCAAAGTTCTCATCCCCGTTTATAAAGGAGGAAGCTGACGGACAGGGAGACCCAGGAGAGGCTTCCCAAGGTCACGCGGCTAGGAAGTGGGGGAGTCGGGTCCCCTCCCAGAGACAACACCCGCAGTGGGGTATGTTGTTGCAGAGGTCGGTTCTTCCCTGTGTCCCACACAGGCACTATTCAGCCCCAGCTGACTGCCTCTGTCCTGGCTCAGCCTGGCCCTCCCGGGACGCCCTCCCCGCTCCGTCGGCACCTGGTTCCAGCTCCCAGACTCAGCCCTGGCCCTCCGGCAGCATAACTCATTGCCCCTGACTGAGCGCTCAGCCCTAACAGATGGGTGTCTTCACCCGTGTCTCCGGATGAGTAAATTGGGTCTCGGTGCAGCGAGGACACCACGCTGACCGGCAGAAGAGCTGGGAGGGGCCGCAGGAGATGTTTCCAGGTGAAGGCCAGGCCTCCAGAAACACGTGGTCTCTGCCCTTCTCTCCTCCCCGACGCTTGGCCCTGCAAATTGGCTTTGACCTTCCCTGCCCTGCCTTTGAGCTTCTCCCCATTCGGTCTGAAACCACAAAGGGAGGAGGAGGGGCCGGGAGAGGGCCCCGCCTCTGCGGCGCAAGGCTGGCCCTGTTTGCACAGTTGGGGGCTCGCTGCTCACCCCACCTCTGAGAGAAAGACCCAACGAGGTCATCCGTTTACTCTGGGCTTAGCGGCTCCTAGCGGGAGCTCTTTTCCTCCGAGATGGAAAGAAAGCAGACAATCTGTCAGGTGAACCCGCGACACTGTTCCCAAAGATGTCAGGGCCCCTCCGCGGGCCAGCCTGTGAGGCCAGTGGGTCCCTGGCGCAAGGAGGGAGCTTCCTGACACGAAACAGAGGCCGAGGCTGGAGCACAGCGGTCCCCAGTTTGTAATAACCCATAAGGGAAAAGACTCTGAAGAAGACTGGGTACATGTACATGCGTCACTGAATCGCTTTGCTGTACTCCTGAAACTCACACAGCCTTGTAAAGCAACTCCACTCCAATAAAATTTTTAAAAAGGTAACTTTCCATACTGCTAAAAATAAAAATAACTAAATACATTTTTTTTTCAAGTGGGAACCGGAGGCTCAGCTGATCCCTGACTGTCCTCTGCTGATGCGGCCAACAGGCCAGTCGGGGAAACCGAGGCACAGAAGAGGGATCCGGGACGTGGTGGCTGGAAGGAGCCCGGGCCACTGGCCCAAGCCCTCACTCTACACGTGGGGAATAATGAGACGAGAGGACTGCTGGAGTGTGATTTCCGCCGCTCCTCCGGTGCCTCTGGTGGATACCTGGGGGCGTTTGGGAGCCATAACTGTCCCCACCAACAAACTGCTGCTTTTGATGGATCCTTGAGCAGACAGGGCTGGTCCTTCCCACGTTTATGTGACAAGCTACCACCCCCGGAAGATGGGGACGCTGGGGAGGCCTTACCCGCAAGCGTTCGCGCCTGGCCGTCAGGACACCCGCGTTCCACCCGCCCTCCCTGGGCTACAGGTTTCTTGTCCATCAAACAAGACGTGAGATGCTCTCCGCGGCCCTTCCCCTTCCGGGGCCTGAAGCCCGGGCCCACTCTGACCCCCGAGGGGCCTGTGAGGCGATGGGAGGGGCGCCTTGGCCGGGTGACGACGTCGGGCCCTGGGAAGAGAGCTCCGTGGTGGCACCGCGGGCCTGGGGTCACGCTGACTGCGCCGGTTCACAGCCGGTCACTCCCCAGACGCGCGGCCTCAGGCAGGTGACTCAGCCTCCTGCGCTGAGAAGTGACCCCACGCAGCCTCCCTCACTGTGGCTCCTGGACGGGGGGGTCCTGGGGGGCAGTAGCGTGAGGTCCTGCCCGCCCCCAGGCCTCCTTCTCCCAGGCCCCCACCCCTGGCCTCTCCAGGAGGAGACGCAACCTCCTTACCACCCAGATGCCAGGTCACTGTGCAGCCTGCAGGGGAGAGCCGGAAGCACAGACGAATGTAATGAGTCCCTAAAACCAGGAGAAGCTGAAGGAAGGAGGGTGGGAAAGGCCCGGAGCCTGGCGGAGCAGGCGTCCACGGACCGCAGGGCCACCTCCCAGAGGATCCCCAGCACTGCCTGGGCACCAGCCAGGCCCTCGACGGCAGCGATGGATCCGACGTGCCTCCAACCCCCAGCTCTCGAGATGCTCAGAGCTTGATACTCCTGAGCCTGGGATTCGCCAACAGGAAGAAATCAGAGACCAAAATTCTCTAACCACACAATTCCAGGGTCCAGAGCCAGTGACCCAGAGGGGATGGGGGTGGCTTCCCAGGACTGCATGAGGACAAGCCCCCTCCCGGCCCCACCCACCGGATCCCCAGCTGAGCTGTGTGGCCCTGGGCAAGTTACTTTTCTTCTCTGAGGCTCATCTCACCATATAGAAAATGGAAATAAAAGGGCATCTGCTCTGTAGGCTTTTGTAAAGATTTAATAGCATGTATATAAACTGTCCAACAAACAAAATAGCTCCATAAACATTTAGAGGGTCTGAATACCCCTCCCTGTTTTTTTTTTAACTTTTTTTATTGAAGTCTAGTTGATTTACAATGTTGTGTTAATTTCTTCTGTAGAGCAAAGTGACTCAGTCATACATATATATACATTCTTTTTCATGTTCTTTTCCTTTATGGTTTATCACAAGATACTGAATAGAGTTCCCTGTGCTCTACAGGAGGACCTTGCTGTTTAGCCATCCTCTATGTACTAGTTTGCATCTGCTGACCCCAAACTCCCGATCCCTCCCTCCCCCACGCCTTCCCCCTCGGCAAGCACAAGTCTGTTCTCTACGTTTGCCCCTCGCTGTTTTCATATTCACTTTGCTCTTTCTCTTGTCCTAGACTTCCAAGTGGAGCTACCAGTATTATTCAAGGACAAAACTGATGAGAATAATGACAACATAGTAACCACACATTGAGAATTTCCTCTCTGCTGGTTAGTGTTTTATCCCCGCTTTAGAGAAGAAGAACAGAGAGGTTAGAGAGCCAGCTCCAGGCCCCCAACTAGGAAGTAGGAGGGTCGGGATTTGAACCCAGGTCAGGATGGGGCTGGCCTCTGGGTGATATTCTCCTGATACTCGCTTCCCATCTCCGGGCACCCACAGACTCTTCCTTTCCGGGGGGGAGCCTGCAGTGAGGAAAGAGAGCCAGCTCGGGCCTCCAGGGGCCACCCTGGTTGTACAAAGACAGCAATGGAGGGTGAGGCAGCAAAAGACCCGTCAACCCTTCTCCGCTTCCGAGCTCCTGGAAGCAGGGTCAAGACCACCTCCCGAGGACCCCAGTGTTTAGGCACTCCTAGCGTTTGGGGAAAGACTCAGAGATGCAGGCACCAAAGAAGGAGTTTCCAGCTGCACTTGTAACACCGCTGGCCGCGAAGACACACGGCAGACTCCACTCATCCCTCACTCTCCATTTTTCTTTTTAAGGTTGCCCCAGCTTCGGCTGAATAAGTGTGGTCCAAAGGTCTGGCCAAGACTCTTCCTGGACCGGCCTGCCACAGCCGTGTCTCTTTCTCAGGCGGCCAGTTCTATCCGCCCAACGTTCCTGGCTTCTGGAAAGGGCTCCAGCCTGTCTTCCTGCAGCTTCTACCTGTCAGCCAGGTTCTGGCCACCGAGAGCGGCGTGTATCCACGCACGGGGTGGGTGGGAGGGCAGGATCCAGTCAGAGCGACTGGGGCTGCGTGGCAGCTGCTCCACTGATCAGCTGAGTGACACCGCACACGGGACTTGGGCTCTCGGGGCCTCGCTTCCCTTATCTGTAAAGTGGGGACAAGAGTCTCTGCGGAGGGTTCTATGGGGATCAAATGAGATGACACAGTGCCCAGAACCCCAGTAATGATTATTTGTCATTATTCTTGTGATTTCTTCATCTGTGTCTGCAGTGCCTTGAAAGTAGCCGCGGGCTGCAATCATGCACTGTCACCTTGCTACAGACTCATTTTCTTCCAGCTGAGCACACGCAGCTCTTCCTTTAACGGCCACCCTATTGCTGGTCTCAGACTCTGAACATCCTGGCCAGCCTTCCTCAAGTCTCCAGGTGGGAAAACTTGGTGGAAAAGCAGCCAGGCTCCTTTTGATTGTTCACGGACAGACCTATAGATACGGAAGGAGCTTGAACAAAGCAAAGGGTAAAACCAGAACCAATCGTGACCCAGCAAATGCAGGCAGAGCCCAGCTCAGAATAAGAAACGATGGTCCTTTCTGAGGGTTTGAGTTGTCCAAAGGTGGGAAGAGCTGTCTCTGGAGGGAGTGAGCTCCCCATCTCTGGAGGTAGTCAAGGTGGACGACATCACCAGGGGTGTTATAGAAGCAATTCCTGCACTGAGTGGGAATCTGACTCACTCGACCAAACTTTACTGTTGAACGCTCTGTGCCACTTCACTCTCCTGGGTATACGGTTCACACTAAAAGGAGGACCTGAATGTGCGAAGCATTTCAAAAACCGGGCTACTTTGAAGTTGCTCTCTGCCTCTGCTTTTGCATCTGTGAAATGGGTGGGCAATAACAGTGCCTGCCCCGAGGGCCAGCAGACAGACCCCTGAGCAGCCTGGCGCACGGCGGGCCTCAGCAAAACTGGCGGCCCCGAAGCTGCGTCGGCATTGTTGTGAGGATTACAGTGATGACCGTTCCTGCAATCCAGGGAACATTTTTCTTCCTTCCTTTCTGTCTTCCTTCCTTCCTTCTTTTTTTTTTTTGTGGAAGACCCAAACAGCTTGGTATGTATTAAGTCAAGTCCCAAGAATCCGGCCCAGCGAAAAGCCTCACCCAGGGCAGCCGGGACCAGCTGGGACTGGAACCAGAGACCAACAGCACACCAGGTCTTGGACCATGTCCAGAGCCAGCCAGTCGTCAGACACGAGAGGTTTGCTGAATGTACATTACCTGCTGCCATCGTTTCTCAGGAATGGTATTCAAGGGCCAGACAGAACCGTTTCTCTCTGGAGCAACTTAACTGCTTTATAGAGGAAACGTTGGTTCTAACCCTGAACCCAGCTAGGCTTTTCGAAGCGGGGGAAATAGAAACTCACAGCCCCTCAGAAAATCTGACGTCAGCTGGCCTCGCTCCTCTGGCATTTGGAATCACGTGGTCTCTACCTGTTCCCCGAACCAGGCGGAACAGGGTTACAGCCGAGAGGATTTAGGTCAATCCGGCTCTGCACTTGGTCCTCGGGGTTGGATAATGGTCTAGACTGATGGTGTTTGGACTCTCCATGAGGCTTTGGGTCCCTAAGACAAGCCCGCGTCTGGGGTGTCTCACATGCAGAAAATCTTGGGCCACAAAGTCAGGCCACCTGGCTCCTGGTCCCAGCCCTGCCACTCACCAGCTGTGTGACCTTGGGCAGATGACTTAACTTCTCTGAGCCTCCATTTTCTCCTCGGTGAATTGGCACTAAGTCTGCTCTTTGAAGAACTGGGAGGATTCAATGAGGCTGTACTCAGTAAAGGGCCAGAACCCAGAGCTCTGGGAAGGGCTGAATCTGGGGCAGCATGATGCTTTGCACCTGCTAAGCCCACGATCTGTCTATCAGTAAATGTGGGCGTTTGAACAGGCACCAAGAGGACCCAGAAGAAAGGAGTCCCTTCTGGTCAAAGGCTGGGGACTGGGCAGTGGGCCTGGCTGAGGCTTGGGGAGGCTGGGTTTCGGGGAGCTTTGCAGCACCTTCCCGAGGCCTTGGGGGAGGGTCTGACCTCTTGCTGGAGGACAAGAAGAGAAAGCTCAGGACCAGTGGCCCGAGGAGTCGGGGAGGGAATCAGTGAACTCATGCAGCAGTGAGCGTGGGCAAGGACCACCTGGAAGACACAGCACGGGTTTGGGGGGCCCTGTGTGAGGACTCTGGGCAGCTCAGGGGACTCGCTGTAAACAAGGAAGGCCCAGTCCTTGCCATTGGGGACTTGGGGCTCAGATGCAAGTTCAGTGGTCCTCAGACCTTGGTGAGTACCAGCATTGCCTGGAGAACCAATAAAAACACAGCCGACTGGCTTCCCTGGTGGCTTAGTGGTTAAGAATCCGCCTGCCTGTGCAGGGGACACGGGTTCGAGCCCTGGTCCGGGACGATCCCACGTGTCAAGGAGCAACTAAGCCCGTGCGCCACAGCTACTGAGCCTGCGCTCTAGAGTCCGCGAGCCACAACTACTGAAGCCCGCGCGCCTAGAGCCCGTGCTCCGCAACAAGAGAAGCCACCGCAATGAGAAGCCCGCACACCGCAACGAAGACCCTACGCAGCCAAAAATAAACAAATTTAAAAAACAGAAACAAAAACACACAGCCGACCAAGACCTCTGCTCTGGGGAGACGGAGGAGTTTCCCAATTCCTAGAACAACTAAAAACGCTGGGCGTCGTTTCTCACACGAACAGAAGAGGACTCACAGACAGAGTAAGACAAATGCTGTGCAATCTCGTTTACATGAGGAATCTAAAAAAATACAACAAACTAGTGAGTATAACAAAAAAGACGCAGACACAGATATAGAGAACAAAGTAGTGGTTACCAGTGCGTGAGGCGGGAAGCAGCAAAACAGGGGTAGGAATTAAGAGGTACAAACTCTTAGGTATAAAGTAAGCTACAAGGATATCTTATACAACACAGAGAATATAGCCGATATTTTATAATAACTATAAATGGAGCAGAGCCTTTAAAAATTGTGAATCACTGTATTTCACACCTGTAACATGTAATATTGTACATCAACTATACTTCAATTTTTAAAATTAAAAAAAAAAAGATGAAAGGACTCAAAAATGGAGAGAAGGGCTTCCCTGGTGGCGTGGTGGTTGAGAGTCCGCCTGCCGATGCAGGGGACGCGGGTTCGTGCCCCGGTCCGGGAAGATCCCACATGCCGCGGAGCGGCTGGGCCCGTGAGCCATGGCCGCTGAGCCTGCGCGTCCGGAGCCTGTGCTCCGCAACGGGAGAGGCCCGCGTACTACAAAAAAAAAAAAAAAAAGTGGAGAGAAGAGGCCAGCTGGATAGGGACTTCAGGACCCGAGGAACCACATAGCAGAGAGTTGCCTCATATACCCCAGACCTTGAGCAAAAGAGTCAACAACCCAGAAATACCAATGGACAGAAATGAAAAAAAGAAAATAAAGCCTGCTCTCTCCAACTAAAGGTTCAGGAAAGGGGCAGCCTAGCAAGATAGAAAACTGTTTTTCAATTGTGGCCAAATATACAAAACACAAAATTTGCAATCTTAACCATTTTTACAGTTCAGTGGCATTCAGCACGTTCACATTGTTGTGCAACCACCACCACCGTCCATCTCTGAACTCTTTTCATCTTGCAAAACTGAAATTCTGTATCCATTAAACAGTAACTCCCCAGGCCCCCTCTCGGCCAGCCCCTGGCAACCACCATGGGACTTTATGACTCTGTGAATGTGACTGTTCTAGGTGCCTCGTACAAGTGGAATCATATAGTATTTGCCTTTTTGTGACTGGCTTATTTCACCTAGCATAATGTCCTCAAGGTTCATCCATGTTATAGCGTGTGTCAGAATCTCCTCCCTATTTAAGCTGAGTAATATTCTATTCTATGTATGCACTATACCACATTTTGTCTCTACATGCGTCAATGGACCTTTGGGGTACTTCCACCAAAAGGCTATTATAGATAATGCTGCTCTAACCTTCAGCACGCCAATATCTCTTCAAGACCCTGCTTTCAATTCTTTCTGGTATATACCCAGAAGTGGAATTGCTGGATTATATGATAATCCTATTTTTAATTGTTTGAGGAATCACCATATTGTTTTCCATAGTAGTTGAACCATTTTACATTCCCACCAGCAAAGCACATGAGTTCCAATTTCTCCACATTCTCTCCAATGCTTGTTATTTTCTGGGTTGGTTTTCTGTTTTGTTTTGTTTTTGATAGCAATGATTCTAATAGGTGTGAGGTAGTATCTCATTGCGGTCTTGATTTGCATTCCCCTAATGATTATTCATGTTGAATAGATCCTTACTGGCCAATTGTATATCTTCTTTAGAAAAATGTCTGTTCAAATTCTTTGCCCATTTTAAAATCAGAGTTTTTGTTGTTGTTGTTGAGTTGCAGCAGTTCTTTACGTATTCTGGATGTTAACCCCTTATCAGATATACGATTTGCAATTTTTTTTCTCCCTTTCTATGGGTTGGTTTTCCACTCTATTAATTGTGTTATTTAATGCATAGATTTTTTTTTTTTTATTTCAGTGTGGTCCAATTTACCTATTTTCTGTTTAGTTGCCTTTTGGTGTCATATCCAATAAATCATTCATAAATTCAATGTCATGAAGCTCTTCCCTTATGTTTTCTTCTAAGAGTTTTACAGTTTTAGTTTTTACATTTAGGTCTTTGAGTTGTATATGGTATAAGGTTCTATCTTCACTCTTTTGCAGGTGGATATCCAATTTTCCCAACAGAATTTGTTGAAGATTATCCTTTCCCATTGAATAGTCTTAGAACCTTTGTCAAAAATCATTTGACCATATATTTGAGGGTTTATTAAGATGAAACTTTTAGTCAATAACCGCTCTACTCCAATCAAACAGCAGCCAACTGTCCCTAGAGAGTGTGTCCTCTTCTCTCCACCTTTCAGAGTCTTCTTATATTTGTTTATATATAGCCTGGAGGATTTAGTTGTGCTTAGTCATAGGAATCAGGGAAAGCACATCTAGTTCATCTTCCTGGCACTAGAAATTCTGTCCTATGTCCTGTATCATTTTGATATATACCAATTTTTTTAGCATTATATTTCCCCTGACCCAGCCCTGGAATCAACCACTTCTCCAAAGAACCGTGGTTCCTTCTACTGGAGAATGATACTTAGAAACCAAGATTTGTGTGCTAGATACACTCATTGCTCCTGAGGTGTCACTGCCTCTAGGCCCTCTCAGTGGACAGAGCCAGGAAACGTGTGCATATACACTAACCCATGTATGTGCACACATCTATGTTTATTTATCTGTCCGTTTATATGTGTGCATGTGTGTGTGTGTGTGTACACATGAGTTCATACTGACATTTCCAACTCTAACCTAATACCTCGGGGTTCCTTCTAGCATTTCCTCCTTCCTTATGTGTAAGTTCTTTCTCTGAAGTGATAAACCTGTCCTTATCCACAGTAGATTACTTATTTGTTCAACCCTAGCATACATGTACACGAGTGTCAGAACATTAACCTGTACCGTGTGAGAAACACACTCACCAACCAGAGTACCGTGTTTGTGGACGGTCCACTTTATTTAGCCTTACAGGAACCAAACAAAACACTATTTTCCAAAGTTTCTGAGGTAGCTACTCTTACCCCCACCTCCTTAAATGCGATTATGTCACTCATTTGTAATAAAATTTGATTCATTGGTCACAATCTGCGTTCCATTTGGGTTCCCCTGGTTGATTTTTTAGAATTTGTTTCTAGTAAAACTCATTTTTTTGGTGTGGTGTACAGTCCCAAGGCTTTGACAACTGCATAGAGCTGTACATCCAACCAGCACAGTTCCAAACAGAATAGTTCCGTCGCCCCAAACTGCCTCTGCGCTGCTCCTTTGTACTCGACCCCTCTCCCCAGCCCTGCAATCACCTATTTGCTTTCTGTCCTGATAGGTTTGTCTTTCGCAGAATGGCACATAAATGGAACCCTAGGCTATGTTATCTTTTATTTCTAGCTTCATTCACTTAGCAGAATGCATTCATCCATGTAGTTTTGTCTTATTATTATTTTTTTTATCGCTGAAGAGTGTGCCATTGTAAGGGTATAGCTTGCTTACCTGTTCCCCTCTTGAAAAACATCTAGTTTGTTTCTAGTTTGGGTTGATTACGAATAAAGCTGCTATGGACATTTGCATACAGGTTTTTGTGTGGACATCAGTTTCCACTTCACCTGAGTCAATATCTAGAAGTGAAAAGGCGCGATCGTATGGTAGGGCTGTGTTGGACTTTTTGAGAAACTGCCAGCTGTTTTCCAAAGTCGTTGTACATTTCTGCATTCCCACCAGTAACGTATGAGAGACCCCGTTGTGCCACATCCTTGTCAGCCTCGGCACGGTCAGTTTTGTCTGTTTATTTTGGCCAACCTAACAGGTGTGTCTTGGGATCATTTTAATTTGCATATCTCTGACCATTAGCTGTGCTGACCATCTTTTTCATGGGCGTATCTGCCACTTGTATGTCTTCTTTTGTGCATTTTTAATTGGGTGACTTATTTCCTTATCATTGACTTTTGAGAGTTCTTAATGTACTCTGAACCCAAGTCTCCTCTTCATTTTGAAGAAGTTCTAAATTTTGGTAGATTCCAACGTATCGATTTTTCTTGTTGCAGATTATTTTTTTGCCTCACCCAGGTCACACATATTTTCTCCTAGAAATGCCTAGTTCTAGATTTTACATGTGGATCTACAGTCCATTTTGAGTCATTTTTTGGTATATGGTGTGAGGTACGGATCGAAATTCATTGTTTGCCTATGGATGTCCAATTATTCCAGCACCAGTGGTTAAAAGACTATCTTTTGGCCATGGAATTGCCTTTGCCCTTCTGTTGCAAATCACCTGGCCATTTATATGGGTCTATTTCCAGGCTCTCGATTCTGTTTATTGATCTATGTGTCTATCCCATTGCCAATACCACTCTGTTTTGATTGCTGTTGTTTTGAAGAAATCAGGTCATCTAAGTTCTCCAATATTATTCTTTTTTTTCTATAAATTTATTTATTTTATTATTTTGGCTGCGTTGGGTCTTTGTTGCTGCACATAGGCTTTCTCTAGTTGTGATGAGCGGGGGCTACTCTTCATTGCAGTGCGTGGGCTTCTCATTGTGGTGGCTTCTCTTGTTGTGGAGCACGGGCTCTAGGTGCGTGGGCTTCAGTAGTTGTGGCACATGGGCTCAGTAGTCGTGGCTCGTGAGCTCTAGAGCGCAGGCTCAGTAGTTGTGGCACATGGGCTTAGTTGCTCTGCGGCACGTGGGATCTTCCTGGACCAGGGATCGGACCTGTGTCCCCTGCATTCGCAGACAGATTCTTAACCACTGTGCCACCAGGGAAGGACCTTCAATGTTATTCTTTCTTCAAAATTATTTTGCTCTTCTGGCTCCCTGGCCCCCAGGACGCCCCACCCTGCCTGCCTGCTGGGAGACCCCACCACCTGCCCTTGCAGTTGACCCTCAGGCTATTTTCTCTCTCCTGCCCCTCCTTCCCCTCGGCTGAGCAGTTGCCATGGTTTCCCCACTCCTCCTTGGCTCTCTCATATCCTCCCAGTCCTTGGCTCCCCAGCACTGACGGCCCCCAGGTTAATCCTTCATGGTCTCAGGCCACCCCCAGCAGGCCTTTCCACCCACAGGCCTGGTCTGACCACGTGGTTTCCTTGCATTGAGACCCTTGGACCCTCTCCTCTGCATCCAGTTCAACCTCTGTCTGCCCAGAGCAGAGGACACAGGCTCAGAGTCAGAGAGACTGGATTTGACCCTGGCCACACCCCCTCTTATGGCCGAAGTGGCACGGCCTCGCCAACCTGGAGAGGGGGAAAGCCCTCTGCACACACTCTGCCCGTCCCACCACCTCTGGCTGCCTCTCCGTGTCGGCCAAGTGATCACAGCAGACCCTGTGGGCTGCTGTCAGCTCTTGTGCTATTGCCTGGTGGGGCTGAGAAATTTCCTCTTGAATGGGGCCCCAGATCTGCTGTCAGGGCTGGGCTTGGAGGAGGCTGTGGCCATCCCCCTGGACTGGGGCCCACACGGGCTCTCACCTGGACAGGCTGCCGGCACATGGCCGTGCCCTCATGCCTTCACTCACTCAGTGATGGCGAAGCCACGGCTGAGGTCGCTCAAGTGAGCGGTGTGACCGGCTCTCCAGTTGAGAGAGCACTGCCAGCCGCATGCCCCTCTGAACTGCCACCCATGTCATGACGTGGGAAGGAAGCTCGGCCAGCAACAGGACGCATTCAAGCGCACAGGGACGTGGTGGCCACCTGCTCGGTCGTCTGTAAATGCTGGTCTGCAAATTGCCCTCTCTCCACCGTAACAATCCAGGCAGACACTCATTCGCTCACTGACTCCACAGACCCGTTGGGGGGCGGGGTGGGGGTGGGGGTTGCTGGGAACGCGGAGGAGGTGCGGCCCGTGCTCACCCTCGAGAAGCCCACTCTTCAGGAACCCTTGGGGACCACCACGCGCAAACGCCGGGTCGTAGGCATCAAACTCCCTTGGAGTGAAGGGAGCATGGGCAGCCCTGCGGGGGGCCCTGCCCTGTCCCTGTCCTCCCTCGGAGACACCTCTGTGACGCAGCAGCTGCACCACTCCTTCACCTTCCACTCGCTTCTCAAGCCACGTGGTCTGATTTCTCCCCAACCCACCAAAACGGCTCGGATCTCAGGTTCAAGCCCACCGCCCTCCTCCTCCGGCCAGAGCCCGCCCAACTCTCCGGCCTCACCTGGACTCCACCCCCTCTCTCTGTTCACTCAGCCATTGTGCTCTTCTAGCGTTTTCTCTATTGTTGCATAACAAATTCCCACAAAACTTGGTAGCCAAAACAACAATAGCATTTATTATCTCACCTGGTTTCTGTGGGACAGGAATTCGGGAGCGGCTAAGCTGGGCCGTTCTGGCTCAGGGCCTCCAGGGAGGCTGCCGTCAGCGGGACTGCAGTCATCCAAAGGCGGGACCGGGCTGGGGGTCCAGGTCCAGGACGGCTCCCTCCCCTGGCGGCAGGGACCCAGAGGGCAGGGTGTCGTCTCCGCCTTCCTCAGACTTGAGGAGCCTGAAGGGGCAGCCACACACCAGAGGGGGAAGAAGTAAATGGGGAAATTATTAAAAAACCAAAAATGTTTACCAAGAGGGGCAAGCGCCCAGCTACACATAGCTGAGACCAGAGCAAGAAATCTAATTGAATCCAAGAGCCACCCTCGGGTGTGACTGCAGTGCTGTCCCTTTCCTGCTGCGTCCAGGAACCCCCCTCCCCTGGAGACCAGCCTTGCCCAGTACAGGGAGGCCCCTCAGCATCCCCGCCGTTCAGCCCCTGCCAGCCCCTGTCCTGAGACCTCCACACTCCAGGGCAAGGCAGACGCTAAGAAACGGGGCCTCCCCTGTGCTGGGGCATCGTCCCGCGGCTCCCCTGCCCTGCCTTACCGGTGACACTGTGTTGGCTCTGACGACCAAGGCAGGGTGGCTCTGAGCTGCTCTGCATGCCTGCGGGGCCCCAGCCTGCCCCCCTCCTCCCCTCTCGGCTCTCAGCCGGTGTCCTCCCCCATGTCCCGCGTGGGCAGCTGGTGCTTCAGCCACATCCTGCAGGCCTCGGCCTGGGCATCCCTCGGCTCTCCCGGAGGCTCCCTGGGCCCCGCTCTGACAGGGATGCACGGGCGTGTACCCGGGTTGCGGGTGGGCCTGGCACGGTGCCCAGAGCTCCCCTGGGCAGTTAAACAGGCGGGAAGCTGGAGTGGATACCTGCAAGCTGGGGCTGCAGCCTCGGGTGTGTGTCTTCACAACCAACTCGAGCAGTTTCTGGTTTGTGTTGTTTCCTTCACGCTCTCCGTGCGGAGGCCCCCGAGGTTCCGAATCTGGCCACCCCTTCACTGGGGCTCTCCTGCTCAGGGGCTGCTCAGAAAACGTGTTCTGGGCACTTCTATTTCCAGGGCTGGAGGCCCCTGCCTGACCCCTCCTCCGCCCAGCTCCCAGAAGCAGCCCTGGGGAGCTCAGGAACGGAGTGGTTTACAGGAACCACTGACGTTTGTAACTGATCACCAAAGTGGCATCTATTCACCGTGGAAAATTTGGAAAACACATAAAAGCAAAAATAAAATAAAGGCAAATCAAGTAAAATGAAATAAGGTAAAGTAAAATAAAATTAGAGTAAAAAAAAAGTAAAGGAAAATTAAAAAGTAAATAAAAAAGTAAAATTACAAAGTAAAATAAAATTACAAAGTAAAATAAAGTTCAATAAAATTAAAAAGTAAAGTAAAATTACAAAGTAAAATAAAATAAAAAGGTAAAATAAAGTTAAATTAAATTCAAAAGTAAAATAAAATAAAATAAATCCCCCGTAATGCCACTAGCTGCAGGTGTGTGCTCCTTACATTCTGGAACACTCCCTTTCAGGCTTTTCTGGGCCTCTATGCTTTAAGAAACAAAACCCAAGTGGGTGATATCGGGCACTACTTTGACGCCTGTTAAGTTGGGCAGCTCTGCAGGGCACCGAGTCCTCGCGTTTTCTCACAATACCCAGAGCACAGCCCGGCCGCACCCCCTGATGTACGGAACCGATCCCACATAGATGCACATTGCGGTTGTTTCTAATTTTTCCTCCTTTTATGCAAGACTCCACCTCGTGACCCTCCTCGCAGCAGATTAAGACTCTGGAAGCATTTGAAGCTCTCACCCGGCCTGCCCCCCAGAAGGTGCCTGATTCAATACAAGCAGTAAAATCAGTGTAAGGACATCTGGCAAAGTCCTCGCTTTCCCCTGTTGCATTAGGCCTTGTTTGAAGCGTTCCACTCATTTTTCCATTTATTTTCTGCTCATTTCGGGGGAGGGGAGGCCCCGGCTTTGCCGGCATCCTCAGTACGGGTGAGGGCTTCCCGGCTCAGCTGTGACGCTCACCTTCGGGTCACTTTCAGGATCAAGGGCTCTCCCACGTGGAAGCCTCACTCACCATGGAATCCATCACCTGTCCCACACCTGCACTGCATCACCCTCTGCTGAGTGACCGATTCCTGCCAAATGCCCCCACCTCCCCTGTCCCCTATGCAGCTGGCCGGCGTCAGGATGATGGGTAAACCAGGGGTACGACCGTCTTGGGCGCAGATGTCCTGGGCCCTGGGGTGGGCCTGAGCCCAGAGGGTTCAGGGCAGGAGCAGAACGTCCCTGGGCCTATGACGGGGGAGATGCTGAGAGAGGCCGGGGGCTTGGAGCACTGACACCCAAGTAGCCTCGCCCAGGCTGCCTCCAGACACGCTCGCCAGTCCTCGACGGGGCCCGTGCCGCCTGTTCTTCCCTCTGAGATCCTCCACCCATGCCTGCCCGCTGAGATCCCACTCACCCTTCCACATGGCCCCCACCCCGTGGAGCCCTCCGGAAGGCTCTCGTCCCCGGGCACCTGTGTGGGCCTCCCCACGGCTCCCGTGACAGCACCCCTGGGAAGCACGAGGGTGTGTCCCTAACTGGTCTGTGACCTCTGACAGCAGCGGCCACAGCACAGGGCTCAGCAGAAGCGTTTGCGACGGAATGACCCAGCACGGTGGAGGGAGAGGGGGATCGAGGCGCGTTTTTCTTTGTTCTTTTACCACCCAGCTCAGTGACACCCCAAAACCAGAAGCACAGAAATGCACCCAGAGCTGGAAACTCAGGAATAGGGGAGTTCTTACCTGTGGTGGAAATGTGCAGAAATCCCAGAGTCAGCAACGGGGTCACCAGGACC
Organism: Globicephala melas; assembly: GCF_963455315.2. Taxonomy (NCBI): domain Eukaryota; kingdom Metazoa; phylum Chordata; class Mammalia; order Artiodactyla; family Delphinidae; genus Globicephala; species Globicephala melas. The sequence continues at coordinate 114,178,832 of NC_083320.1, forward strand.
CCCCGCCCAGTACCAAGCCCTCAGTGCCCAGCACTGATGGGACCCCCCCTTTCCTGAGGAGCACTGACTTGTTTCCCCCTCAGGACAGCTCCTTCCTCCAGGCGAGCCCTCGTCCCCACGGCAGTGTCTCTGTCTACGTGGTCACCCCATGTGACCCCAGCTCAGCACCAGCATTCAGCAAACTAACTCGTTAAGGAATCCTTTAAGGGCGGCTCCAACACCAACTCTTCCAGGAAGCCATCCTTGACTGCTTCAGCCTTCAGCGATCTCTTCTTCCTCTGGTCCCTCAGAGCAACTATTCTTGGTACCACACTCACATGACCTTACAATTTGGTTTTTAAAAAAATTTTCTCCAAGGAATGCATAAGATGGTAAAGGCAGGATTGGACAAAGCTGGACGTTGAACCGTGAGGCAGGCCCTTCGAAGGCTGGGCCAAGTGGTGAGGCACTCTGGGCGGAAGTGGCCGAACCTCTCTCCACTGCACCCTGTTGCTGGCTGTCCCCCGGCAAGGGCAAGGGCGTGGCCTGGCGAGGAGGCTCCTGCTGCTGAGGCCACCCTGGGGAGCACCCCCCGCCCCGCCCAGGGATGTCTGTGGTCCACACTGCCTGCAGCTGGGCAGCTGGCCCTTCCTCACAGGAGGATCTGCAGCGAGGTTGGGGAGGGGGCCGGGGAGGGGGCCAGGGCGTGTGCATCTGCACCGTCCACCACAGACAAGAATGAAAAATTTCAAACAAACATGGAACAGTTTTAGCACACAGTTCGAGGACTGCCAAACGATGGCTCGGAGGCCGAATCTGGCCCACTACCTGTTTTGGAAACTGTTTTACTGGGACACGGCCTCGCTCATTCCTTTTGTTCTACGTCTATTGCCTGTGGCTGCTTTGGTCCTGAAACAGCCATAGAGATTAAAATAGTCCCAACCCGGCCCTTTGCAGACAAAGTGTGCTACCCTGGCTCCAGCTGATACTTGTGGGGACAGAAGCCCCGCTCAAGGTGGCTTCTGTGGGAAATCACACACCGCACACACACACACGCATGCAAGCCCATGTGTGGGCACACGCTGGCATACACACGCGTGCATGCACGCAGCACACAGGCACCCCCGTGCTGCATTAAGCATTCTGGCCATAGCTGACCGGTCTCAGAGAATGTTCCTGACCCAGGTGGAACCAATCAGATTCCTTCTCACCAGGAATTTGAAAACCAGTCGCAGGTACGTTTGTGGCTTTGCTTGAAGACAAAGGTCTCCAGAGCTGCCCTGATTCCAACACTGATGACATTGTTGCTTTCAGGCATCGCTAATGGCCCGCGGGTCTTCCCTGTGCGGGTCCCTCACAAACACCAAAATCTATGTGTCAAAAACTGTGTCAAGTCACCGCCTGTGGTGAGCAGCCTCCAGGATGGCCCCCACGACCTTGGCCTCCTGACTCCCGATCTGCGTGAGCTCCTCTCCCATTGAATAGGAGCTGATCTGTGACACCGAGAGAACACAGGGGAGCTCCCCCTGGCCTCCGTGTGGGTGAGCAGCGGCCAGGGCATCTGGTGAGGGAACAGGCGAGGACCCCCGGTCAGCACTGCCTTGTCCACATTGCCAAGGAGCCAGCTGGAAAGACAAGCTCCCAGCCTCAGTCAAGCTTTCGGGGGACCAGAGCCCCGGACAACATCTTGACTTAACCTCAAGAGACATCTCCAGCCAGGACCACACTGCTAAGCTGCTCCCAAATTTCTTACCCGCGGAAACCGTGAGTGGTATTAAATGTTGATTAAGCCATTAGGTTTTGGAGTAATTTGTCACAGACAACTAACACCCTCTACAAACAGATTTGCCCTCCAGCGTCCTTGTTTCCTCCCCATCTTCAGATCTCAATAGTCACAGAGTCCGTTTTTTCTTCACTGCATCCCACCTGCTGATTCGATCTTACGACGTCTCTCACTTTTCATCCTCTGTCCTCTGGTCCCTATTTCCAGCAGCCTCGGAGCGAGAAGGGCCCTTTACTGAGAATCCACTGTGTGTCAAAGTACCTACTGTGTGCCCTACTCCTGATGCAGAATTTGAGTACTCACGGAAGAGTCATGACAGCTGGATGAAATAGGTTTGTTGTCCCCGCTTTACAGCTGAAGCGCCTAGAGGGCTGAGAAGCTCGGGAACCTCTCTGTGTCACCCCAGTTGGGTAATTAGGGAATCAAGTTAGAACCCAGGTTTGTCCCAGAGCCCACACTGGTTGCCAGCCTGGCACTGCCGCAGCTCAGCCCATGTCCTCTGTGATGGCCCGGGGGCTCTGGAAGTAACCCCTTCTCCCCCTTCTGCCTTCCTGGATTCATCTTTGACGTCACAAGCAACTCTGCTTGCAAGGCAGATCTGACCTCTCTCTCTCAAGTTACCAAGGGCCCCCACCCTAGTGTCCCTGTCCTGTCCATCCTGCAGAGCTCAGCTCAGCTGCCCCTCCTCACGGAGCCTACTGACCCCTCTCCTTGCACGCCTGGAACTCTTCTCTCCTGCCGGTCACCTGTCGGTTCTTGGTTTACAGAAGGTGGTACACACGCTTGATGCCCTGTAATCGCCCACAGGCTCTTAAAGAGAGACTTCTAGGCCCGCCTGGGACGCCCAGGTCCATGAAAAGGGATTTGTATATGTAGGTGGAGTGACTATAGCATAATTAATGACTGAGCCTATGAGGGAACATGCACGGGAATCAATGAATCAGTAATCAATAGCTCTGTAAATGAGTGACTTAGGTCATGAATGATTGGTTGGTTGATTGAATGGGACAGTACCTACGTTCTGTATCACAGTTTTATGTGTATATATATATATATATATGTCATAGTAAAATATTTTATTATATACATAATTGGGGTAATATTCAAATATTTAACAAGCAGTACAGCATGGGCACCAACCAGTCAGGGAGGAAACCCCCCCATAGGGCTAGATCAGGTCCTGAGGCCCCCACTGGACCCTGGGGAGGTCAGGGGCATGTCCCAGGGAAGGACCAAAATGGCCAGGGGGGAGGGGCGCTTGAGAAGCACAGCTCTTCACCCACTTTGCAGAAGCGTCTCTGCAAAGATGCTGGCGGATGCAGCCCTCCCTGCACGTGGAGTTTCCTGAACACGCCCATGGCCAGCCCTGGGCTGAGATTCACGCTCAGGTCATTCCATCCTCAAAGAGCACGAGAAGGCAGGAGGGACTGGCCACTGGCCCATGTTCTAGTGAGGACACCCAGACAGACTCAGAGGCTGAGCTGCTCATTGGAGGTCGCACGGCCAGAAAGTGGCTGAACCAGGCCCTGGACCCGGCCCGCGGAGGTGTCCTCTGGGACAGTGCAGCGTGCGGCCACACAAGTGGTGGATTGCCGGCGCACTGCACCTGCGCAGGTACTGGGAGGGGCCAGCAGGACGGCGTGATCTTCAGGATTGGTGGCTTGTCTCCCCCCAGAGTCGGGGCATCACCCCAGGCTTTTGGGGGGTGGGGTGTTTGAGGGTCCCTGGGGCAAACCCGGGGATTGGGACAAACCTGGGGATTGGTTGAGGCGCTGGCTCTCAGGAGGCGTGGCCTGAGCCAAGCGCCGCCCCCGCCCCAGGGTCCTCCTCTCCAGAGTTGGGATGCTCGCCCTCCTCGAGCTAGATCTTCAGAGGAGACACAGGCGTGCACCTGGCAGTGGGGCCACGGCAACTCCTGACCGCGTCTTCCAGGAACAAGAGCTTTTGGCAGGACTGGCCCCATTCGCCACTGGCCACTGTGGGACTTTGGGCATCTACAAAAGGGGGCGACGGGAGCAGGTATTGCCTTTCAGGTTTGGTCTGAAGCTCAAAGAAACAACCTATAGGAAGGGATCCGGACACATTTCCTGTCACTCTTTTAAACGATATAGGTCCCGGGCAGTGTGGAAAGTCTGAGAGTGAAAGGGACCAACGGACAATTGAGCCTGTCCAGCCCCCCTGGGCTCGCCCCCCGCCGCCTCCCTCACCCCTCCAAGCTCTTCAGAGGGCGGAATAATTTCTCCTTCGTTTTCACTTCTAATCACAAAATAATTTTGGTGCCCAGAAGCCTTCCCCTCTCGGAGGAACATTTGTGCGGGATGATATCAGCCTAATTAAGTGCTGCAGCTCCGGGGCTTCAATGTCTCCGCAGACCCGCGCGCTCCCAGCCAAGCCGCGCCGGCCGGCCGGCCGCCTACCTGCCCACGCGGCTTCTGGAGCCTTCCGCGGCACCCCCCTCCCGCCGGGACGGATGACTTGAGCGGGCGCCAGGAGGCGGCGGACCAGGTGTCCGCTCGGCGGGGCCGGAGGCGGCGCGCTCTGCGCTCTCGGGCCTGAGAGGCGCAGGCGTGTTCGTGCTGCAATGCGCCTTTGTTCGCCTTGGCAGCGCCGCGGCCTCCCTGGGGCCGGCCCCATAAAGGGGTTCTGTTCGGGCTGGAGGGCTCATTGTCGAAAAATTGTCCCTCGAAAAATTAGCATGGTACACTGGAGAAAGCGGAACGCCCGGCAAATGACAGCTGCTGGCCCCAGACGAGGGCCAGAAAGTGGGGTTGTGCAGGCGCCCGCTCCCGGGCACCCCTTGCTCCTGGGCACCCCTTGCTCCGGGCCTGCGGTGGGCCCGCGGGTGGCCTCGGGGGCCGGCAGGGCCCAGGGCAACAGGGGCAAGAGGCGGGTGCGGCTGCGTTTGGGGTTGGTGGCTTGCCTCCCCGCAGCGTCGGGGCATCCACCCAGGCGCCATGTTTGGGGGCCTGTGGTGTTCCAGGGCCCCTGGGGCAGAGTCAGGCTCAGAGGGGCAGCTGGCTTGGAAAGGGGTGTGGGTGGGGTCCGGGGAGGGAAAGAGAGACAGAAAGGGAGCGCCTGAAGGTTATGCGGTTAATTGAACGTCAACAGCCACAGATACGATTACGCCCCTGTGTCTTTCTCCCAGTGTGTTGATGGAAAAGTAACTAGATTAAAAGCGCCGGGAGCCCGGGTTGGAGGGGCCAGGCCGTGGGGGAGAGATCCCTCCTGAATGCCGACCCCGGGCTCCCCGCAGCCCCAGCAAGGAGGGAAAACAGTCAATTAGGGAGGAGAGAAAAGACAGAGTGAGCTGTGGTTTGGCATTTGCATAAAGGCTGGGGCCCCGAGGCTGCCACCCTTAGTGAGGGAGTGGGGCTTCCCAGGGGAGAGGCTGGGGGTGTCATGGGGGTGAGGCGCACGGTAACTGTTGAAAGTCTCAGCCAAACACCCTCCGTGAGGCAGGGCCGAGGGCGCCCGGGCCTGTACGTGGTACACGCGGGTGTACGTGTGTGCCCACTGGCGTGTGAGTATTTCTGGTTTCACGCTGCTCCCCTCTGTGAAGTCGTGGGTATCTTCCTGTGTCCGTGCTTGAAGCAGGTTGCACCTGCGTGGCTTGCACTGACCCGACGCTCGCACGGTGTGACCCCAGGTACAGACTTCTGTAGGCGCGCACTGCACCTGGGCACCCCTCGTGGGCTCAGGAGCACAGCCAGGTCAGGGGGATGTGCATCTGCCATCTTGAACCCCCCAGCATGGGAAGGCTGGAGCCTCAAGGTTCCCTGTGCTTCTCGGGAGCCCGGCCCTGGAACCGGCCCCCAGGCTCACTCCACATTGGCGCTCCCTGGAAAGTCCTTCCTGATCTTTCCAGCCTGCCATTTCCGGGAAGCCCCCTACCCCCCAGCCCAGCACCCCACCCTCTCCCACTCCCCAAGCAAGCAACCTCTTCTCCGTACAGGCAGATTTTAGGCTGAGAGGAAGGAAGGTGAGCCAATCTGGACTCGGACCCCTCAGAGGTCGAATGCCAGCTCTCGCTTGTGACTTGGAGCAAATGGCTCTCTCAGAGCCACCGGCCACTTACAAGGAGGTAATCAGATCCCGCGACAGGGCTGGTTTAGGAGTTCAAGGGGATCCTGTGTATAAGCACGAAGAAGTCCTACTTGCACCCCAGCTCTCCCGGGGCCGTCCCAAGTCACACCTGTGACCCCAGCATGATTATTTATTGTGCCTCTACTCTCAAAAGTGTCCTGGTTTAGATAATAAATCATACGGTCACCCCCAGCGTAAGTGGGGCTGGGATAAAAATTCCCCCTTCTCTCTCCTTGCTGTCCCTTCTCTGGTGGTGCGATGGGTTGCTTCACTGCTTCCTGACTCTGGACCCCTGCAGAGAGGCCCTCCTGGAGACGGGAGCATCCCTTCCCCACCCTCGCCAGGCCTTGGGACTGGTTGTTGCCCCGTGGACACTGTGGCTGAGTGTCCAGGTGCAGAGCTGGCCTCAGGGGCTCCGGTGCAGCTGACCGCCCTCTGCCCGCTGGGTCCACAGCAAGGGACAAACGAGGCCACAGATATCGCTGTAAACCTGGGTGAAACCACCGGACGGTCACGTTTATGTACCCGCTGTCCAACCGAATCACTCCTTTACTGCAAATGTGACCCCCTGCATATGCGGGCCAGAGGCTGTCAGTCTTTCCCTGATTACCCGGGGATGGGGCTTCGGTCAGCATTTCACCCTAAGAACAGCTCTTATCCGTGTGGGTGAGGGTCTCGCTTAAGTGACCAAGTGGTCCCTCACCACAGATTCCCAAAGAGGCCCTAACTAATTGCTAATTGTTGCTCCCAAGTTTTCGACATTCACCCGTGTAGATGAAGGCCTTCCGTAAATGACTCAGGAGGGCGGCCTGGGGGCCGGGGGCAGAGCCCTGAGGCCTTCGTAGCTAAGATGCACACTGCTTGGAGAAATCGTATCGGTTTAAACCTCTGCTAATGGGGCTGTGGGCTCTTTCCGAAGTCAGAGACCCATTTTGCCCTCGGGTCCAACATGCGGGGTTCTTCTCGCCTTCTGGGATCTGGAGCCCTGTGCATCCTGACCTCTCCGTGAGCGAGGCCCACGTTCCTCTGGGGTCTTGATCCCGAACCCCATGCTTCTGGGAGGTCAGCAGGGACTTGATGAGGCACGTGGACTTCACCCTGAGAGCAGCAGGGACCCCGGGAGGGTGTGGGGGACGGGCTGCGGTCTGATTTGCACGCTAGCTATTCACTCTGCCCGAAGCGGGCAGAAGACGAGAGACCAGCTGGGAGGCGACTGCAGGAGTCCAAGCCAGAGGAGGGCGGCCTGGACCAAGACGCGGGGCGCGGGGGTGTTAAGAGGAGGAGGGCGAGCAGATGTCTTGGGGGCAGGTCCTCTGGTCCTCAGAAACAGGCTGCATGGGGGACTGCTGGACGAGGAGAGCCGGGGTGACTCCCAGACTTCCAGCTGTGGGGAGGGCCATGGAGGAAGAGGCAGGGGTAAGCTCAGGAGAGGGCTGCCCCTCCCCACACCCCCACCCTCCTGGCCGCCAGCCGGATTGTGACGGCGGCCAGGCCTGTGCCCTCATGCCGTGCTGCCCAAAGCCCATCCTGCCTCTCTGTCTCCCCCCACCTTGGAGCCCAGCCCTTGTCTCTTCCTGCTGAGCTCTGGACGCCTTTTCTGACAGCGGGCGTCACCTCCTCCAGGAAGCCCGCCCTCACTCCCTCCTACCGCTGTACTCAACACACAGGAAATGTTACATTTCACCCACATGCGCGTGTGTATGTGTCACCTTCCACCCCCACCTCCACCCCAGGGGATAGAGTGTGGCTGGCGATCCCCCTAATGCGGGCCTGTCGGGGAAGGAGGGGTGGGGGAAGGAGGGAGGCAAGGCACGGGGTGGGGGGGAATCCAGCTCTACCAGGAGAAAATAGGCAGCCGTCAGAGCCGCCCGGCCGAGCGAGCACAGTGGGGCGCGCTGCCTCTCACCCTGGCAGGGGGCGTGTGCCTGCCCCCCCTGCCGTGGGACGCGGTGACATGAAGGGCAGAGCCCCGCGCTGGCCCTAGGGCCTGGCCTGTCGCTCGATTGCCACAGGCCTCTCAGGGCCTCAGTTCATCTCTTTTGTAAAATGGGGTGATGGGGAGGGAGGTTGTGGGCTGAGGGAGGAGAGCGGTTCCTTTGGTTTTTCTCTTAAAGTCTTTATTGAATGTGTTACAACATTGCTTCTGTTTTATGTTTTGTGTTTTTGGCCGCGAGGCATGTGGAATCTTAGCTCCCCGACCAGGGATCGACGCTGCACGCCCTGCATTGGAAGGCGACGTCTTAACCACTGGACCACCAGCGAAGTCCCAGGATAGTGGTTTTCAAACTTTGACACCATCCTGAAGGAAGGGATGTGCCCTTGAGTGGAGTTGGGGCCCCAGGGCTTCAAGCCCCAACCTCAGAGCACACAGCCCACCCCTAGTAAGTCTTGGGTCCCGTCCTGGACCCGCCTCGTTGCCTTTTGTTAGTCTCCCCGCCCCATGAAGCTCCTCTGGATTCTTCAGTGCCGTGCTGGGAGAGGAGCTAGCTCCATCCTGAGCCCTGGCGCGGGGGCGGGACTGCCGCACCCCAGCTCGTGGCCGCAGCCACCGGGTTTCCAGCCTGCAGCCCAAGGTGCTGGTGATGCAGTTGCAGTGCCCGGAGCTCAGGGGTGGGGCTCCGGGTGCCTCCACACACTTCAAGGCTCAGACCCCGGCAGCTCTGGGGAGGAGAAGTGGGGTCGAGAGACCTCAGCCAGGCTTGGGGTTCCCTCGCTCGGCAACGGGACAGGGCTAGAGCTGAGACCCACACGGGCTATGCCAGTGACCGCCCGGTGGAGGGTCCCAGAGACAGCAGGTGCGGCACTGCCCATGCCACTCCACCCCCGCCCTCACCCTGTCGGGCCAGGTGCAGAGCGTTAGGCTGCTCTCAGTATCTCCCTTGTTTGGACTGACCCACTTGGCTGGGCTGCCCTCTGGGATTTCACCCACTGGGACGGCAGGGTCGGGAGAGGGCCTCTTCCTACTCCCTTCTCGAGCCCCTGGAGCTACAGACACGTCCAGGGGCCCTCAAAGCTGAGAGCCCCGAGGTGCCCCCTATTGCTTGCTCCCCATCCAACCATACACCACACACGGCCCTGAGAGAACGAAGAAATTAGGGGGACACACAGCTCACAGATGAGATCTCAGAGCATCACCATTTAGCCAAACATCAGCTCAAGATGCCGGCCCTGCCCCTCATTTGGTATTTATTAGACCCTATTATAGAAGTTGGATACTGTTCCGAAGCTTACGCAGCCAAGAGGCAGTGGAATCAGGAGCTGAAGGCTTGTTCCACCGTCTCCAGTGAGACTGCAAGCCTGTCACCTAGGGACGTGCTGCCTGGCAGGGTTCAAAATCCACCCTGGAGGAGAGGTCAGGGAAGTCTTCCTGGAGGAGGGGGCCTTTGGAATGGCTCTCCAGGGATGGGCAGGGTGTCAGTGAATCCAGGTAGAGGGAAGAGCAGGGGGAATTTGTGGATGGTGAGAACAGCATGGGCTCTGGCATGGAGATGGGGAGGGGTACGCAGGCCTGGTCCCCTGGAGGAAGCAGGGCTGGGGAGTGATTGGCTGGGGTCTGACCACAGTGGGGTTTGAATGGCAAGGAGCTGCAACATCATTCTGCCATGAAGGAGAGCCTCTAGGGCTGGGAGATGGAAGAGCCCGGAGGGGTCTCACGAGGCAAGAGACTTAGTCAAGCTGGGAAGAAGAGGCCCAGGGCGGAGGGGACACGGGTCTCCAGGCTCGGGTTGGGCAGTGGTGAGACCACTGGTAAAAGAGAGTGATTGGAAGGGGCTTCCTGGCAGGAGTGTGACAAAGCCAAGTTTGAAGCCTGTTGAGTTTGGAGAACTGAGGACGGACAAGTGCCCAACCTTAGAAGACGCTGGATGGGGCGGTGGGACTGCGTAGTCATCAGGGCATCGTCCACAGCCATGAGGGTGGGGCTGGGGGCCGGGATGGACCTTTGGAGGGTCAAGGACACCTCCTGCTCGCAGCTCTTGGACCAAAGAGGGCTCAGATCTCCCCACCTGCAGCTCCTGCTGACATCTGCTCAGCATCATCCCGGCGACCCTCCTGCAACATCCTACCTTTAACAAGCGATGAAATGAAGCCACCGTGTGGCCGTGGAACTGGGGGACGACGGCCCTGGCTTCCACTGCCCGTCCTCAGCTACAGCGTGTTAGAGAGGGCTGGATGCGGCGCTCCGGGGCTTACTCACAGGATGTGCCCTCAGGCAAATTACTTAACCTCTCTGGGCCTCCGTGTCTCCATCTGTGAAAGGGGGTTTACCATAGCACCGACCTCATGGGGTTGTTGTGGGGATTAAATGAATCTGAATAGTGAAGGGTTTAGAGCGGAGCCTTGAACCCGGGAAGTCAGAGTTGACGTTGTTATGGTCATTAGCATCACTGCTGAGCCGGGGGGATGGCAGAGCCCAGAGGCAAGGCTGCGGCCACGGCTGACTGTAGGGATGGCTGAGCGGGGAGAGGGGCACCCGGAGGGTACTCCTGGCCGGCACTGCCAAGCCTCCCTGTGCTCTGGCCTGAGTGGGCTTATCCCACGTCCCCAGGGCCCGTCCAGCGGCCCACAGACCAGTGCCCTGCCCTGTGTGAGGGGAGGCACAGGGCACATGGTCTCTGTGGGGGGGTGTGGACAGCAGCCCGGATTGTTCAGACGGTTGTGACTCCCATGGCCCCTGCCTGGGCAGGGGAGACCCTGCCCGACACTGTGGGGGGCCTGACCCTTCGCCGCCCTTGGGTGTGGGGAGAAGGGCGGCTCTTCACAGGGCACCCACATGGGGGTCACCTTTGATCCCACCCAGATCACAGAAGCTCCGTAAGTGGGGGGTTGGGTGCTGATCATCTCAGCAGTGTGAGGAAGACACTTGAGGCCCGGCAGGCTCATCAGGGCACCCCTGGGACCCTGTGAATGTGGCCACTGCCCGCCTTGCTCCTTCACACCCTGGGGACCAGGAGGGATAAGAGCACGGGGTTGCCGTGCGGCCTGACCCCTTGGCCTCTCAGAGGAAGTCTAGCTTCCTGGCTTCGGCCTGAGGACTTAGTCAGTAATTTGGGTACGCTGCCACCAGGTGGCTCCCCCTCAAGCCCTGAGCAAGCTGGATCCGGCTGGGCTGCCTACAAGCAGCGCCCCGGCCCCAGGGCAGAGCATGCTGGGCCTCCATCCTCGCTCAGGCTGGCCGCTTGTGGGCGCGTGAGCTCCAGGCCTCTTCTGGCCCCTGTTCCTGCCCTTTCATCTACCTCCCTGTCCCCATGGCCCTACCTACCCCACCCACCACAGGCCCAGGGGTCCCCAGCCCTAAATGATAATCTGCCCCGGCCAGGTTCCCATCTCCTCCAGGCGCTTCCAACCCTGCTGTTCAGCTGAACCTTCTCCAAGGATCCTGGCCAACACCGTGGACCACCTCCTCTTCCTCCATCCTCTGTGTCTGGGACCCCTTCTTCTCTCCTTCTCTGCCTCTCGCAAGGGGCTCCCCCTGCCAAGACTCAGCCCTGCGAGCCACCAAGGGGTCAGCAGCCTGGCTCAGTAGATGCTTCAGGCGTGAAAGACTGGGTGAGGGAGCAAAGGAATACATGAGTGACCTCACTGGTCAACAGATGTTTACAGGGCAGTTATGCTGTGCCAGGCCCGTTCTGGGCAGTAAAGGGACTGAATGGATGAAGAGTTGGCCAAGTGAGTAAGTGGGACCCAAGGAGGAACGCAGAGCTGGGGCCGGGGCACCGGGTGGATGGTGGGCGGCTGAGTGACAGGCTGGGGCGCTGAGGCAGGGGTGGGGTGGTGAGCGGCCCCCTTGTTTGCTGGCGAAGAACCAGGTCACTTGACCTGGGGCCGACAGTGTTCCCGGCAGGGCCCAGACCAAAACAGATGACTCACTGGTGTGCACGGCCTTGGTGAGCCAGCTGCTGCCGGTGGGGAGCTGGGCAGAGGGGGCTGCGGACACAGGAGCCAAAGTCACGCTGCTCTGCTCGGGGCACCCTGGGGAGCCCAGACAGGGTCAAAACAGGCCCCGCCCAGATGGGGCCAGAGCTGAGTAAGAGGAAAAGCCTGGGGATTCGCCCCAGAAAGCAGCGGTGACTCATTCACCGAGCATCTCCTATGGCTCCTAGTAGGAGCCGGGGATGCTGCGAAGCCTAGTCACCAGCAGCCCTGGAGGCAGGAGCTTAACGTCGCCTTGCAGGAATGGAAATGAGCAGAGGCATCCAGCCCGAGGTCTCCCAGCTGCAGGGGGCACAGTCGGGGCCGACTCTGCTCCTTGTTTTGAGGGGGCCATGCCTCTGAGACAGCTGGACGTGCACTCTTAGGGAGACGCCAGCCCCCAGGTAACAAACCTTGGAGGAAGGAGGGCAGGCTGGGCAGCTTCCCAGGCACCTGCAGGGGCCGAGCCAGCAGGGCATGGCCGGTTGGCCCCAGGGGGAGGGAGGCCTGGCCTCTGGGGACTCGGGGCTCTGGTCAGGGGTGGCAGTCCCTCTGGGCGCCCACAGACAAGTGTCTTCCCTGCTCTGAACCTGAGGCTCCCGGCCCTGCAAAGGAAGAGTACATGTCCCCAGAATGATCTTCTGACACCAGGGTAGGCTGCGGTCAGCAGAAGAATGCCCACCTGCCACCTGTGCTGGGCACTGCACAGGGGCATCCGTGCTTACCGTTGGCCTGTCAGCTGGCGGACGCCAACTGCCCAGAGCCCGGCAGTTCGGTGAGCCAATGATAATACTCATGTTCGACTATAAGGGACCAACTCCTGATGATTCCTGGGGCCCATCCCTCTCCAGGGTCTACTTCCAGATAGGGCAGGCAGGGCGAGCACCACTGGCTCTGTGTTACAGATAGGAGATCTGGGGCAGGGCAGGAAGGAAGAGTGCCGCTGCTTCCCAGCGCCGGGCTCAGTTCTCAAAGCCTCTTGTGGGCGGTTCCCTTCATACTCCTGGTCGCTCTGAAGGGGAATCATCATGCCCGCATGTTACAGATCAGCCTACTGAGTTTCAGAGCAGTTAGATGCCTTTTCCAAGTCACACATCTCAGAGGAGGCCACACGTGATTCAAGCACACGCCGTGTGGAGGGAGAGGGGAGCTGGGAGTAACGTGCTGCGTGCCTGGTATGAGCCCACAGTCTCCCCACCTCTGGCAAGAGGAGGGTGGACAACAGGACTTTATCTTTGAGGCCCCCTGGCTGTGACAGTTGGGGGGGCGTCTGTGACCCTCACAGGTAAAGAACACGACACGGAGTCTTCAAGGCCAGGCTGGAATCCCTGCTCCGCGACTCGCCAGCAGGCTAACCTGGGGCGAGCCAGGTCCCCATTCTTGGCTGTCAGTGTCCTCGGCTGCAAGGTGACGAGATGGCGTTGGCTTAGCAGGTGTGGCCAGGGTAGACCCAGATACGACCCGAGAGGCACTGCCCAGTCAGGGACCCACCAGGAGCACCTGGTGCCACGGCCTTGGGGACCCAAGACCTGGTTCCCAGGATCGGGGCCTCCCAGGGAGCCTCTGGGGCTAATTTATTGTGATGCAAAATCAGGCTCCAGGGCGGCGGGAAGCAGAGCTGAGCGCCAAGCTCGCTCCCATCCTTGTTCTCGTCCACATATTTTCGGTATTTATTGTCCCCATATGTGATGCTGAACATTAAAAAACATGTTGCTGAGATTCCTCCAGAAAGGGCTGACATTTCACAATATTCCTCTGATGCCGGGGATTACGGCTCAAGATGATGAAAACGTGGTTTATTCAAAACAGATTGGGCTGGAAGAAAACAAAGGCAGCCCCCCCAACCCGAAGAGGGGAGCAGCGTGCCCCTCCCCAACCCCGTCGGAAGCCCCACACCTCAGGGCGGCCTCAGCCCATCAGGAGGCCTAGATGCCGGGACCCGGGGGGGGGGGGAGGGGTGGGAATTGGGTCAGACGGGGCCGGCGCCCACCCTGGCCCTGGCTGGCTCTTGAGGAGTAATCGTAGCCGTCGTTCCTGAGGCACTTCTAAGTGCCACGTAGAATGTGCCAGGCTAGGGGTCCCAGTACCCCCCGTAGCATCGTTCTACCCATTCTGAAAAGGGAGACCTGAGTCCAAGCAGCTTGCCAAGTTCACAGAGCAGAGTCAGGATTAGGAACTCAGGCTTCCAGCCAATGACCTTGTTTTTAACCACGGCCACGAGGCAGAAGAGGCCTGGGCGCAAGGCAGCTGGCTTGCTGCGTGACCGCGGATAAGAAGCTTCACCTCTCTGGGCCTCAGTTTCCTCCCCTGTAACATGGGGGTGACAACCAGGTCTTCCCTGACGGCCTCAGAGGTGTGACCCTCCAAAGGGCCCAGCAGCGGCTGGCAAGGGGGCAGAGAGAGGGGTCTCGGGTCCTCTCCCAGTGACGTGCCCGAGACACAGCTGTGGTGGCCAGGCCAGGCTGGCTCAGCTCTCCCTTGCAGGGGCCTTGAGCAGGTGACGTGGGCCTCTGGGCCTCCCCTTCATGCTATGTGCTGTGAGGGATGAGGCCCCAGAGGGTCCGGCGTGAAGCTTGGGTTCTGGGCAGACCCAGGGCCTCTCCCAGCCCTGATGGGGACCCTGGGTCCCTTCTCGCTCCGAGCCTCAGTCTGCCCATCGGGGCGCTGAGTGTGCCTGCCACACAGGGTCTCCAGAGGCCACCATGGCGGGAAAGCACCTAGCACAGAGTCCTGCCCAAGGGTGGCGTCCAGACAAGGGCGGCCCTCCCGGCCCCCCCCCCCCGGGGCGGGGCCTCACTGCCGCATCTCACCAGGTGTGGCGGGGGAACACCCTCAGGCCCAGAGAGTGGGACCCTCCCCCGGGGGCAGGTGCTTGTGCCCTCAGCTGGGGCCCAGGGGCAGAGGTGCCACCTCGGGTCCCCTTCTCCCAAGGCCAACACGTCCTGGATGACAGTAAGTGCCTGGCTCTCCCAGGCTCGTGATTTCTGGGCAGTTTTCGTGTCTGCTTGAAACTTTGAAACCTGCCCCTCCCCCTTCCCCCCCCCCAACGGCCACACACACATATTATTTGGTCCTTGAGCCGATGATGGGCAGGGGGAGGGGGATGGGCAGTGGAGGAACTCCCAAGAGTCTCGGCCCCAGGGGAAAGCCGGGCCACGGGGCCCAGGTCATGATGAGCACAGAAGGTGGTGACCTTGGCCAGTAGTGCCCAGGGCCTTCGGTCCTGCAGGCAGTTGTGCCTGAAGGTGCTGGTGCCGCAGGCTGGATGCCCTTGGGTGGGCAGCAGGCTGGAAAGGCTGCCTGCAGGGCAAGGAAGCCCCGGGCCCTGTCCTGCACCCCTGGCCTTCCCATTGCCGGTTGGTCCTCCAAAGGCGCCCCCCAGACGCTCTCCACCAGCTACTCGGGCAGAGCTGCTGTGGAGGTGCTGGGTGCCGGTGCTGTGTCCCCCATGCCCAGGGACAGGCAGGCAGAGCCATTCGTACTCTCTGCAGGGTGGACGCCGGGCGGCAGGCATAGTGCCCGTCTCTGGCCTGTTGCTTTGGTGGTGACTCCGAGGGCCCTAGATTCACAGCCCCCGTACCGCTTCCTTCCCGAGCCCTTGGTCAGAGCACCAGCTTCCTCACCAGGCTTGGCACTGGGACCCTGGGTCGGCTGCTTCCTCCTGTCCGTCACACCTGCTGGGTGCTCGCGGCTCTTCCTCCCCTGGGAGACGGGTGAGGGAGCCACACGTCCCCGGGGGGAACAAGCCAGCACAGGGAGCCACAGTTAGGGAGACGCCATGTGTGTGTGGGCCCTTGGCAGGGGACTGCAGAGGCCTGAAGGAGGTGAAGGGATGGGGGATCTGGGAGGTGGGCGTTCCGGGCAGAGGGAACAGCATATGCAAAGGCCCTGAGGCAGGTGAGCGGCGGGTTTGAGAACCAGCCAGGAGGGGGCCTGGGTGGCTGGAGCAGAGCAGGTGAGGGGCAGCCTGTGAGGGGAGGAGAATGGAGGGGCGGCGTGTGAGGCGGGGCCACGGGGGGCCACATCGGAACTTGAGACTGTGTCCTAAGGAGGGGAGAGGTCACCGGAGGGGCCACTGCAGGCGGGGAGGGGCAGAGACCCATGGATGGAAGCGTAGACACAGCCCTGTCCCATGATGGAGCTCCTGCACAGAGCGGGGCTTTATCTCTGATCCCAGAATCATCCTGAGAGGTCGGTTCTGTGATTCAGATTCATCTCCTTTACAGATGAGAAAACGGTGTCACCTTTGTAAGCTCATGAATCTTGAGCCCCAAGACTGTGACCTCAGAGCTGCCTCTCACCGGGCGGGGAGCTGGGGTGTGGGGATGGGGCCAGGCAGCCAGGCAAGAAGCCACCAGGACAGCAGTCCAGGGAGGGGCTGTCCGTCCTTGTCCCCTCCTGCACATGGGACACAGATGGGACAGGAGCCAGGCCTCAGGTCACTTGTATCCAGAGGGATTGGGGTCAAGGGTGCCCGGGCCCTGTTGGTTCCTCTCTGCTAGATCCCAGTGCTGGAAACTGGGGGCCGTGGTCCACCCCGGACGCCCAGAGGCCTCTCGAGCCACTGCCAAGCCTCTGGGATGTGCCGGAGTAGGGACCTCCCTGCCCTCGGGCCAGTCTGTACTCACTGGGCACCACTGTGCCCTGGGCGCTGCCCGTGGCCCCCACAGGAAGAGCCAAGTCACGGCAGGTGTGGCGGTCAAAGTGTTTAACACCTGGGGCCGTTATGCAAATTCAGATACCCACGTAAGGTTTTAAAGTGTTTCCCCTTTACTTTGCCAAGTGCCCTCGACCTTCCCCCAGCACTGCTTCCCCAGCACGGCTGCTCAGAACCAGATCTCTCGCCCAGGCCAGTCTGGCATTCCCCTCACTCCCCAGGCCTCTGCTTGGCTGCAGCTGTCACCAGGTGAACGAGGCCGAGGTCTGAGCCCCGATCTGACTCAGGGGCCCTCGTCCAGCTTCCCCCACTGTCTCCATCAGGCCGAGACTCTTCAGAGCCCTGGTGGTCACCACACCCGGGCGCCAAAGCTTCCCACGTGGCCTTGACCCAGAGAGCCTGCTCTGGACCTCGCCGACAACCCAGCATCCAGGCTGCCAAACTTCCCAGCGGCTCCACTGGAAGAGGCCCCTCATCCCGCAGGCAGCCTGGCCGTCAGCCCGCTCGGCAGCCCTGGGACACCTCCAGAGCTGTGATCCACCTGCAGTGGCCGCTGACAAGGCCATCCAGTGACTCGTGGCACTGCCGTGCAGGCAGAGGCTCTGTACCAGGCAGTGGGGAAATGGTTTGCTTTTTCTTCTTCTTTTCTTAATATTTATTTGATGGACTGATTGATTTGGTTGAGCCGGGTCTTAGTTGCGGCAGGCGGGCTCCTTAGTTGCGGCTCACCGGCTCCTTAGTTGCGGCGTGTGGGATCTAGTTCCCTGACCAGGGATGGAACCCGGGCCCCCTGCACTGAGAGCGCAGAGTCTTACCCACTGCGCCACTGGGGAGTCCCGCGGTTCTCTTTTCCACGGCTGCTGTGAGCACGGCGTGCGGCAGGCCCACAGCCCTGGCCAGGCACCTTCCCCACTGCATTCCGCAGCGGGGATTCTGTATGCTGGCATGCTTCAGCCCAGCCCTTCCCCCCAGGGTTGGGCAGTGCAGGAAATCACCCGCCGGACCTCCAGGGGTGCCCCAGGGTACCTGGAAGGAGGTAAGGAGACCAGGCTTTGGCAAGATCCTGACTCGCCTTCCTGCCGTCTGTCCTGGCGTGGCAGTCATGGGGGCAGCTTCCCCGGCAGAGCCACCCGGCTCTCCCACTGCCGCTGCTGCTATGCCGTCCACACAGACTGCTGGCGTCTAGACAGCTCCAGGCGGGCCTCCCGCAAAGCCCCCAAGCTCCCCTCTGCCTTCCCACCACCGTCTGGGAGGTTGGGGGTCAGCCATCAGCCAGTCATCTGTGGAGGCTCCCAGAGTGAGGAGGGGAGTCGGGAGGGGCTGAAGAGCATGTTGCCGGCCCCCACAACCACCGAAGGGCAGACTGAGCCTGGGAGGGGAGCTCTCTCCTCCAGTGTCACACGTGCACACCCTCAAGCGCAGTTTCAGTCATCAGCACGTGTGTTCAGGGCCCCGACGGACGCCCCCAGCTCTGGCGTTTGCTGACTGCGTGGCCTTGGACAAGCACAGCTCTCTGACTTTCCCCTTCCTCACTGCTTCCCTTGACAGTGTACAATGAGCCCTACGGCGTGTTCTTGGGACACAAACGTGCACAGATGAATGATAAAAATCAGATAAAAATCAGAGCCCTGTCTGCGTGGTGCTTTCCGTCTGGGGGAACATAGAAACAGAACATCAAATACAAATGTACTGCAAAGAATGATGCGTGCCGTGGGGTGGGGGAGGGGAAGAAAAGCAAGCAAGGTAAGTGTAGGGAGGAAGGGGGGCGGGGCAGGAGCCCAGGAGAGGCACCGGCTCAGGCTCCTCTTGCACAGTGAGGATTCAGGCTGAGAATCTGCCCCGGCCACACGGCCAAGGAAGTCAGACCACAGGGCGAACCCAGTCCTGCCTCGCCCCATCCACCAGCCTGGGCCGCCAGCACCAGGCCGGGTTGCCAAGTTTAGCAAGTAAAAATACAAGACACCCAGTTCAATGTGAACTGCAGGTAAACGAGTGCATTTTTTCAGTATAATTCTATCCCATGTAATATTGGGGATATACATGTACTAAAAATGATTTGTTGCTTGTTTGAAATTCGGATTTAACTGGGTGCTCTGTATGTTACCTGCCAACCTTAGCACCAAGGCCAAGGTGGAAAAAAAAGAGAAAGAAAAAAGACTACTCCATCCTCCCACCCCTGCTCTGGGCTCCAGAAGCCCCCCTGTTTCCAGGCCGCTGGCAACAGCCTCCCCAGCCCTCTCCCTGTCAGAGCCCTACCCTGCCGGTGCTCTCTGAACACACGAGGCCTTTGTTGACCAAATCACTCACCCCTCCGGGTTTTATCCAGGGTTTAAAAAGTGTGTTGATCTGGCCTCCTGGGCGGTGCCAGGGTCCTGTCCTGGAGTCGTGGGACCCGGTCCCTGTGCTGTGACTACCTGAAATAAGTCACTGGCCTCCCTGAGCCTCTGTTTCCCAACCTCTACAGGTACCGCTCATTTCAGGAAGTAGGTACTGAGCACCCAGCATGTGCCAGGCACTGTACAGAGCTCTGTGAGTTCAAAGGTAAGTCAGGCGCATCCCAGGAGTGAAAATAACAGGGTGATTGAGGCAGACGAGAACCATACAGGGAAGAGGTGATCCAGAGCAGAGTGCTTCATGACTGGATAAGGCAGTGGGTATGGTATGGGATGCAAACCCCAGTCCTTCTCCTTATGCTGTGTGATCTTGGGCAGCTTAATTAACCTCTCTGAAGTCTTGTATCCTATCTATGAAATAAGCATTTTTTTTTCCTTGCACATCCTGTGTT
Source organism: Globicephala melas (assembly GCF_963455315.2). Classification (NCBI taxonomy): domain Eukaryota; kingdom Metazoa; phylum Chordata; class Mammalia; order Artiodactyla; family Delphinidae; genus Globicephala; species Globicephala melas. The sequence goes on from NC_083320.1 coordinate 114,198,029, forward strand.
ATTCTAATAGCTTCAGGTATGCTACCAAGTTTGGTTTGTTTCAGACTTCCCTGGAGGTCCAGTGATTAAGTCTCCGCGTTTCCACTGCAGGGGCCACGGGTTCGATCCCTGGTCAGGGAAGTTCCGCCTGCCACTGCAGTGCGGCCAAAAAAGAAAAGAATACGTACAAAGTTTGGTTTCTTTCAATAATAATTCTCAGTGATGGCAAAAAGGAAGAAAAGGAGAGAGACATATGACTCTAAATTCTATAACCCCTCTGGTCCTTAACTCGAAAGTAGGTACCAAGTGTCTGTTTAGTACGGTAATGACCCCTCCTGCGTGCTACCTGAGCTAGTACAGCATCCTCAGGCGCCGTCTACTTGGGTTCGAATCCCAGCCCCACCGCTGACTCAGCCGTACGAACTTGAAAAAGTTTCTTAATTTTTCTATACCTTCGTTTTCCTGCTAAATGCTGGCAGCCAGGCCTTTACACCCTAGAGAAGAAATCACAAGAAACTTCTCTGTAGAATCTGAAGACGAAAGACCCAGAGTTCTGCCAAAGTGCAGCTAATCAGACTGTAGTTCATTGTTCATCTTTTTTCTCTTCTCAGTTCGGGCCACATTTGACAGTCGCACCTGTGACTGTTGGTCTGGCCAGAGATGGAAGAGCCAGTGGTGCTGGTGGGCAGTGTGCCAGCCAATGCCAGGCCGAGCCCCCTAGGGCCCCGCCAGTACGGAGGGGGCTGGACGGCCAAGTGCCCGCGAGGAAAGAGCCTCGAGTGCCCACGCCAGCCCTGGACGGCCGCCACCACCAAGGGAAGAAAGGGGTTGGGCAAACCCTGCAAAGAGCATCTGAGCAAGGTCCAAGGTCCCCGCTTCAAAGCCTCCTCCTGATGCCTCCCGATACGCGTGGCTGGGCCTTGGGGTGTCCCCTCGCCGCTGACAGCATCTGCTCCCAGGCCAAGCAGAGGCCAGCAGCGCAGTGAGAGGCCAGGGGCACTCTGCGACCAAGCATCAGCCTGGTGGAGAAAATGTGATTTCACAACCAGACCCGCAGCCAGGCATCCATGCCCAGCCAGGGTTGGGGCCACTTCGGGCTGGCTGGTCATTGAGTACCTTCCCAGCGTCCTCCTCTGCCCACCACAAAGGCTCTTGGGTTCCGGCCCCAGTCTCAAGTCATTTCTCTACCATGTGGACAGATGGACAGAAGGATGACAGGCTTGCAGCCAGACGAAAATCCTGCCGTCACTTTCTCCACGTTTGTGACCTTAGCCTGGTCCTCCGTCTCCTTCTGTAAGACAGTGATCATGTCTTCCTGGCAGGGCTGTTCTGAGCTTCATAAATAGTGCGAGACCGTGACCCGGCGTGCAGCGGGATCTCTCTCCCCGTGGCCATCGCCGCCTAACTCTGTGCCGCAAAGCTGAGCGGCTGAAACAGCAGCCGTTTTATTTGCTTACGGTTTTTGTAGGTCAGCAACTTCGACAGCGCTGATAAGAAGTTCTTCTGCTCCGTGCAGCGTCCGGGGAGGCTCGTTCACCTGCTTGAGTGGGCTTCTGGGCTGAGAGGTCCGGAAAGGCCCTACTCGCGATGCCGAAAGCTCAGCCTCTCTGCGCGCAGGGGCGGAGTCGGATCCCAGAGACAGAGCTTTGTGTGAAGTAGAAAAGAATAGCTTTATTGCTTTGCCAGGCAGAGGGGGACATAGCGGGCTCCTGCACTCCACAACTATGTGTCCCAACCCGGGAGGACTTGATGAGGGGTTCTCTAGCAATAGTTCAGGGGTGGCGTTGCTGACAAGATGAGGGTGTGTGCAGGGTCTCCTGATCTTGAGGAGCTTTTCGGTCCCTTGAATCTCGCCCCAGGTGGTTTCCTGGCCGTTCCCCCCTGATTAGCAACTGTTCAAATCCACCCTTTGGAACCCAGGGAAGGTCATGGAGGCTGGAGTCTTGCCTACGAGAGACGGGGGACAAAAAAAGGCTTCCGTGCCCCAGAGCCCCACAGGGTCCTCCTCGGTTTCACTCACATGGCAGGCAGGTTCCTCGGGGAACCCAGCTCGCGCTGTCAGCTGGGGGCACGTCAGTTCCACACGTGGGATGCTCTACGTGGCTGCTGGGTTCCAAGGAGGAACGTTCCAAGATGCAACAGAAGAAGCGGAAGACCTCTTCGGGGCTGGGACTGGACTTGGAAGTTGCAATGTCACTTCTGGTACATTCTGTGGGTCAAAGGTAGCCCCTATCCAAGGGAAGGAGAAATTGACCCAACCTTGCACTGAGGAGAGTGGCAAACACTCTGCAGACAGTTTTATTCCTGCCCCCCTTGACCAGAGGGTCGTTGAGCTCTGTTATAACATGACCTATGAGCAGTGCGTGTTTGCTCATTCCACAGCTGATATTTATTGAGCATTTACTATGCGCCAGGAATGCAATCGCTGAGCAAGGAAACAGTCGCTGCTGCTCCGTGGGAGATTAGATCCTCTCTGGGAAGACAGAGCTTTGAAACCACCAATGACAGTATGGTGTGACGGGACCTGCATAGGAAGCCCCGGAGGACTGTGGCGGGAAAGCCGCCAGAAGCAGGCCGCCTAAGCAAGGCTGCAGGAAGTGGGGGAGTGGGCCAGGTGCAGAGGGACAGGAGGCTGGGGCATAGGTTTTATTGTGATTTTGGTATGGGAAGGCCAACACATTGAAAATAACAGGTTATACTCGCGGATCCCAAGGCAAGGAGCACATCATGTCCCAGCGGCACTGGGTTTGGTCCCGAAGGCCGAGGGAACAGGAGAGAATGTGAACAAGAACCTGGACTGTGGTTTCCATGGGATGGAATGGGCCAGGCAGGCTCCGCAGGCTTAGGATTGGCTAGTTTGAATGATTTTCGTGGGCTCGGGGGCACAGGGGCTGTCCCTGGTTGCCTGGTACCTGGCCCTGGGGTGATCAGGGCAGGGGGATAGTGGCCTGGAGCGTGAGAACCAACAGAGGAGGTGCTGGGGTGGGGACTGGACTGGTTGGCTTGTATCTGAAAAGCACACTCACTTGGTTTACCATCCTTAGGAATTAACCTGAGAGGGGCAGTCCCTCCAGGGCCGGCCAGGCCCCAGATGTCAGAGCATCAGAATACAAGAGATGAAAGACACAGTTTGTACAGACGTACCTGGGCGGGGAGACGGAATTGAAAGAGGACCCGCGTGACCAGAGCGTGGCTGGAGACGCCTGCGTGACCGAGTTGGGGGCCTTGGAAGCTGAGAGCAAAGGGGGCCCGCTGACGGGACCTAGACAGGCAGGGGCATGATTGATTAGATTTTAATTTTCCAAAGCCAGCCCTGGCCGACAGGGAGAGAGCAGATGCTGGCAGCGAACTGGGCTGAGAGAGGCTGCAGCCGTCGAAGTGAGGGGGCCGGACGCCCAGGGCTGCTCAGGACCCGCATCACCAACCGCAGGGAGAGGCTGGCAGGGGAGGACCCATGGGGGTGAGGCGGTCGGAGCTGCAAGGGTGCTGCAGAGTTCCTGGACCGAAAGGCAGGATGGCCGTGTGGCCTTCACCTAGCTGGAGGAGCAGCGCTTGAAGTACGGGCAGGAGGGAGAGAGCGGTGGGGCCTCAACGTGGAGATGCCCTGTGGGCATTGCGTGGAGCCCAGAAAAGAGGTCTGGATGGGAGATGCCAAGCTGTGGCCGTTGGCAGTCAGACCAGCCAGGCTGTACGTCAGCAGCCGACCACCCACCCATCTAAGATGCTCGTAGTGAAACCGAGAAGGACCCTGTGGGAGACTTGCGCGCCGCGGCAGGGGCGGGAGGGGGGCTAGTCGTTGCTGTGGAGCCGTCTGCGTCGCTGGCATCGTCTTCCCCGCCTGGAGCCCTAGCCCTACCGCAGCCCCCAGCACGGCACATTGCACTTGTGGGTGCCAAGATGCGCTGTGGAAGGAATGAGGCAAACCCAGCCTCGTCCTGCACCCTTGGCTCGGTGCTCCCTGCGCCTCTCCAGACGGGGCCCCTTGGGCAGCTCTGCTCTCGATGACCCAGTGGAGATAAGCTGGGGTCTCCTGTGGACACAGGGATGAGGTCGATCCGCTGAGGGCAGGTGTCCCCCGTATCTGGCACAGGGCTGGCGTGTGAATGGGGCTCCAGAGACACGTGTGGAATGGATGGAATCGAGTTGAGTTGAGTTGACACAGGGATGCCGCCCCAGGCTGGAGGGTGATGAGAGGCATGTGACCCCCGAACTCCCAGAGGCCTGGATCCACCCAGGCCTGAGGCCAGGGTCCAGCCTGGCAAGGACGAGGGCAGACTCTGCATCTGTTTTTGCTACAGTCGGCAGGTTGGGGGCAGGTCCTCACAAGCTGGGCCCGCAGGGGACTGAGGGCAAGCAGGGAAAGCGGGGGAACCACCTCTCCAGACCCTGAGCTGGTGTCTCGGGCCAGCTGACTGCCCTCGCCCCCGTGGTGAGGACCAAGTGTCCTTGCTCTCCCAGGACAGTCCGGAGTCACTCACCCTCCCGCCGCACACACCCCAGCTGAAACGGTTGCAGATCAGCTCCTGCAGCCCCACCAGCTCCTAGGACTTCAGGCAAGAGCGGGTCAAGGAGCTATGCACACTCAGCAGCGGGGAGTAGGCGAGCCGTAGCCAAGACACTCGACTCTGAGCACCTCTCCTCCAGCCAGAGAACCGAGGGCTTTCGGAGCTGCGGGAGGGCTCTGAGCTTTGCAACCTACTAAACCCGGGTGTGAATTCCAACTCTGCTCTTCACTTGCTGCTCAACGTGGGGCGAGTCACTTCACCTCTCTGAACCTCAGCTTTCTTACGACAACATGGAACTAGCCCTACACCTCTAAAGGCTATAAGGATGATTAGATCAGAGAAGGTCTAGGAAAAGCCTGGCACAGAAGAGACGCTGGAAATCCCTCTCTGGTCCTTCTTGCCTTCTGATCTCTGTGCATTGGAAGGGACGGGACAAAGGTGGGTACGTGGGAGCCGGGAACCCAAGAGGAGCCTTAAGTTGGTCAGCAAGTAAAACCGGTGGGCAGGGTCCTGGGAGTTTGCTGAGAGGGTCCTCCCCTCTTCTGGTCTCTCTTAAAACCTGACTTCCAGTATATAGAATGGATAAACACAAGGTCCCACTGTAGAGCACAGGGAACTATTGATATATTCAATACCCTGTGATAAACCTTAATGCAAAAGAAGATGCAAAAGAATGCGTATATATGTATAACTGACTTTGCTGTACAGCAGAAATTAACACAGCATTGTAAGTCAACTATACTCCAATAAACTAAATAACAAACAAACAAACAAACCCTGGCTTCCAGGGTCAGCTTTCAGGATCTACTTTCTAAGAAGAGCACCAATCCTCCAGCCAAAGGCCAGAGGTGGGAAGTGATGAAAGAAAAACTAAGAAGAAATTCAGGTTCATTTCCTGGGAATAAGACAGTGATTGTGAATAAATGAATGAGTGAATAGAGAAACTGAATAAATGAGTGAAGTTAAGAAGAGTTAAAAAAAAAACTGCTGACACGTAAAAGTGTGTGTATGTGAGCTGGGTATGTTATTTCACTTGAGCCTCACAGAAGGTTCTGTGAAGTAGGTACTATTGTCATCTCCACCGTACACTTGCAGAAACTGAGGACACAAAGGTGAAGTGATCTGCCCAAGGGCAACCAATCTGTAAGTGCTGGGCCCAGGGACTGCAAACGCAGACTGCTGACTCCTGAAGGCTGGACCCCTTGAGGAGCATGAATTGAATAGATAGATGGGTGGATGGGTGGATGGGTGGATGGGTGGATGGGTGGATGGATGGATGGATGGGTGGATGGGTGGATGGATGGGTGGATGGATGGATGGGTGGATGGATGGATAGGTAGGTGGGCAGATGGATGGATGGGTGGATGGGGTGGATGGATGGATAGGTGGGTGGGTGGATGGATGGATGGGTGGATGGGGTGGATGGATGGATGGATGGATGGATGGGTGGATGGATGGGTGGATGGGGTGGATGGATGGATAGGTAGGTGGGCAGATGGATGGATGGGTGGATGGGGTGGATGGATGGATAGGTGGGTGGGTGGATGGATGGATGGGTGGATGGGGTGGATGGATGGATGGATGGATGGATGGGTGGATGGATGGGTGGATGGGGTGGATGGATGGATAGGTAGGTGGGCAGATGGATGGATGGGTGGATGGGGTGGATGGATGGATAGGTGGGTGGGTGGATGGATGGATGGGTGGATGGGGTGGATGGATGGATGGATGGATGGATGGGTGGATGGATGGGTGGATGGGGTGGATGGATGGATAGGTGGGTGGGCAGATGGATGGATGGGTGGATGGATGGATAGGTGGGTGGGCGGATGGATAGATGGGTGGATGGGGTGGATGGATGGATGGAGCAGATGGATGGATATGTGGGTGGGTGGATGGATGGATGGGGTGGATGGATGGATGGATGGGGTGGATGGATGGAGGGATGGATGGGTGGATGGATGGATGGATGGATCGATGGATGGATGGATGGATGGGTGGATGGATGTGTGGATGGATGGAGGGATGGATCGATGGATGGTTGGATGGGGTGGATGGATGGGTGGATGGATGGATGGATGGATGGGGTGGATGGATGGATGGATGGGTGGATGGATGGAGGGATGGATGGGTGGATGGATGGATGGATGGATGGGGTGGATGGATGGATGGATGGGTGGATGGATAGATGGATGCAGAATGAAGAAAATAACAAATGGGTAGGTATGGGTGGCTGCAGAAAATGGGCTGATGCCTGAGGCTAATCGCTCATTTGTTGCTGGTGTCTGCCAGGAGGGCAGGGGTCGGGAGTTTGAATGATGATGATAGGTGCCGGGAAAACCATCCTCACTCCACCCCACCCCCCACCCTTTAGGCCTCCTGCTGCTCCTAAAATCCCACAATTCCCAGTTCATTCCTTCAGGGGAAACACTACCCTTATCCAACCCACTTTTAAGCCTCAAATCCCGTGGGAAGGGCCTCTCTGCCATCTGAGCAGCCTGTGGCAGTAACTGCATCAGTTGCCCCCACCCGCCCAGGGAGAGGGCAGTGCTGAGAAGGGGGTGTCGAGGGCACACCCCCCTGAGCCGGGAGGGTGTGGGCATATCCCCTCCCCAGCTCCAAGGAAGGCTGCCATCTCTAGGCTGGCCACATGACTCCCTCCCGAGCAGCGGATCCCCTCCTCCTGGTTGACAGCAGGGAACGGATATAGCCGGCCCTGCTGGGAACCAACCGGGTTGCGGCCCCTCCCCCTGCTCTCAGCTTTTCTGCTGCCAGAGACGGGGTGCCACACTGCGTTATCACAGCAGGAGCCACATGGAAGCTTACCCCTGCTTGGCATCCACTTGGGGCCAGAATGCTTTCCCACCCTGCCTCGTGGGAAAATCCTCCAGGCCAGCCCTGAAAGTGGCTTCCAGCTCTCCCTGAAGGGCACCCCCTAGTCCCTGGGGCCCAGTTTCCCCACCTATCAAATAAGGAACATAGCCAGCCAGCCCCATCCATCCGAGTAATCAGTACTTGTTTTTAATGGGAAAAAGGAAACCCAAACTTCACCTAAATTGCTGGTCGTTATTCTTATCACTCTTACTAGTAAAACGAGCTTGATTTTCATAAAACCTTAGGAAGGAGGTCACATTTTCCTTCTTCTGTTTTATAGGTGAGGCAGCGCGGGCACAAAAGGATCAGAGCCTTGACGTGCGAGGGCAGCCTCTTTCTGCACTGGCAGCCTGGCCACCCTCTTGAAGTCCTCCTGCAGGGCCAACTGGGCCCCCTTCACTCTCGCTCTTCTCCCCGTGCCCTTCCTGCCCAGCAGCACCAAAGTCTACTTCTCCCTGACCTCTGGCAAGACCCTCCACTTCCTGCCCCTATATCCCTGCCCAGTGGAGGCTCACTCACTGAGCCCCAGCCTCTGAGGAGGGGTCAGCACACCCCCTCCTTCTGCTGCTGCCACCATCTTCCCTTGGAGATGCTGGGGGATTGGCGCTGTGATCAGGAAAGAGGGTGGATCCAGGTACGGTTAAGTGCCCAAGGAACAGGGCCGAGAGTGAGTGATCCCATAAGAGCACGTAGCTGTATCTCTATACAGGGAGCCAGCTGCTCCGGGGGGCGGGGGTTGGAAATGTCCAGAGCTGCCTCCACAGTGGGAAGTTGTGAAGACGTGCCCGTGCATTGGCCCTAGAAGCTCAAAGGAGCATGGTTTCCCTCCAGAAGAAACGCCAAGTTTCATTTAATCATCGTGGAGTTCAGTGTCAAAGGAGACTGCATGTGATTTGATGTTTTTATTTCTTGAAGTCTTGCTTTAAATTGTATTCCTTTCTTGTTTGTGTGTCTCAGGATGATTAGTAATAAATTATGCAGTTATTTTAACTGTGTTGTAAAAAATTCTTTTTTCATCGTTTTAATATTGTGTCTTGTGAACATTGTTGAAAGTCTGTTGTTTCTGTTGATGATGGTTGGGGGACATAGAACCCCGGGCCTCTGCAGGCAAATTCAGGAACCAGCTTTCCTGGGTGCAGGTCCAATGCTCAGCAGGAAACGCCAGGCCTAAAAATCCAGGCTTGCAAATCCAGATCTGCACAGAGCTGCAGGGAATAAAGAGAAACTAAAACTAAGAAACTAAAAGAGGCACCAGGGGGCCTGGGAGTCCTGGAAGGAAGGAGGGAGAGAGGAAGCCGCTGAGACTGCGCTGAAAGGGACAGCGCTTGGGGAGGCTTTCCGGGGGCAGGTAGGCTTTGCATGGCCAGCTTGGAGTGAGACAGCCTGGGACCTGGGACCTGGGACCCTTTGCTGCGGTGCCTGCACCTGGACAAACGTCTCCTGGAGCAACAGATACAAAGAAACTATAAGGGACTAAAAATAACCGTGTGCATGTGCAGTCAGAGCACATTCTGGACAACAAGATACAAAAAGACCAAAAACCCAACTGCCACTTCTGAGGAGCCAGGGGGAAAAGCAGGGTACTGCGCATGTCCCCTGCACGCACCAACAAAGGGGCGGGCAGAGCACCTAAGCCACCCACCCCTGGCCTGTCCCCAGGACACACCCCTACCTTCACCCCATATAAGAAACAAGCTCGCCCCAACCCCCTCAGGGAGCGAGCTAGCAAGGGAAACCATTGTTTGTTCTCGCTCCCCCCTGCTGCAGCAGGGCCCCAATAAAGCCTTGCCTGAACTTCTTGTCTGGCCTCTAGTCAGTTTCTATTGATTAAGGAGGTCAAGAACCCTGGTCGGTAGCAGGAGGAGAGGCATCCCACATGCCGGGGACACAGGAGGGAAGATGTGAGGGTCAGACTGCGCTCAGTGGAGGAACATTCAGAGTCCACCCAGGCCAGGAGATCAGGCACATCCCAGGGGATGCTGAGCTTGTTGAGACACCCAAAGCACAGGCCGTAAAAAAAGAATGACCAATTTAACTTCATTACAATGAAAAATTTGTCTATCAAAAAAATGACAGTTTTAAAAGTGAGCAGATAAGCCACAAACTAAGAGAGATATGTGTAATGCCCATGTCGGCCAAAGGATTGGTATCAAAGTACTCTCAAGAATGCTTACAGGGCTTCCCTGGTGGCGCAGTGGTTAAGAATCCGCCTGCCGATGCAGGGGACACGGGTTCGAGCCCTGGTCCAGGAAGATCCCACATGCCGCGGAGCAACTAAGCACGCAAGCCACAACTGCTGAGCCCATGTGCCACAACTACTGAAGCCTGTGCACCTAGAGCCCGTGCTCCACAACAACAGGAGCCACTGTAGTGAGAAGCCCGCGCACCGCAACAAAGAGCAGCCCCCGCTCGCCACAACTAGAGAAAGCCCACGCGCAGCAACAAAGACCCAATGCAGCCAAAAATAAAGAAAGAAAGAAAAAGAATACTTACAAATACATTGGAGGAAAACAGACTACCCAAGAGAAAAATGTGCAAGTGATAGGAAAGAGCAATTTGGAGAAAAGAAAACCTGAATGGCCAATAAACATATGAAAAGGCATTCAATTTCATTACTAATCATGCTATACTATGACTACAATTAAATAAATCAATTAAAACTATAGTAAGATACCATTTCTCAAAAAAGAAAAAGTCTGACACTAGTAAGTGTTGGTGAGGATGTAGAGAACCAGGAACCCACACCTTGCTGTGTCTCACCTCTGAGGGCAATCTGGCAACGCCCAGTGCAGTTTGTTGAAGATGCCCAGGCCCCCAGCACAGTAGCTCTGCCCCTGAGTACAAGAGGTGGTTTCTAAGAATGGCTGAAAATTGCTTGACACGCCTACCCAAAGGTGGGGTCTAGGCTCTGTCCCCTGGAATCCGGGTGGGTCTGGGGCTACGGCAGTCAATGACTTCAGTGGAAGTGAGGCTGGGTGACATAAGAGGCCACAGGGCTTCTGCCTTGCTGGCCATGACACTCACTCCTGGAGACCTGGGCCACCAGATAAGAAGTCTGAGGACCCTAAGACCTCCACGCTGGAGAAACCAGAGAGAGATGCTCAGTCTTCCAGCCGTTCCCACCAAACCACTGTCCAGGTCAACGCAGAGGGATCCCATCGGGTGACCCCAGTCAGTGCCATGTTAACCGGAAGCCCCTCCCAGCTGAGCCCTGCCCCGAATTCCTGACACACAGCCTCATGAGGTCAGATGAAATGGTTGCTGTTACAAAGCTGCTACGTTTGGGGGTAGTTTGTTTTGCAGCCACAGATAACTGGAACCATATCCAATGGAAATCTATGCACGTGTGCACCAAAGGATATGCACAAGGATGTTTAGGATATCACAGTTTGTAAAAGCAAACGGTTGGAAACAATCCGAATCTTTATAAGAAAAAAATAGATTTTCCAAATCATGGTCTATTCGTCCAATGGCATGAATACCCTTCAGCAGTGGGGAGGGTGCGCTGGAGCCACGTGTGTCGACGTGGACCCTCTCAAAACAGCACTGGGCGCAAAAGCAAGTTGCAGAAGGATGTGGACAGCTTGGTAGCATTTATATGAAGCTTGAGGTTATGCAAAACAGTACAATATTTTGTTGACGGATACTTACCTCTAGAGCAAAAATACAACCACATGCAAGGGAATGAAAAGCAACGAATTCATTATGGTGGAGATGGGATGGGGAGGGTTCCACAGGGAGCTTCCAGATTCCCTGTTGTTTTGTTTCTTTAAAGAAAATCTGAAATAAATAGGAAAATATGTTCACCTCTGACAAAGCTGAGAAGTGGGTCCCGCAGGCGCAGTCTATAGGAACTGCTGAGGTCTTGGCACCAGGCTGTGCCCCCTCACCCCTGGGCTGGGCTGGCTTTAACCCTTTAATTGCCAGGTGGCAGAGGTGTCTGGGGGAGGCCCTGGGGGAGGGCGCAGATCGTCTGAGGGCTCAGGAGAGCCGCTCATTTCCCAGCCTGACTGAACATATGGAGAGTTTAGGGCCTTAACACCCGGACCATCCCAGCTGAATACAAGCCTGGGGTCCATGGGTGTTAATTACATGCATGACATGGTTCTCGACTTTTCTGCCTGTTTGAAATGCTTCCTACTTCTGGTGAAAGGCAGGAAGGGTGCTGACTGTAACGGGAGGAGAGGAGAGGGGAGACAGAGCCCCCGGCCACGGCGGGAGGGGGAACGTGACCGGAGGTAGCCGTGCTCCTTCCTCACCAGCCCCAGCCCCCAGCCCCGGCCCCTTACGGCCACACGCCTGCACAGGACTTCACTTCTTTCATTTGTTTCTCAAATGCCAGGTCCCTCCTGAGTGGCCAGCCCGGGGACACAGGAAGGAAGGAAGAATGTCCCTGTTCTCAATCGCTCCCAGTGCAGCTGGGGGACACACCTGTGGGTGGAGTACTGGGTCCGGGAATAGGGACACCTGGACAGACCGACAAAGAGCCCGTAGGGGGAACTGGGTGAAGACGGGGCAGAGGCTGAGTAGCCCACGGAAGGGCGTCCACAAGAGGCCTGTCCAGGACACCTGCCTTCTTAAAGATGCCCAAGCGGGCAGCCATGGATTCTGGTTGGTCAGCCAGGGACCCGCAAGTCATTTCTCCTGCTTCTGAATGCCAGGGGGCCCTGGATGTCCCCCAGGGGCCTGGGCGCAGTGTGCAGCTCTGCTCTGAGGCAAGTGGGGAGGTCACCTTGGGGAGGGCGCTGCTTACGGCTGACACAGTGGTACAGGATGCCTGCTACCTGCCTGAGCCACACCTGGCAGGGTGCAGGCCGGGACGGAGGAGTCCAGCTCCGTGCAGCCCGGGAGCTGTGGTCACCACTCAGCGGCCACCGAATGCTCATGATGTCAAGGCCTAGAGGTCTGGAAAGGCCTTTGGGGTCACCCGATCATCTCTGCTCAGCCCTGCAGTAGGGTCTGTAGCGCCGCAGCAGTGGGCTGTGAGCACAGACCTCTCCACATTGGCCCAGCCTCAAACCAGGAGGCTGGCTCCCCTGAGGGCAGCGGGGTCCTCACCTGGAGCTTGGAGAGTGTCAGACAGAGGAGGAGACAGAGGCGGAGGAAGCTGCATTTCCTCCCTCCCGACCCTGGATATCCTGGATTTGGTCCAGATGAATTCACAGATGCATTTCTGTCCCCATTAGACCTCGTCACTTCTAACCCCCCATGCACACGTGCGTGCGTGCACACGCTCACACACACACACACACACACACACACCCCCTGGCCTCCCTGCTTCCTTGCTGAGTCCTGGCCGGTCAGGCTCCTGGACTGTCTTCTTATTTCATTTTGTTTTTCAGCATTCTTGTTCTTCAGGGGCGGAGACCTGAGTTTAATTGTAATCCCCGGTAAAACACATAGAGATTCTGTCTTGCTTTGTTTTATCTTATTTTCCCTTTTATCCTTTGCCCCTCTTGTCCCCCTCTTGCACCCTACAGGCTCTGACCTCTGTACGTTTTATGTACAGCCTTGAATATGCCTGAAACGTAAAATGTGTAGTGAAATTTTATGTGTACTTACGTGTTGTCAATAGACACAAACGATATAATGCAGTGGCTCTCAAAGTACGGTCCAGGGATGCAGGAGGTTGACACTGTTTTCAGGATTGTACTATGATGTTCTTGGCCTTTTTCATCTCGTTCTCTCCTGAATGTCCAATGGAGTTTTCCAGAGCCTACAGGATGTGTTATATCACGACAGAATGAATCTGTCTTTCATTCAGCCAGATGTTCAAAAGATTTGCAAAAACGTTAAACAATGCTGCTTCTCACTGTATTTTTTATTTTGGAAAAATAAAACTTTTTAAATAAAATATGTTACATATGTTGACATGTAATAGATTTGTTTTTTAACGAATTCATAAATTGTTTTAAATGTTTAGTTTCTAATATGATAAATACAGATAGGGGTCTTCAATAATTTTTAAGAGTATCTGAGATGAAAGTTTGAGAATCTCTGGTATAGTGTGATCAGTTTTCTTCTCTTTCTGCTCTTTTGCGCTCGGCATGCGACTCAAGGCCCCTCCCTGTGCTATAAATACAACTCTTTCATTGCTCCAAACGCCGCGTCCATTTGCATGGTACCCACCCCCTCAGAATGCACACCTGGGTCACTGGCGACTTCTAGCTACTGTAACCAATGCCTCTGTGAATCATCGCTCGGGGCCCTGTTTGAAGAATTTTCTCGGATGCATAACCAGGAGTGGAGTTCTGGGCCAAAAAAGCATGTGCATATTTAATTAAAACAAAGAATATTTTCCAGACTGGTTATACGTGTTCACATCCTACACTCAGCGGTGCAGAGTCCTCATCTCCCCACATACCTGTTAACACCTGGCATCCATTCCTCACGCTTCTAATCTGCCATTCTGATGGGCATGAATGATGACACCTTGTGTTGATTTGCATCTCACTCATTATTGGTGAGCTGGAACATCTCTTCACATCTGCTTTAGTCATTTGGGAATCCTCTACTGAGGACTGCCTATTCAAAGCCATTGCCCATTGTTCTGTTGGGTTTTCTGTCTTTATCCTGTTGATCTAGAATTCTCCTCTCACTGCTGTGGCCTCTCCCGTTGCGGAGCACAGGCTCCGGACGCACAGGCTCAGCGGCCATGGCTCACGGGCCTACCCACTCTGCGGCATGTGGGATCTTCCCAGACCGGGGCACGAACCCGCGTCCCCTGCATCGGCAGGCGGACTCTCAACCACTTGCGCCACCAGGGAAGCCCCTAGCAACAGGTTTTATTGAGATTTTGCTATGTGTCATTCCATTTGTGAATATATAATGTTTCTTGATTTTTCAAATTAAAAAAATTTCCTTTAGTAGAGAGGCTATTCTCTTCAAGAAAGTCTCATTCATTTTTTGTTAGGGTAAGTCCAGATAGTTCATGGTTCCTATGATACTGTGAATAGTTGCTTATTTTGATTCTGTGTTGGTCATATCTTCCACAAATGACTGTCTTGTCTGTTCCCTCTTAACCCTTATATTTCACATACCTTTCCTTGTCTTATAGCTTTGGCCTGTAATACTATGTTAATAATAATTTTTTTAAAAAAACAGTACTGATAGTATGAGTAGAATTGCCTTGCTCTAAATCTTAATGAAAATGAGCCTAAAATTTCTGCATTAATTATGGTTTTGCTGTAGGTTTTGGTACACAGCCTTTATCAAGTTAAGGAAATTTCCTTCTATTCTTGGTTTTCTAAGAGGCTTTTAATCAGAAATAGATGTCAGCATTTCTTGAGTGCTATGGAAATAATGAAATGATTTTATTCTTTCATTCATGACTGGGAAGAATTGCATCATTAGATTTTTCTGATACTTAATCATCCTTGCATTCCAGAATAAACCCTATGTCCACGACTCATGAATGAAATAAACCTATAATTTCCTGTACTGTCCCAAACATGTTTCAGAATCCAGGTTATATTAACCAGGCTTATTAAATGGATTGGCATCTTTCCTGTTTTGTCTAATTCTGGAACAGACTTTGTAAGAGAACACTTAACCTATTCCTTGAAATTTTAACAAAACTCACCTACAAGACTGAATAGACCTAGACTTTTTTGGTAAAAAGATCAGTGATTATCATTTCAATTTTTTAAATAACTATTGACCCATTCAAGCTTTTTACTTCTTCTTGACTTTATTCATTGCTTTGTGTTTTCCAGGAATTTATTCATTTTGCTCAGGTTTATCAATTTACTATCATCTGGTTATTCTTATTACTATATTCATAGAATATCATTTTTGTAGTTATTATTATTTTTTATTATACATTGTATTTGCATGCTTATTCTATTTGCCTTGATTAGTCATATTAATTTATTCAAAGAAGCAATTTTTGGTGTTCAGTAGTCCATCCTTTTTTGCTCTCTATTTCTTTGATTTTAAAATGTTATTATTTCATCCCTCCTTTCTTCTGTTTTGCTTTACTGCTGGAGTTGAATGCTTAGCTCGTTTGTTTCATTATTTCTTGTTTCTGATAAATGTATCTAATGCTATATATTTTTCTGTGAGTACTTTTTTTAGCTATATCTTAAAATTTGGATACAGAGCATCTTTAAGGTCATTCAGGTCTAATTGTTTTATAATTCCTCCTGGTGATTTCCTCTTTGATCCAGGTGTAATTGACCAAGATGCTGTCTAGTCCCCAGACACACAGAATGTTTGCGCTGATCCTACAGTCCCTCATTTATGATTTTATTGCGTGGTAGTCAGAGAACATAGTGGGTGTGAAGTGGGTCGTGTTAAGTGCATGGGGGCTTCCTTTGAGGCCCAGCACAAGGACGATTTTTGTGACCGCTCCAGGGGTGCTTGGATAACCTTGACCTTCTTGTGCAACATTTACACGCCTATGGAAATCTGAGTTTATCAATGGTGTCTATCTATATCATTTTGGGCCCACTTGATCAATCAGTTTCTGAGAAGTATGTGTTGAAACTGACAACTCCAATTGTGGGTTTACTAAAGCAATCTTTCTCACACAAAAATCCAACGACTTCACTCCCAGTGCTTTTAGGAAAGAAAAAACAAGGAAGAGAAAAAACAGGCAACCCTCAGCTAGGCTTGCGTTAGAGCTCTCTCTGCCTAGGCCTGACTCACCACCTGCATCACGTTCACCCCTCTCAGCAGCCTGTCCCCGACACACACCCTGAGCTCTGTCACTGTGAACTCCCCGCTGTGCACAAACATGAGGGACACCTTCCTGTCCCTGTGTTCGCGCCCCATGACCCCTCCCCCTGGAATTCTCCGCCGAGGCTTACCTAGCTCCTCACAAACACCCACTCACCCTTCAAGCTCTAGTTCTCTGACCTCACGCGCCACCACGTCCCCGTGGACGCCCGCACTGCAGCCAGGTCTTGCCGCCTCCAGCCCCCGCCTCGGGGCCTCTGCTCAGGCGGCTCTTCCTGCTTGGAAGGCGCTTCTCCAGATGCTCCTATCTCCGCCACTCCTTCGGGATCCAGCCCCACCTCCCCTTCTCTTAAAAACAATTCCTCCCCCGCTTGGCCGGCCTTCTTCAGAAACATCCTGCCAACGCTTAGCGGGCGTCCGCATGAGCTGTGCTTGTGCTTGACCCCAGATTCAGGGATGGCTGAGACCCCAGGCCCTTCCCCGGAGGAATTTACATTCTAGAACCCAGGATGGCCAACTCCAGTGCAGACGGGGTCCGGGCAGGCACTAGAAAACCGTGAGCAGCTGGCCGCGGACTGTGAGACCCTGTCCTCTCTAGAGGGCACTGCTGGGACTCGGCCCCACCCCCCCCCCCCCCGTGTTTGGGAATGTGGGCCCCGAGTTAGCCCAGCGCCCAGTCTTTCCAGAGAAGACATACAGTTTCAAAACAGTGGCAACTAATTCAAATGTTTCTGAAACACGGTGCTGGGCAAACAGCCTACGGGCCAGGTGTGGCCTGTGGCTGCCCGGCCTCCAGCCTGAAGAGAGGGCAGCTAACCCAGCCCGAGGGGAGGTTCCCAGGGAAGAAGGTACTTGAGCCGAGGGAGAGCTGGGAGCTGAGCGAGAGGAACCAGTAGCCAAGAGCAGGGAAGAATGTCCCAGGAGGAGGACGAGAGTGCAGATAATGGCCACGGTTGTCGGGTCGGCACAGCACCGCACCCCACCGGCCCAGGTGCGCCTCCCAAGGCTCCTCCCCGGCCTCTCCCACCTCCAGCCGCGGCCCCGCCCCCTCCCCAGGAATGATAAAGGGGCGGAGGAACCAGTGCCCCTGTGGGCGTGGCCTGGAGCCCCGGTAGGTAGCCGGATGCAGGTGCCCAGGTGTGAGGCCTGGTGGGTGGAGATGGAGCTGCGGGGGCCGTGATGGGTGGGGACGGGCCTGCAGTTCCCAGGCACCCCCTTCACGGACCCAGGACATCTGTCCTGAGAGCGGACCAGGAGACAGGTGCACCGAGGTTCAAAGAAGGGCGTGCCCTGGACAGCACCCTCCCCAGGTGGCCCCGCTGCAGCGGGTGTGTGCCGGCAGGGTTGTTTAATGGAGCTCTCTGTTTTCCGGGGGGTGGGGAATCGTTGCAAACCTTTGTGCCAGAGTGGATAGAAGCGGGACCCCAGGTTGGCCTGGCTCAGGGCCCCAGAGGTGAGAACAGGTACGAATGGACTCTGACACTGGTGCCCCCGCTGCCAGGGCCTGGGGGTCCATGCAGACGCTCCATCAGTGTCTGGGTGTTAGGGTGGCCCTGGGGGCCTGAAAGGAGCTTCAGAGAAAAGTACAGAGCGGAGATGGCAGGAAGCTGTGTCTTGAGAGGTAAGAAAGTCTTTGCCAGAGTGACAGGGAGAAGGCCTCCCGGGCAATGGCGGCAGCTTGGTGAAAGCACAGAGGTGTGGACATCCTGGGGTATCAGCCAGTGTCGGCTGGCTCTCTGCTGGGACCACAAAGTCCAAGGGGACGGGGACAGAGGACCTCGGAGACCTCGGAGAACGTCGTGGAGACTCCATCCTGCGGGCGGTGGGGACCGCTGGCAGCTTCCAGCCTCAGAAAGGCCACATGGGCAGTGGAGGTGTGAGGCCAGCCCGAAGCTGGAACCGTGTGATCAGTGAGGTCTGCTGGCCTCGGCGGTGAGAGGAGCCTGGCCTGGGCGTGTTAACGGCCACCTCAGCTGCCCAGAGCGTCTGACAGCTGCCAAGAGCCCTTTCTCCCCAGAAGGCAGACCTGACACCACAGAGAGCAAGGCTGGCCCTAAGCTTCCCCCCAGGAAGCCCCTGAGCAATGGTGCATGCAGTCAGACCCTCCCGACGCCCTTTGGAGCCTCGGCTCTCTCTGCCATGGTCCAGGAGCCGGGGCCGTGGGAAGTCCAGGACTCCCAGAGGAGCCAGTCCCTGCCGCAGCCACGTGATGCTGTGGGATGGGGGCGGAGATGAGGCGGGATAAGCTGACACTGAGGTCTAGCTCTCCCTCAGGGGCGGTGTGACCCTGGCCAGGTTGCTTAACCTCTCCGGACTGTGTTTTCGTCTGTAACTGACTACACGTCAGGCACTGTGTTAAGTCACTTCATGCTAATTCCAGCCAATCCTCACCACGTCTCATTTCATAGATGGGGGAACTGAGCTCTGGGGAGCTTAGAGGTTTCTGTCCCTTCGAACTCAGAGTCACCAGAATCCAACTCCACCTGAGGCCAAGTTGCATACTCACGGGTCTAACAGCCGTGACTCCGTTGGTTCTCCTGGGCCTGGCGAGGGCAGGAGCGCGCTCCTGGGAGACCCTAACCTCCGCCTCCCATCACCCGCCATCGCCACTGCACCTCTGCCTGGGAGGCTGTCACTCACAAGGAATGCCCCTGTCCCCAGTTAATTTTCCTATCACCTTGAATCCAACTGGCTTCAGGCAGGAGACTCCCCCCCAAATTCCTGAAATTCCAGAAAGTTTCAGATAAACCTCCTACAAAAGAACACAGCATCTGCACCACATGACCTGGGGCAGGTCACATAGCCTCTGCAAGTGTGGACACAGAGAGGCAGGTGGGCTCAGAAAGCTTCCCAAGCAGAAAAAGCCCCTGCCCCACCCCGGGGGCTCGGCTGTTTCAGCTGGCGTGAGACGGACGGCCCTGTGGGGCAGGTGCATGCACGCGCGTGAGGACAAGGTGGAGGCTCACGTGTGCACACGGGCAGGCACTGGGGTGCACACACTCTAACACGTCGCATTTGCAGGCGCACAGTGAATACACACACACATCGCATTTGCTGGTGCACAGTGAATACACACACACGCACATCACATTTAGGTGCACGGTGAATACACACACGCACTCCAGGTGAGGCCTCTGGAGGGCGGGGCAGTTGGGAGGGAGTTTTTTCCACACAGCCCCGCCCAAGGCCCCTAAGCCTCTATTTAGCCCTTGAGGCCACCTTGGTCAGCGTGTCAGTGGACGGGGCTCCGGTGCCCCCGCCCCCAGCAACGCACAATATTTCCGGGGACAGTGAGTTTGGGGTCCGGCCCGCACCCTGTTCCCTCCCCAGCCACAGCACACACGATCCTCACCGAGCATCCCTCCAAGAGCCCCCTTCCCTCAACACACCCAGGGGGCTTCTCTGCTCTGCGTCCCTGCGGCCCCACCCTCACACCCTCCCCAAGAGACTCGTGCTCACATGTGCGCACTCACCGTCACACGCACACGCACTCACTCGCAGGCTAGCGGATTTCCACCTGCTCTATCGGACCCAGGGTGTGAGGCTGGGACCTCTGCTTAGTCTATCGGGGAGTTGGGGGCTGACAGCTAGAACATTTTTCTCACATTCATCAGGCCTCAGGTTCAGAGCCGTCCTGCAGGAAGCCTCATCAAGATGGAATTTAAGAGGCTTTTTTGTTTGTACTGCCTTCTGCGAATGGCAGGTGACAGGGTTTTCAGTTGATGGCAGTGGAAGCTTCCCTTTTAAGGTAAGTTGGTTTTGGGGGTTTGGTTTGGTTTGGTTTTTAGTAGGTTAATCTACAGAAAGAGGTCACATAGATAATGGTGGAGGAAGTTCCAGAAAATGGCAAGATTTAACGCAAGCACCACCTCCTCCAAAACAACCTCCTTGACTCCCCCCCCTTTGGGGCACCCCACATTCTGGGGCCTGCCTGCATTGTCATGGTAACCATGTGTTTACATGTCTGCGTCCCCTGCGGACCCTGAGCTCCCAAGCCAAGGACGTATCCCTTGAACCTGTCCTGCGCCAGGAGCCTTGACTCTGCCAGGTCCTGCGAAGCCCGTGGGGCGATGCTTCTAACACCAGATGCTGGGGTCTGCCTGGTCTGGCACCCCATCCACACCCTCCCACAGCAAAGACGCTAGGTTCTGCCATCTTTGGACGCAGGCCCGGATCAGCTCCCGGTCCAGAGGCACGACATGGCCCAGCCTGACCTTCTCTCTTCCTGGAAAGCCCGGACCTGTCTCCTGAGGCCTGACCCGAGTTCCCCGCAGCCTGCCACACCCTCCACTGCGATGGTCCCCACCTCTGCACCCCTAAACCCGCCCTCTTCTCCCCAAATCTGCCACTGGCCTCCCTCCTTCCCACACCAGCACCACTGCTCAGCCCCAGCCCCACCCCAGTGCCCCCTAGAAAGCTCAGGGGCATGTCCATCTGTCCCTCCCTTGGCCTCCCCTTCCGGTGGGTAGAGCTCACACCTGTGGCTCGTACAGCACCCCCCAAACTTCCTGAAACGTCACCCGGCCTTGGAGCAGCTCTGCCCACTGGCAGCCTCTCTGCCCTCAAGACCCTCCCCGCACAGTTCAGGCGGCACCCCTCCCTCTTTAGCCCGCCATGGCTCCCAATCCTTCCCAGAGAAGAGCGGGGAGGAGACCACCGTTTCTTGAGCCCCTTCCGGGAGCTCTGAACAGCGCGGGTTTCTACACGCAGCCCCTCGTTTCCTCTTCATCAGAGCCTATCACCCCCATTTTACAGATGAGCAAACCGAGGCCCAGAGAAGCCAGTTCCTACAGGCGCTACGTGGAGGAAAGACAGTCCACATGGAGAGAATCATGTAGGAAAGGGCACAGGGCATGAGGTGTTTTGTGTACTGGGGAAAGGTCAGGTGTGACCAGAACTGGGGTCAGTGCCCAGCAGGGGTGAGGCCAGGAGGGAGGCCCAAGAAACTGGCCCTGGACCCCCAGGAGGGGGCTTTCTGTGCAGAGGGCATCGTGGGAAGACTGGACGGCGTGGGAGGGGGACGGGCAGATGCGGGCAGCGGGGCGGCCGGAGGAGGAAGCCCTGCATCTCAGTAGAGTTAGGGGGCCGTGTGAGGGGCCATGGGGGAGGCCAAGCGCTGGGACGTGTCCGTCTCCCTTTCTCCTCCTGCCCCCTTGGTGCTGCTGACGCACTGCGTGGGGATTTATCTGAGTTTCATCTCTCTTAACCCCAGCCCCGACCTACACACCAAACCGTGAATTCCAGGAGGGCAGGGACAGTCTCCAGCGCCTGGCACCATGGCTCAACACACAAATGAAGGGTGAATGTTCATTTATCCGTGAATGAAGAGATCAGTGAATTTTTGCCCTACTTGTATTTGGGAAAACAGGAAGTCCATTTGTTTGTTTGTTTGTTACTTTTTTATTTATTTTATTTTAGTTTTTACATTTTTATTGGAGTACAGTTGGTTTACAGTGCTGTGTTAGCTTCAGGTGCACAGCAAAGTGAATCAGTTACACATGTACATATATCCACTCTTTCTTTAGTTTCTTTTCCCATGTAGGCCATTACTGAGTGTTGAGTAGAGTTCCCTGGGCTGTACAGTAGGTCCTTCTTGGTAACCTATTTTGTATTCAGTAGTGTGTATCTGTTAATTGGGAAGTCCATTTGTGGTGGAAGAAAAACAGGTCCACTTGGGGCCCATTGAGCCCCCTGCCGCCTTCCCCACCCCACAGGTGATGGAGGCCGACAGAAAGGGCATTTGAACTGGCAGAGCCATTTGACTTTCTTTTTCCTCCTCTGAGGTTCCTCCCTCCCCAGCCGGACCTGGAAGGGTCAGGCGTGCGGCACACACTCCTCGGACGACCGCACCCCACTGCTGACCCCTGGCCGAATCCCCTCCTCCTTGACCTGCAGTTTCCAGGGGTGACACTTCCCCTGGACACACCAGGGAGGTAGGGACCTCTGTGCTCTTGTCCAGTTCATCATCCTGTTTTCTTCGGGGATGGTCAGCCTTCAGAGCCCCGCAGACCTGCCCGCCCGCCTCTGACACTGCCGTCTGACCGCAAACAGGGCTGGAGGTGGGGGGCTTGTCCCCAGTCTCGGGTCTGTGGCCCCCAGGGCCCAGCACAGCCCCTGACACGTGGTAGGTAGGCAACAAATAGTTCCCAATGAATGAATGAATGAATGAAGTCACCCTGACCGGCTTGCTGTCACGGTCGTTTAGAGCAGCTTGGCATAGAGCTTCCACTGCCAGGTAATAACAATGGCATTCGAAAGAATCATTATAATAGTGACCCCAAAATGATAAGCCCGTGTCATCGTCCATTGCTGCGGTGCCTTTTCACGAGCCCCTCTGAACTGGCAGCGACTCTTTCAGTTGCACGCCCGGCAGAACCCACAGCTGGGAGCCCACCGCTCCAAGGGGCGCTGTCAGCCAGGGCGGGAAAGCAGGGTGTCCCGTGGCCCGGTCCAGCTTCATGTCACCCGGAGGAACCTCTGATCCAGGATGTGGCTGGCAGTGGGGATGGGCGGCGGGGTAGTGAGGCCTCTGGGGAGATGTGACCTCACCTAAGGGTGGGGCCGAAAGATTGCTCAGTCGGGGACATAAAAGCCTGGTGCTCCGAGCGTTCATTCCCTGGCTGGCTGGTGGTGGGCACTCCCTAAGGCATCCCATTGTTTCCTTTGTAAAAACACCAGGCCAAACAATGTCTCCCAGATCCTGTTCCTGGGCCTGTTGACCAGCGGTGTGGAGAGCAGGGACTCCGCAGGGGGCTGGCTCTGGTCCCACCCGTGGGGCCTGGCGGACCACGCTGCCAGGACCCCAGACTGGCCCAGCCTCCCAGCTCACAGAGTCCAGCTCTGCCCAGCACGCAGGTCATCATTTGGGGCCTCTCGGCCTCCTGGGAGACCCCAAGCTCCCTAAGGCAGGGCCAGGGTCTCTTCCGGGGGCTCTGTGTGCCCACAGCATCCCACCCTCACTGAGAGAGGGAGACAAGGGGAATTTCATGGTCCCCTGGCCCCAGGGGGCTGGGAGGATGCTGAGGGTGGGGGAGGATTTAATGACCATGGCTGGTCCTCTCCTGGACATGCTTCCAGGTGCTACCCTGGGGCTGGGGGTGTGAGATGTTGGGGGGTCGTGCTTGGCTGGAGGGGGCCCAGCACAGTCCAGTGGGAAGGGCAGGGAGCCCGCAGAGGGGCGGGCCCGCAGCGCCCCTGGAAGAAAGGCTGGACCAGTCCGCTCTGAGGGCTGAGCTGGTGGCTGAAGGAGGGGAAGGCCAGGAGTTGCCCTTGGGGTGGGGATGGGGGCATCCTTGTAAGCAGAGGGAGGGGGTGGGAGCCTCGCAGAGAAGGGGAAAGAGAGAGCGCAACGGAGGCGTGACCCCTGCCCAGGAGGAAGAATGACGGGGGGAGAGGGGTAGAGGTGAGCACAGCGCCCCGTCAGCAGCCGACTGCACGTCTGCACAGTCACCCCTTTCTTGCAGACACTGGCTGCACCTCTGTCCTCACAACCAAATGGCCCGGCCAGCCTGCACCCACCCCCATCCCCTGGACTCACTGACTTACTCGGCACCCGGGGGCGTGTGGCCCGGCAGGCGGGCTTCTGCCCTGGCTTTCAGGGTTCTCGTCCTTACTAACACCCAGCGGTTTGGAAACCACGTGCATGTCCCAGAACTCACATCAGCCTCTGAGCAGCTGTGCACTTGATACCTCGTGCTGCAGTCTGCAAGCTCCGCGGGGTGGAGGACCTTGTTTTCAGCTACTTCCCAGGCCTACCACGTAGTCAGTACTTGATAAACACGTTCAGGAGTGAACGAATGAGTGAGTGATAGAAATAGCTAATTATCACTTACCGCACACAGGGTGCTGTTCCGGCCGCTCCTCCTGTATCGTCTCATTCCATCTTCACAGCCAGCTAAGGGGCAGGTGATGCTGTGGTTCCCATTTTACAGATGGGAGACGGAGGCTCTGAGTGGCTCAGTGCTTTGCCCAAAGTCACTGAGGCAGAAGGGGACAGAGCTAGGCCATATCGTACTGGAGTCCCTCCACCCTCACCTGCTCTTCCTGTTGGAAAGGCTCAGCGGCAGGGGATGGGGGCGCTCCTCTTGCCTTGTGGGAACGTCCCACCATCTGTGGTGTTTGCACATCCAGGACTCGGGCCGTCTCACACGCCCCCATCCCAGGCTCTTCTTGTCAAATTCAGTTCAGCTCTGTGCGCTCCAAGCCCACTGGGCTAAAGGAAAATCCTTCACACTTGAACTTGAATTAGTTATGAACAGCTCTTGTGCCTGGCGGTCAGCTTCAGCGAGGCCAGTGGGGTGCCCACGCCGGGCAGCCCTGCACCTGCCCTCGCAGCTGCCATCCATGTGACACACTCTCCCTGCCCCTTGCTGAGTGCCGGCCTAAGCCCAGCTCTGAGCTGGGGACCGGGCCATGCGGACCCTAAGGAACCACAGACCAGACCAGCCCCCCACGAGCTGCCCGTGGGCGGCGGCCACAGAGCGGGTGCACACGGGTGAGAGGCCCCTGGGGCCTCCAGAGGGTGCGACCACCTAGCCGGGGTGGCAGAAATAAATTCACGGGCGATGACTCAGTCACCAAACGAGGTCGTAAATATGGTATCGCTCTGAAGCTGGGGGGCGCAGAGAGCTCCCAGGGAGGCTGCATTGAATCGCCCGGCGTTTGGTGAGTCCCTGCGCGGATAGCCTTCTTCACATCCTTCCTGGGGCCAAGGCGAGTCTAAACAGTAAATGGATGACGGTGCCGTCCAGGTTCTGTGCGTGTGAGTGATGCCCCCAGGGTCGGGCAGGGCTTAGAGCACCCCCATCGCCCAGCCCTCACCCCTTCTCTGCCATAACCTCCCCGAGGCAAGGGGAAGCCTTTGCCCACCCGTAGCCCCCTGGCCCTCCCCTCAGGTCACCTGGGACAGCTTCCAGCCTGGGGCCTGCCCAGTAAGGGCTCAGCGCCAATCACCTGCATGGCCGGGCCTCCACTGTGGCTGCATGGCCAGTGTCCAGCCAGCTTCAGGACCAGGAGAGGAGGTCTGTCCCCAGGGTCACGCCCACCTCCCCTGACCCGGCCAGGGCGCGGGCAGGTGGCAAGAATCCCTTCCATCTTCACATCCCAAGGAGCATCCTTTACGGGTAATTCCCCATGCGGGACCCATTCGTCCTCACTACAGTCCTGCCAGGTCAGCAGCCTGGACCATTGGCGCCCTTTGACAGTTGGGGAAACTGAGATGGGTGTCAGAGCTGAAAGCCACGTTCAGAGCTTCTGGCCCCCATGACAACCATCCCCAACCCATCACTGTCTCCCTTGGAAAGAAGCAGCAGCCAGACAGGGTGGTCCAGAGCCTCACTGGACGGTGAACCCTGTTCTCCTTGGTGCCCCCACTGTGGGCAGAGCCTCCTCAGAGATGCGAGAATGAAGCCCAGGAAAAGGGGGCTGCCCTGCCTTCAATGAGCCCCTTGGAGTCAAGTTTGTGTTGGCACCAGCGCCAACCAGCAGGATGAACTCAGGCAAGTCGCTTAACATTCAGTCCACACTCTCAAGCCCACACGTGCCTACCTGCACACACACGCACACTCCCACCCGCATGCACACGCAGCCTCACCCTCCACCACCGCTCCCAAGTGCCCTGCGCGTGTGCGCAAGTGAGCGAGCGGGCGGGCAGGTGGGTGCTGAGTCTCTGGAGCCCGTTCAGGGCCCCCCTGCTCTTGGCCCGGCATCAGCGGCAGCCTTCTGCACAAGCAGCTGCCTCTGCAGGAGGATCCGAAGGCCCCCGGAAGCAGCCTGCCCCTCAGGACCATCCCCCCTCAGCCTGCCTGCTGGGGCCTTCCCCAGCCCCTGCTGCCGTCAGGACAGGAGGGGACCCCACGGTGGGCCAGGGGCTTCGCTAAGTGATTGCCACACACCTTCCCTTCCCTTGTATCCTCCCAACAACCCTTCCAGTTAGGCAGGAATTCATCACTCACCACCCTTTGGGTTGCGATGAGAAAACCCAGGCTCAGGAAGGTGGAGGGAGGGGCTCAGGTCCCGGATGGGAAGTGGCAGCGCCAGCATGTGAACCCAGGTGGCCTGGGTCTGCCCATCAGACCAGGCCTGGGTCAGACACAGGACCCAGGAGGCCACGAGTGAGCCCCAGAGGAGAAAGGGTGAGCAGCCCCACCTTGGGACTGATGGCCACCCTGAAGAAAGCTTCTAGATTTCAGTTCAGCTGTGGCAGTCCCGAAGTGCTTTAAAGCAGGAAGACCCAAAGGTGGACAGAGCTGTGCTGTCACCAGATGTGTACACACACCCATACCCACACACACAGACACACAAGCACAGAGGGACACACACAGACACACACACAGACACACACACAGAGACACACACACAGACATACACACAAACACAGACACATAGAGACACACACACAGAGACACAGACACACAGACACACACACACACACACACAGACACACACGCAGAGACACACACACAGACACACACACAGAGACACAAACACACACGCAGAGACACACACACAGACACACAGAGACAGACACACAGAGACACAGACACACACAGAGAGACACACACACACAGAGAGACAGACACACAGACACACACGCAGAGACACACACACAGACACACAGAGACAGACACACAGAGACACAGACACACACAAACAGAGAGACACACACACACACAGACACACACAGACACACAGAGACACAGACACACACAGAGAGACACACACAGACACACACACAAAGACAGACACACACACACACAGAGAAACACACACACAGACACACACACACACAGACACACACAGAGACACAGACACACACAGACACACACACAGACACACAAACACAGACACATAGAGACACACACACAGAGACAGACAGACACACACACAGACACATAGAGAAACACACACACAGACACACACACACAGACACACACACAGAGACACAGACACAGACACATAGAGACACACACACAGAGACAGACACACACACAGACACACACACACAGAGACACACACACAGAGACAGACATACACACAGACACACACACAGACACATAGAGAAACACACACACAGACACACACACACAGACACACACACAGAGACACAGACACAGACACATAGAGACACACACACAGAGACAGACACACACACAGACACACACACACAGACACAGACACACAGACACACAAACACAGACACATAGAGACACACACACAGAGACACAGACACACACACAGACACACACACACAGACACACACACAGAGGCATACACACAGACACACACACAGAGGCACACACACAGACACACACACAGAGACACACACGGAGACACACGCAGACACACACAGAGACACACAGAGACACACACAGAGACAGACACACACACACAGAGACATACACACAGACACACACAGAGACACAGACACACACACACAGACATACACACAGACACACACGCAGAGACACACACAGAGGCACACACAGACACACAGAGAGACACACACGCAGAGACACACACGCAGAGACACACACAGACACACACACGGAGACACACGCAGACACACACACGGAGGCACACGCAGACACACACAGAGATACACACAAAGACACACACATAGAGACACCCACAGACACACACACAGAGACACAGACACACACGGACACACACGCACACAGAGACACATACATAGACACACACACAGAGATACACACACACAGAGATACAGACACACACAGAGACATACACACACACACAGAGACAGAGACACACACACAGACACACACAGACACACAGAAAGAGACACACACAGACACACACACAGAGACACACACAGAGGCACACACACAGAGGCACACACACACACACACAGAGACACAGACACACGCAGACACACAGATACACACACAGACACACACACAGAGACACACACAGACACAAACGCACACAGGCACACATGCAGACACATACACAGAGGTACACACACACAGATACACAGACACACGTGCACAGAGACAAACACACAGAGATACACATACAGACACACACACGGAGAGACACACACAGACAGAGACACACACAGACACAAACACACACAGGCACACACACATAGAGAAACACACAGACACACACATACACAAACACACAGACACACACACAGAGACACACATACGGAGACACACGCAGACACACACACACAGATACACACACAGGCACACACATAGAGACACCCACAGACACAGACACACACACACAGACACACACGCACGCAGACGCACATGCAGACACACACACAGACACACACACAGATACACACACAGAGATATACACACAGACACACACACACACACACACACACAGGTGCCCATGGCAAGAACGACTCAGTGAAGATGGAAACCTCTGCAGGCTGGGGGTGGGGGTGAGGGCAGGGTTCTGATGCACAAACCCAGGAGATGCCCATGGACGGGAATGGATAACCAGGCAGGCACCCCCTGACCCACGCCTCACCCTCCCCAGGCAGCTGTGATCCATTCAGCAAATGCTCGAGCAGGACACACCACCTCATCACCCTAACTGTATTTCACTCTACCCGCTTCCGACATGGTTACACAATATCCTGAGGTGACACAGAGCTGGAGTCGGAACCCAGGTCTATCTGACTCCACAACTTTGGGTGCTCGAGGTTTGGGGCACTGAAGGAAGAGATAAGACACTTTGAAGCCCAGGTTACATCCCAAGAGGATAGCAGGGAGGACAGCATGGAGGCGGTGGATGGCCAGGGGCACCTCTTCACAAAGACTGCTCTAACCAAGGCAGGCCCCAGAGAAGTGCCAGGCCCATGTGTGGGCCCCCTAGAGGGTCTGCTGTCCTTTTCAACCCAGGATCTGTCATCTGGGGAGGGCTGAGCCAGCTGTTTGGGCCACTGAGCCACTGGGCTGGGACTCCTGTATTTCTGGTGGGGGTGGGTGTGGATCAGACCCCGGATCAGAGATCACACACTGAGGACCTAAAGGCTGAATGTGACCCTCAGGTAGCTTTTCTTTGGCCAATACACTGCGGTCCACAAAATGATGTTTAAAAAATCAAACTAGTTGCCGACATCTCAGAATCAGGAGATTGTTGAAAATCTCACAATCCTCCAGGGCACTAACCTGCTGCAGGTGCCTAACAGCCGTTCACCATGGAGAAGCTGGCCCAGCTCACCACAGTCCCCACCCCTCCCTATTGACCACCCCTGGTTTCTCTGCTCATCTCGCCGGTCCTAGTGGCTCTTGGATTTTGTCAGACCTTACAAGGCATGTGCCTTCCAGCTCTCAGATGCCAGGTTCTCAGGCAAGCAGACCTCTTTCTAACACTTACCCAAGGCGCCTGGCCCTGCAGTAGGCCCTCAGGTGTAAAGACATGCAAAGGGGTGTGATCATGTGTGCAAGTGACTTTCCCTTACATGGGCAAACAGAAAATCAAACTAGCTGAGAAGGTCCATCTCAGCACTAAGATTCTGGGATGCTATGAATACATGAAGGGCAGAAAAGAACAGAGGAAGGGGGAAAAAGGGAAAGGAGAGATGGGGGGAATATGTAGCCTGGAGGCTTAGTGGTCAGAGCAAGGTGGCATATATGGTTGCCTTTTGGACGATTCACTCTATCTTTGATGGTTAAAGGTGGTGTTTATGAGTGGATCGTTTAGCTAACGATGTATAACAAACCGCCCCCAAACCTAGAGGCTTAAAAAGACAACCTACTTATTTAGCCTAAGAGTATGCAGGTCAGTAACGTGGGCTGGGCTTCGCTGGGAGGGTCTCTGGTCTCTGCAGACTTAGGCTTGTCTCGGCTGGGTTGTAATGCATCCGAGATAGGTCACCTGGGGGTTAGCAGTGATGGGGACCGAGCCTTGTGTCTCTCATCCTCCAGCAGACCAGCTGGGCAGAGTTCCAAGAAGGTGAGTAGAAGTTTGTAAGTCCTCTTGAGACCTGGGCTTACAGCTGTCTCATGGTCCCCCTGCCACATTGTGTTAACCAAAGCGAGTCACAAGGCCCACCCAGATTCAAAGGGTGAGGAAACCGACTCTATCTCTCATGCGAGAGCTGCAAAGATACATTGCATTGTTTGGAAAGGAGTGGATGATACAGCCATCTTCGTAATCAATCTATCATCACAAACAAAAAACACATATAAGTGACTTAAATAAGATAGATGTTTGTTTTTCTCTCATCTAAAGAAGTCCTGAGGTGGCTATCCAGAAGTGTTAGGGCAGCTCCTCAAATTCCTCAGAGGCTCAGACTTCTCCCATCTTTCTGCTCTGCCACCTCAATGCAGCTTCTACCCTTAAAGATTGCCTCGTGTTCCAAGATGGCTGTTGGAGCTCCAGCCATCAAGTCTTCATTCCAGGGAAGAAGTGGAGCAAACTGGGGTGAAGAGGAGAGGCAATACATTAAAGAGCGTACCTTTAGCTGTAACACTAGCTGTAAAGGGAGACAAGAGATGTCTTGAGTTGAGAACTTGGCCACGTGGAATAAATCAGGTTTCTGTTGGAAAAGAAGACATGGAGAATGCATATTGGGTATGAAGCCAGCAGCATCTGCAAAGGGAAGAGGGGTAGAGGGGAAGAGAGGGGGTGATATTCTCAAAGGAGGTTATGCCACTCCCCTTCTTGGCATTGTAACTGAAGTCCTGAAGAATATCTAGAGAGCAGCAGATCATTTTTTTTCTGTTATTTCATTTGTGAAGTCATATCACACACACAAAGGTTTGGATTAAATGTGTGTGTGCATTTATTAAAGAAGATAAACTTCTGTGTACCCAAAGGGTAGGAAGAAGTCTCAGTCTACCGAGACTTCTGTGTACCCAAAGGGTAGGAAGAAGTCTCAGTCCACCGAGACTTCTCTCTCCCCACCAACAGAGCCTACGGACTCAGGGCCTGCCCTCAAATCCCCTGCATAGCAGGTCTCCTCACGGCACCCACCTGTCTCCAGCTGAGAAGCTTGGGCAGAGACCCCAGCCCCAAGCAGGGCTGCCTCATCCCTGGCCGGCTCCTGCAGGAAATCCTGGTGGCAGGGCCTTGCCTCGCCACGGGGGTGGCGGGGAGGGCAACTCCTCTCTGCCCCCCGCCCCCCGTATCTGGGTCAGGTTCAGTTGCATCCCCATCCCTCTCGCAAGCTTCACTGGCTCCATATGGGCCCTCCAAGGCCCTAAAGAGAACAATGAACATCAGGAAATGCTGACGTCAGAAGGAGGTGTTAAAACATTAGATGCAGACGAGTGCCCACAGGCCTGGCCCAGACATACAGGCCCCACGATGACTTCCCACCTAGGAGTGATTTGCCCCAACCCCCGTGTAGCCATCACCTCAGACGAGAGGCTGGATCCAGACCGGGGCACAGAATGGCCTGGGTGCCACAGCCTCCGTGCTAGCCAGCATCTGGGCACACCGACCAGAGTCAGGGCCAAGTGGCAGCCCCCCGAGGGCATCTGTCCCCCAGCCCAAGGAGAAGCAAAGCTCACTCCAGTTTTCATCCCGTGGCTACTGACCACACGCCCAGCCCACTTCCCCTGCCAGCCTCCTGTGGCCACCTCTGGGGCACAGGGCTCTTGGCTGACATCAGGCAGAAGGGATGTGAGCCAGCAAGGGCCACCAAGAATTCTGGGGCACCAGCCCCACCCGTGTGGAATGAATGCTCTGCGTCAGGATCCCCAGAGGTGCCAAGCAGGGGCCTCGAAGCTGTGCCATGAAGTCCGTTCCTCCCATTCGGCTCCTGCAAAGTATTTCATTTGAAGAAAGGGCTCCTAGCTATGAGCGCGTGAATGAATGAACGAATGAATGAGTGAATGAGGGCTTGACAGCCACAGGCTAGAGGAACACTGGTGATCTATCCCACAAGCCCTTACCCAGAGGGAGCCTGCGTGAACAAGCACCTGTGCGGGGCGGGTGGGCAGAGAGGAAAAGACCCAGCCTTGCCCACCGTCCCTGGGCAAAAGGTTCAATGAGGGAGGAAGCCACGTCCACTAGAAATTAGAAAGCAATTCCATAACAGACCCCGCGCCCATTCCTCGCTTGCCATTGGTCCCGTCCTCCCTCCAGCACCCAGACTCTGTGCCCACGTTCCACCACCCACCAGCCACGCCTGTGCTCCTTCCTCTCGCCAGCAGGACCTGGGCGAGGGGGGCGGTGACTGATGCCCCAGGAGTGATGGCACCCCACTCTTTGCTGGCGATCTGTCCAGATGCAGGCCGAGGAGGCTGGAACGGAGGTTTTGGGGGGGGGGTTCTGGACCACTTGGGTCCTCTCTCTCCCAGAGAGCATCCAGGTTGAGAAGTGACCTCTCGTCCCTTTCCAGCTGCTGTCCTGCAGAGAAGGGATCCCAGAGCTGGTGGGGACTCTTGCTCCCTGCCCGGAGGGGCCCGTGAGGAAACAGAGCTGAGGGAACTGTGGAGACCACGCCCTGCGTCTCCCCCAGAGCCCCCCGTTTCCAGAGCTGCAGTTGGGAGAGGCCAGAACTCCCCGCTGCATAAGGCCACCGAGTGGGGTTTCTGTGCCCTGCAGCTGCAGGTACCACCCTGATGGGGTCTGATGGGGGCTATAACTGAAGGACTGCTTTTCTGCCTGGGGGAGATGTTTGTGCAGAGTTTCCAAAGAGGAGCATGAATTTGCCAGAAAAATAAGGAAGGAAGAACATTCCAGGTAAGGACAACAGCAGGAGGCAAGAACAGGACTATTTAAAAAGCGTAACTCCTTCAGGGTGGCGGGAAGAGGTTGGCATGGCAAGTCCGGAATGGTAACAGCTGGCACTGAGCATCTCCGCGGGTCGGGGTCTTCCAAGAGATTAAGCTCATTTAAGCCTCACTGTGACCCAGGAGGACATGCAAATGTGATCCCCATTTGAGGATAAATAATACCAGCCCCACCCCCATGAAGAGACTGAAGCACAGATAGGGCCAGTAATTCACCCACAGTCACACAGCTGGTAAGTGCCAAGAGTCGGGATGTCCAGTCAAGCCCCTGGCCCCCGACTGCAGACTCCGAAGTCTTCTGCTCTGAATCCTGACTGTCATGTCGCCTTGGGCAAGTCCTTTAACTCACCCAGCCTCTGTCTTCTCAACTGTGAAATGGAGACATTAAATCCTAGACACCAGCCAGACAGCTGAGCGCCAGGACTTTGCAGCTTTTGTGTGTGTTTACATGGGGTTCCCTGTCCTTTCTCCCTGAACAACGCAGTCTCGGGACATGGGTGGGTCCCCGGGTCCACAGGCCTCGGTCTGCGTCTCCACTGGACGACTTTCTTCCTAAGTGGCTTTGG
Source organism: Globicephala melas (assembly GCF_963455315.2). NCBI lineage: Eukaryota > Metazoa > Chordata > Mammalia > Artiodactyla > Delphinidae > Globicephala > Globicephala melas. Next base: position 114,231,359 of record NC_083320.1, read on the forward strand.
GTAAGTATTTCAATTCTCAGAACCTCAGTTTACTCAGGTGTAAAATGGAACTAGTGACACCCACCGGGGTCCAGCTCCGGATCTGGGCACCAGCTGCAGGGTGGGGAGGGACTGGGAGCTCAGAGCACAGACTCTGTCCCCCGGGCTTTGTGGGGGATGAAGCTGTGGGAGAGCGCATCCCCAGGAGAGCCTGCAGTCAGAGTCCCAGGAACTCTGCAGAGGCGCTGGGATGGGGAGCCCAGCAGGTCAGGAGCCCAGAGGAGAGCCAGCTCCAGCCCCCAGGAGGTGGGCGGGGTCAGCCCATCAGAGGCCACGCAGAGGGCAACCGCTGTAAGAGCCCCCTGGTGCCTGTCAGATCTGGCAATTAGGAGGGCATCAGTGACCTTGGCAGTGGCCTTGGCGGCAGTGGGAGGGCAGGAGGCAGGCGGGAAAGGAGTAGAAGCTGTCAAGGCGGGAAATGCCCTCCCATGGAGGAGATAACTAGTAACACCAAACAGTGGCGATAAGACAGCTGCAGCGGGCAGGCCATCGGGTTTTCAGGCACACGGGCCCCGCCCGGGAGGCAGAGCCCCGCCCCACCCTTTGAGGACACTGGGGTCCTGCAAAGGCAGGACGGGCACTTCCAAGGACACACAGGTTTTGTCTTTCCCGTCACCAGGGCATCACTTCAGAGCACTGGTCCTCCAGGACCTGAGGCACGTCTTGCTCTAATTTTGATGTCACAAATTCCTATGGACACTTGGGAAGATAGATGGGGCACGCACCCCAGACGGAGGCACGGATGGATGGATGGAATCCTAATGGTAAAAAAAAAACTGAACTACTTCAAAATCCCAGGCTAACTAGTAGCAATTTAGTAACTACTGAAAAGCAGTTTCCCCTGCATGCTACTGTTGGTGGCTTGATGGGCAGCTCATAAAGGCGGCAGACAGCTCTCCAGCCCCATCCCTCCCGCCCAGTTATTTGGATGGATGGATGGATGGATGGATGAAAAGGTGGATGGATGGATGGATGGATGGATGGATGGATGGATGGATGGATGGATGAGAAGGTGGATGGATGGATGGATGGATGGATGGATGAGAAGGTAGATGGATGGATGGATGGATGGATGGATGGATGGATGGATGGAGAGGGAGGGAGGGAGGGATGAGAAGGTGGATGGATGGATGGATGGATGGATGGATGGATGAGAAGGTGGTTGGATGGATGGATGGATGGATGGATGGAGGGAGGGAGGGAGGGAGGGAGGGATGAGAAGGTGGATGGATGGATGGATGGATGGATGGATGAGAAGGTGGTTGGATGGATGGATGGATAGATGAGACGGTGGGTAGGTGGGTGGGTAGGCAGATGGATGGATGGATAGATGAGTGGATAGATGGATGAATAAGTGAATGGGTGGATGGATGGGTGGGTGGTAGGGTGGATGGATGGGTGGGAGGGTGGATGGAACACTATTGGGTGACATGGTTTGGGTGCAGTAAGTGACCGCTGAGATCACAAAAAATATTTTTAAACCAGAAACACAGTATGTTTTCCTATGAATAAAGTCACTTAAAAAATCATCCAGCCTTTTCCTCTACTCTGACCATCACTATCTTGGTTACAAAGTTTCATCCAGCTGCAATCTGGGGACGAAACAATACTTCCCCTAACCCCCAACAAGTTTACTTTCATTACTTCCAGGTCCTTGACTTGAAATAACAGAGCAGCTAGAGTTATCTCTTCTGCTAAGTGTCTCCACAGTGTTGGCCTGATTTAGAAGGAATGAAGAGGGAAGATACGACTTTTGCACCTGAGAGAGGAGCTACCCTCCCCCAGAGTGTAGGGGTCTCTTAGCCCTTGTGGAGCACCTGGGCCACGGCCCAGAATACAGTAGTTGCTCAATGAACACTGGTTTTTTTGTTTGTTTTGTTTTTTCCTGAACACTGGTTTTTTGTTTTTCTTTTTTTTCTGTTTAGTGGAAATCGTGACACATTTCAGGAGTCCTAACTGAGTGGTTTTTCTAGGCCTAGCATCTTGATAGGTATTCTGGGAACAACCCAGAACAATCCCAACAAGGCCCCCAGCAAGCCCCTGGATTCTCACCACTCAGGAAAAGAGAGGTCGCTTCTCCTTGGAAGCCAGACTGACCTGCCGCAGTCCAGGAGAGCCACCTCCTGCCCTGACCCATGGCACAGCAACCCTGCAGCCAGAAGGACTGAATCCAATGCTGGCTCTGCCCCTTACCCAGCTGTGTGACCTTAGGCAGTGACTTAACTTCTCTGAGCCCCACGCCTCTCCTTTGTAAAATGGGGAGAATAATAGCCCCCGGATACAAAGACGGTTGCGAGGATCACGTGAAAAATAAGTGCAAAGCCTTTAGCTCTGCAGCCGTACAGTAAATAACCATAAGTAAATAATAATAAGCTAGTGATCATCATTTCCACTTTTCTAAAATAGTAACAATTCTCCCCAGGTAGATCACTCTCAATTGTACAAATGAATTGGCCCTCAATCACGGTGAAACAGGGCAGAGGTTCTCAACCAGATTATGTCCTTGAGGAAATGGACTGATCAGAAAGGGTAAGAGACTGGCCTGAGGTCACACAGCAAAAAGGCGGGCCTCAGGAAGATGCCCCCAACTCTTGCTCCGGTACCTTCCCAGGGCCCTTCCTGAAACCTAGCAAGACACTCTTTCCAACTATCCCGGGCCAGGCCCTGCTCATCTTCCTCCTATCTTCCCCTCCCCCTTCTCCAGGCAAACATGATTTCATCCAGCCCCAAATGTGTGAGAAGCTTGGGCTGATGCATAATTCATGACGCCGATTTGCATTCCCTCCACCAGGCCTCCAGCCTCCTCCCCCACCGCCCCCAGCCCAGCCAAGCCGCTCCTCCCAGATCAAGCATCTGTGTTCCCAGTGACAGTTTTCGAGCAGCAGAGGTTCTGGAAGCCCCTTCCTAGGGCCGGAAATGCTTCATGAATCTCAAGGTGGTTCCTCGCCCTGTGGACCTTGTCAAAGCGATTGGTGGTCTGGGAGCGGGGACCTGATGGCCCTGGGGACGGTGGGTCAGGCCTCCTTCGGGAGCCTCTGGCGCCCCTGTACTTGCTGGCCACGTGCCAGGTTCTAAGCGCCGTCCCCTGCAGAGGCTCACTCATTCTCCACGTGGGCCCAAAGCCCAGGGTACCAGGTCAGGATTGCTGAGCCCCGGCCACGGCCAGGCTTGTCCCCAGGTGAGAAGATGTCTGCTGGAGTCCAGCCGGACACTCCCTCTGTGGCCACGCCCTGGGGCTCCCAAGCCCCTGTGGATGATTTGGTGGAGGCCTGTGGGGGGTGAGGCCTTGACTTTGCGACCTCCTCTCCCGGCCTGAGCCCTCCTGGCCCCAGGCCTTCCCCAGGAGTGGGGTGGCGAGGAGACCCACAGGGCCAGAGTCCCCATCGGGAGGCGTGGCAGCCCCAGGGACCAGGCCACAGGCCCCCGAAGTGGACAGACAGCAGGCCACGGACACCAAGGAGGCCTACAAGGGCCTACACGGGCCGGCCACCTCAAAACAGGGCCCCGGGGTGGCTGGTTGCGGGATGGCCGGTCGCCCAGGGCGGGGACGGAGCCTGAGAACGAGGCCCTGCATCCCCACCGGGGCGGAGTGTCCGTCCCCGTAGGGCATCCTGCCGGTCCGCAGTTCTCACGGCCCAGCCCCACTCTGCATGTGCAGGAGCCCCGGGCAGAGAGGTGATTCAGTCAGCCCGAAGTCCACAGCTGGGAGGCGACAGCCTGGACCTGAGTCCAGGTCAGTGGAGAGTCCCCGGCCCCACCCCACCCCGAGGCCCCAGGGGAAGCAGAGGCTCCGATCCACCTTCACAGGGAGGGTCCCTCCCGCCACCCCGTGCCAAGGCCGCGCTCCCTCTGGCCCCAGCTGCTCGGGGGGGGGAGCTCGGGGCAGGGAGAGATAATTCAGGCCGAGCCTCAGCGCCTTACCAGTCAACAGACGTGGTGAGGTCAGCACGGCTTCCTCGGCCCTCGCCTCAGCCCTCCTGGGCCCTCTGTTGTGTCTTCAGGGGCGAGTCGTCTCCAGGGGCTATCTCGTCATCTTCGGTCAGGGCCTGGGAAGGACCTGGGAAGGTCCCCAGGAACACAGCGCCCCTTCCAGAGACAGCCGTGGAGAGTCCCGGGGGACCGCCCTCTTGTGCCCCCGGAGTCCCCAGGTCGAGCACACGATCCAGGCTGGCATGGCACTAGGCTCGCCTACATTCAAGACACAATGAACAGGCTCATTTTTCGGAAGGGAAGGCAGAGATCGAGATTAAGTTTCATGCCTGGAAGATTCTTGGCGGCTGGATGGGGCGTGTAGGGTTGGGGTGGGAACGAGTAATACAGGTGAGGCCTGAAGGCCAACTGGTCCACACACCTGCTGGCCCACAGGCCTTGCTGGGACACCGGGGCTCAGCCCTTTTACACTGATGCAGACACTGAGCCCAGAGAGGTCTAGTAACCTGCCAAGGGCTGCACAGTGGGACTGGCAAAGTCAGGTTCAAAGCCAGTCTCTTGGCCTCAGGGCCTGTGTGCTCGACCACACCCCACTCCCTCGCCAGGTCAGAAGCACCCGATTCACGCATCTTGTGGGGAGGACAGATCCGGGCCTAGAGGGCTTCCTTCCCTTGGTGCTAATGGGTAAACCGAGTCACGGACCGGTTACCTCTCTCTGCAAGCTGCAAGCAAGGGGAGCCCCAGCCACGCGTACATCCCCTGAGTGTCAGCTGTTTCCTCCATCGCCCCCCCGAGTCCTCACAACGATCCCACGTGGGGGCTGCTCTAGTTCCCGTTCTGAGGCCGCTGAAAGGCATTTGCCCTTGGCCACGATGCTAGGTGAATGGTGACCTCCAGACCCTGGCTAGCTCAGGGTGACTCTGGCCACGTCATCACAGCCCGCCGAGGCTCAGGGTGGCCTGGAGGTGCAACCCGTGAACCCAGAGCCCAGCGGCTGGGTGCAAACTGCAAAGTTCCAGCGTGGTTATTTGTGAAATGGGGGTAATGACCATGACAGGCTCACGGGCTGTTATGAGACAATGCGTGTAGGGTGCTCGGGACGGGGCGGCACACAGAAAATCCTCAGTACACATCGGCTCCCCGGCTACTCTTACTATTACTGGTAATAGGCATTGAATGGAGCTCTGGAAGTCTGAGACCTCATAGCCCGGTGGTTCTCAAGCTCACGCAAGCATCGGCATCACCTGGAGGGCTGCTCCCCTGCCTCCTCACAGCCCTGCCACACAGAGATCTGCATTTGTGAAAGTTCCCGGGTGGGGAGCTTTCTGGTCCACACTTTGAGGACCACAGTGCACTGAGCAGAGCTTGAAATTTTAAAAATTCACAATTGTGCGTGAAGTGTTGAGCATCTGCTAGCCTTATCTCTCTGGACTGTAACTGTCTCCGGTCCCCAGTTGTTGGCTGGAGTGATGGCAGGTGCCTCCTCTGGGGTGGAAGTCGCCCTTGGGCAGAACCTTGGGTTGGGGGCATCCCAGCCAGGTCTCTCCCATCCTTCCTCCCGAGGCAGAGCCAGGCACACAAGTCGCCAGTTCAGTGTAGCTGTTCCTCTAAGGAAGTGCCTACCTCGGCCAGCTGCTTCTCTGGTACCCACTGAAGCCTCCCGTCAATCGGGAGATGTGTGCCATCTCCAGAGGCAGCACCCAAGGCTCAGAGAGGCTAAGCGACTTACTCGAGGACACACAGCCAAAAAGGGAGCAGCGTAGTGCCAGCCCCGTAGCGCTTCCGGCGGTTCCCTGTTCATCCTCGGGATCTCAGCTCGGGTGCACTTCCCGCCGCCCCAGTCCCACACCAAGAACCACAGTGGGAGCGCTCTCTCGTTCTCAGGGACTTGCTGACCCAGCCAGGCCCCAGGCACTCTCCCGAGCCCACAGCCTACAGCCTGCGCGAGGCCAGCTCTCATTCCAGGTCTCTGCTTCCACCTCAGGCAGCCCCAGGGCGGGACCAGCACAGCGCCTGGCCTGGCCCGTGTCTTTGCTTTTCAAGCACGTTGTCTTGGGTGTCTGTGCTTGGTGTGTCTGTGCTTTTCAAGCACGTTGTCCTAGAACAACAGCATTAGAATGTCTTGCCCTCTAAAACTGAAGTGCTGCCCGCCTTGTTTTCCACCCCTGTGAAATGGGACGATGACCCATGATTTCATCTGCCTTATGGGGCCCTGAGGCCCTAGGGGATAACACACAGGAGATTTGTAGGGCTGTCCCAGTTTGCCCAGGACTGAGGGGTTTCTCGGGGGGCAGGACTTTCAGGACTAAACCTGGGACGGTCCCAGGCAAAAAGGGACAGTTTGCCCTCTGTGACAAGCACTTGACTCTTCGGGCTGAGGACGCGAGGCGAAGGATCTGCCCCTCAGATTGCCCAGCAAGTCAAGAGTGAAACTGGCTGATACCCGGTCGTCTTCCCTGACTCCTGGCTCCACCCACCTACCAGGTGCCCCTGACACCTGTTCCTGTGGCCGCAGCTGAGGATGCGCGCGTGGCTGGGCGGGGGGCTCACCAGGCAGACAGAGCCCTGTAGGGGGTGCTGAGCAAACAGGTGGGGCTGGGCGGGCTGCCCCTCCCTGCTCGCTGCCTCACCTGCCCTTCTCCTTGAAGCGTTTTCCGGCAACAAACACAGTCAAGTTCAAAACAAACATCACCGGTAAACCCAGCTGCCAGCCACGGGAGCAACCAGGCTGCAACAGGGTGGCAGAAGGAATTGCTCCCCTTGTGTGGAGGACTTGGCACCCAGACAGGAGGGACCCACACCCAGCTTGGGTCAGTGCACCCTGGGGACCCTGCAGGGTCCACCTAGGGATGGCAGCCCCCCCCAAAATTCACGCCAGCCTGCTTGGCCAAACAGACCAGGGCAGCAGATGGAGAGGCAGGTTCGAGGGCTCCGGTTTCCTGGGGCCTCAGCACCTCCTTGGCCGGGTTCAAACCCAAGCTCTGCCACTTTCCCATCAGTGTTGCCGGGCAAGTAGCTTGGCCTCTCTGAGCCCGTTTCTTTATCTGTTCCTCTTCCCCGAATGGCCTTCTCTGTGCCTGGCGCCGGGCTGGGAACAAGGTGTGGAGCTAGTCACTTAATCCTTAGCGCAGCCTCGCAAGGAAGCTGCCAAAAGGTGAGGCCCCTGGGCTGGTAAGTCAGAGCCAAGGCGCAGGGGACGAGCGGGCCCCAGGGCTGGCGTTGGGAGCAGTGAAAGCCCGTGCTGCGTGCAGAGCAGGAAGACGAGGAAGCGCGTTTCTTTCCTTCTGCCTTGTTATTTCTGAAACGCCAGTGCTGGGCACGCGCTGGCGTACAGTCACTGCTCAGTAAAGGGCTCTGGGATGAATGAACGGCTGCCTCCTCTCGTGAGTGCCTGCAGCAAATAAGAACACGCCGCACGGCAGGTGCGTTCCGCGGACGTCGAGGGGGCGCCTGCTTCTCTCCCAGCCTGATGTCTAAGTGTCCGCACGAATCCCTGGTGGCTTCTCAGAGAGACTCCGGCTCAGGGCTGGACACATCCCTGCGGAGAACAGCTCCAGTGATGGAGACGAGGCTGCCCGCCCTCACCAGCGCCTTGCTGCCCCGGGACCACTGGTGCCAAGTCAGCGGCGGGCTCCCAAATTCCCCGCCCACCGGGAGCCTGGGCCTGGCCTCTGCTCTGAAGCGCTGGCCGCCTTCCTGATGTACGTACCCCCCCACTCTGTGCCCACCTGCCTTGGGGGATCAGTGCCATCTCTGGATCGAGCAGGGCAGCCATCAGCCCAGCCCCCTCTCTTTACAAACCAGCTCCTGGGGGAAGTTCCACAAACTACGGGTCTTCCTAGGGCAGAAGCCACCCCTGGGGCAGGCTTGTTGGGAACTTGGGGGGCTGCCTGACACGTGCACAGCTTCTGGGGCCCCTTGAAGAGGATGTGTCTGCGTGCAGCCTGTGCCCGCCCCCCGCCCCTCCCCCCACCTCCCCCCCCCCCCCCCCACTCACCAGAAAGGCTGAGAAACGGGAGGCCGGGCAGCCAGCGCACAGCCCTGGGCCTTGTTCTCTGGGTCTGCACCAGAAGGAAGCCTGGGGCCCCGAGGACCAGCCCGGCCCCTCTCAGCTTCAAGGGGGGAGCAGGAGAGCGGGGAGGGGAACAGCAGAGTCCCAGGCCACAGAGCTGGAGCTGGCAGTGCCGAAAGCCAAGAAGTCAGAGTCTCCTACCCTTTTGGGGGTGCAGAGGCCAGTCCTCTCCCAGACTCACACACCCTCCGTCTGTTCCTGCCCGCTAGCCCACGCAAACCCTCTGAACCCCCAGCCCTCTGCAGCCCACCTACCCCCCTCATCCCTGCCCCCCTCAGGCTGCTTTCTCCATGCCCTGCCCCAGCTGGAAAGTCTGCTCACATTTGAATCTGGTGCTTTCCAGATTCAATCTGGAGTCGACAACGGAAGGCAGCTGTGTGACCTGGGGCAAGTCGCTTAACCTCTCTGAGCCTTGGCTAACTCAGACGTTAGTGGCAGTAAAGATCTCTCCTACTCAGGGGTGTGAGACCATGCTTAGAGGCCGCTGTTCTCCTCTGCCCTTCCCTCCCTTTCCTCTTGGATGAGAATTGAAGGCCAGCTTCACGCCCAGCTTCACTTCCACCTTCTTCCCCACGTGGAGCCTCGGCCCATGCCAGGCCCACATCCCAACTGTTCCCACCACACCGTGCTCACCCCCGGGCCTTGGCCCGAGTCGAGCCCCTCTCCTGCCCTTCCAGTTACCCACACCCACCCAACCTGCCAGGCCCCGAAGCTGGTCCCCGCTTGACCCCAGAAGCCATTCCTGCAAACCCTGGTCCCGGCCATCCATCCCCTATCCCCCGTCCCCCACCCCCCGGTCCCCACTGCTAGAACAGTCGCACCATTGCTCAGACAAACACACCGGGGTCTGCGGGGTTTGATCCTGGCCCCTCTGAGAGTGCCAGCTGCTCGAACGCAGGGAAGCATTTTCTGTTTCTCCCACAGAGGCCCTGGGCTGTGCACTCAGCAGACATATCCCTGGCCTGACATCCCCTGCCCCAAGCACCACCCACGCTGGGGCGCCCTGCCTGACCGAGTCTCCACAGCGTAATGAAAGTGATCATCGTGTGTTGCCTGCCTACCATGAGTCAGGCATTTTACTAAGACTGACTTGCTTAATCCTCACCACCCTGCATGTAAGTAGTTCTGAGCCCATTTTACAGACAAGAAAACTAAGGCTCAGAGAGCTTGGGTGAGTGGCCGAGAGCCCCCAGCTGGACACAACAGGCTCAGAGACAAACTCAGGCCGTTGTGGCTTGGATGTCTTCACTGCAGGGTGCGGCCACGAGGAAAACGGGCTGAAGGAAGCCGCCCAGCACTGCACAGGGCCCTCCATGTCTCCCCGGCAGGATAACCCCTGGGTGTCCCAGACACTGGAGCCCCAAAGGGAACAAAAGAACAGGCTCTTATCTGGTCTCTGGACTCTGGCTGTGAGGTCTCCGTTATCCTGCCTGTAAGTGGGATGAGACTGGACCCTCTAAGCCACACGAGAGTAAAAGTGAGGTGAGGCCACCCGGGAGAGCCCCAGATGCCACGTGGAGAGCATGGAAGGGAGAGGGGAGGAGGGACCCTTCCTCACTTGCGGCAGAAAAGGAGGTGTGTGAAGTGGGTTTGAGAAGAGAGACTGAGGGACCCCGTGCCCCCTCCCCCTTGCAAAACCAAGTTCTGGGCTCCTGCAAGGGGTTCTCCACCCCCGAGAGCCGGGACTGGGCAGGGATGTGGGCACAGAGGGCTCTGGCAGCTGTTCGTGGACCACTTCGGCAGGAGATAGGCGTGTCCACAGGGCAGCAACCCACTCCTCACCCTCGGGCCCGCTGCTGACGGTGTGGGTGGGGCTGCCAGACCCTCCTGTGGGGGGGTAGGGGGGTGGAGCGTCCTGCGGGGCCTACCCTCTCCCTGGCACCTCTGGCCCAACCAGGGGTGGAGCCAGACTTTGTGGGGTCCTATGCAGGTGACACATAGTAGAGACACCAGGAAGAGAAAGAAACACACGTCCCAGGCGCCATGCCACACCTTTTAAAACTGGGACATCAGCAAACCATGCACCCATCTTACAGATGAAGGAACTGAGGCTCAGGGATGCGTCGACTTCACAGTTCAGAGCTTGGGCTCTGGGGCCAGGGGGACTTGGGTTCCAGTCCTGGCTCTACCTGCCTGTGGTCTGAGACAAGGTACTTAAAGGGTTGTCTCGATTTCCTTACCTGTAAAGGGAAACCAATAACAACCGCCCTCTACCCCCCACCCCGTTCAGGTGGCCCTGTGGCCACAGGAACCCGTCTACATGCACTACAAGCCCCCAGCAGGCGCCAGGCACCCAGCGAGGGCTTGCTGGCGGTCACGGTCAATCCCAGAATGCCAGAGGCAGCCCCAGACCCACGTGGTGAGCCTGGAACCCACATTTTATCCTCATTCTGTGCTGAGTGGGGCCTCTACCTGTGGGACGAGTCTCTCCATAGACCATTTCTTTGTGTTAGTTTATGTTTTAATTCAGTGAAGCGGCTGAAGGGAGGAGGGTGCCCTAGAGACAGGGGAAACAGGGACGGCTCTCCCACCAAGCGATGGGGGGCGGCGGGGGAGGGGGGGCAGCGAGGAGAGCGGCCTGCCGGGCTGGGAGAGGAGATTAGAGGCCAGACGATGGAGGAATGCCAAGGTCTCCAGGATCAGGCTGGCTGGGGCCACCAAGACCGCCTGAGACCCAGATCGCGGCCTGGCCTTCTGGGCTGAGTCACCTTTGTGGTACCCTGGGGGGAGGGGCACCAGAAACCCCTCACCCCTCAGGAAAGTCTCTCCTCTGTGGTTCTACCCATCAGACACCTGCCTCGGCTCCCAATGGGAGGGTGTAAGCCAGCCAGAGGTGGAGCCTGGATCCAAACCTGGGCTGTCTGGCCCCGACGCCCAGGGTTTGGCCGCTGCTGCATCACCCCACCAGCCAGAGGCCTCCCGCTTTAAACACCCGGCTTGAAGACGGTCCTACCTTTCCTATCTCCCCTGGCGGGAGCCTGCATCTCAGACCCTCCTCCTGGGGTCTTAAGCCTGCAGTGCAGGCTGGGGGAATATGGAGGGAGGTGTAGTCGTGAGGTGGGCCTGTCAGGAGGAGGGATCATGGTCATTGCCAGGTGGGGAGCTCACAGAAAAGGCTCCAAAAGCCACCCAGTCTAACTGACTCATTTCTCAAAATCCACTGAAGCTAACCGAGGCCGGGGCAGCCTGGAGGGTGGGGGAGAGACCACGCAGCAGGGCAGCAGCTGAGCTGCGCCACCCAGGGTGGGCCACAGAAAGGGAAAGTACCACACTAGGTACCCGGGTTGTGGGTCTGAGCATCCCTGTGGGCTGCAGGAAGGGTCTGGGGCTCTCTGGGCCCTGGCGTGCAGGGGTAGGAACCAGCACCGAGGACATCCCTCGAGGACACCGCCACGAGGGAAACAGCAAGGCCTTGGGGGACCGGCAGCCTTCTCACCCCCAAGGAGCCAACGCTGCCGGGAAGAACTCCAGTGCCCACGCTTCAGATGAGAAGGCACAGGGGACACCCTGCTTGCCCCGGCCCCTCAGCCAGGCGGCAGGCAAGTGGGTCTGGGGTGTGGGTCCAGGTGGCGTCAGGCTCTACGGCAGCGCCCAGGGCTCTGCCATTCGGGAAGATGCAGGAGCGAGTTCTCCAGGCCCCGGCCTCAGGCAGGATGGCGAGGGGGCAGAGGAACTCGGGGAAGAGCTGGGGCAAAGGGGACTGGAGCCGGCCCTGGCCAGCCCCCAGAGGCGGCTGGAGATGGACAAGCCCCAGCTGGCAGCAAGACACAACAACGATAAGGGGTGATCTGCCGAGGTGGCGGGAGCTCGGGCGGGCAGCAGGGCCGCGTCCTCAGGCTCCGGGCAGCCCGACCTCGCCCGCTCCCCGAGGGGCCCAGGGACTTGGGGGTCATTTCCCCTGGGGGGGCCAAGTCAGGAAGGGAGCCATCCAGGGACATCCCCTTTAGGAGCAGTGGTCCAGCCACTTGCTCCATCCAAATTCTAGGCTTGCCCCAACCGGGCTGTGGGTGTCTTAAGTGGGGGAACTGGCTCCCAGCCAAAGAGAAAGACACCGTCCAAGGCACAAGGGCATTGGCCCCAAGCCCATCCTCAGCCTCAGAAGTGTCCCATGGAGGTGGGGTGCTGTCGCCAGGAAGTGTCCTAGACAAGACGTTCCCATCCCTCACTGGGAGGCCAGGGAACGTCCCCTGTGGAGGTCTGGGGTCTCCCAGCTCCAGTCGCCAAGCCCGATGACCACAGGCCGGTCACGACCCACCTCGGAGCCTCGGGCAAGAAGGCCTCCTTTGCAGGGTGGCTGTGGCGGCTCAGTGGGACGGGATGACAGGTGTGCCACGGGCTGGCTGTCTTCTGATCTCGGTGGAGGAGCCGTGTGTCATTTCTAAGCAGGCGTCTCCCCACTCCCTGTCCTGTGGAGGGCCTGGAAGCCAGCCCATCTGTGCTTCACCGGGGTCCAGGCTCTCCCCTTCTCCTAAGTGTTGTACAGCCACTGTCACAGTCCTGCTGGCTACACCACAGCCATGGAAAGGGATCTGGTCGGTCCATTTCTCAGATGAGGAAACAAGCCCAGGAGGCTGGGACAGCCCAGGTCTGGGTGCTCCCAGGGCCTATGCAACTGCGCACTCTGCCCTCTGCAGGCAGAGACCCGGGGGGTCTGAGGGACCATGGAGCTTTCTGCTCTGACCTCCTGGCCCTGGCAGTGATGCCAGCGCAGCAGGACACCGAAGTCACCAGGCTGTCATACTGTGTGACGAGAGGCCGCTCCCCCATTCCCCAGGGTTCTGACTGGGCAAGCCTGGTCTTCCTCTGCTTCGTGGCCTGGCGTGGCCCCCAGACCCCGCAGGTATCATCTGGTGACCGTGCTTTCTGCCACTTCAAGTGTCTGTCTGCTGCTGCCCCTCTGAGGCGTCTCTGCCCCCAGCCCCTCTGACACCTCCCTCATTCCTGGCCCCCTCCCCTGCTGCTACTCTGTGCTGGGCGAACCCTAGATAGGGCACACATTCTGAGACAACACAGCCCCCACAGAGAAGGGTCACCTCCCCTTCCAGGCCCCAGGAACATTTTTATATACAGGGGCTGTCTCCTCCTCTGGTCCCATCTGGGACCCCTTGTCACTGTTTTAACTGCACCTCTCTCATACCCTCTCACACAAGTCCTGCATGGTGGTTAAGAGCTCAGATGTCAGTGCCTGCTGTGTGACCTTTGGCAAGTTGCTTAACCTCTCTGTGCTTCAGTTTTCTCATCTGTAAATTAGGACAACAAAGGACCTACCACATTATATTGTTCTGAAGTTTATTTAAAGAGTTTGGAGCGGTAAGTCAGAAAGAGAAAGACAAATACCGTATGCTAACACATATATATGGAATTTAAGGGGAAAAAAATGTCATGAAGAACCTAGGGGTAAGACAGGAATAAAGACACAGACCTACTGGAGAACGGACTTGAGGATATGGGGAGGGGGAAGGGTGAGCTGTGACAAAGCAAGAGAGAGACATGGACACATATACACTACAAAACGTAAGGTAGATAGCTAGTGGGAAGCAGCTGCATAGCACAGGGAGATCAGCTCCGTGCTTTGTGACCGCCTGGAGGGGTGGGATGGGGAGGGTGGGAGGGAGGGAGACGCAAGAGGGAAGAGATATGGGAACATATGTATATGTATAACTGATTCACTTTGTTATAAAGCAGAAACTAACACACCATTGTAAAGCAATTATACCCCAATAAAGATGCTAAAAAAAAAAAAAGAGTTTGGAGCAGAGACTGGCACTTGGTAAGCACTGTATGCACTTGCTATTATTATTATTATTTTATTATTATTATTAACACCCCTGAGCCTTTGCCTCTGCTGTTCTCTCTACTCAGAATGCCGTTCCTTCACCTGGATAACTCCTGCTCATCTTTGAGGACCTGGCCCAGGCATTGTCTCCTCTTTAAAGCCATATCTTACTAGGTGCTCTCCCTCCCAACCCCACCCACGCCCCCAGGCTTGGCCATCCCCTCCCCCTCCCTCTGGGCCGCTGGGTTTTCCCCCACATCAAAGGGAAAGTTTCTGTTTCCATGAAGAACTCCCCTGCTGCCTTGGGAGCATCCAGGCCAAGGGTTTAGCCAAGCACAGGCTTAGCAGGGACCAGATCCCAGGAAAAATATGCATGCTCTCGACCTAAATGTGGGAGCTTTTGTGCCATTGTAGTGGTTCTGCCTGCCAGACCCTGGAAAGCTTTCCTTTTCCCTTTTTTCTTCTTTTTTTCTTTTTTGCATTATAATTATATTTTTTGCAAGTAAATTCGTGAATACATTCCTTGTATTAAAATACTAGGCATAGATAAGACTAAAATCCCCTCAGAAAGCAAGGCCGTCTGAAGCCCTTCTGCTCCCCTCCCCAGACAGAACCCCAGGCATTGGAGGCGGAGCCATACAGACTTCTTATATTCTTTTTTTTTTAGCCTTTCTTTTATTTTCATTTTTTAAATTTTTATTGAAATATAGATAATTTACAATGTTGTGTTAGTTTCAGGTGTACAGCAAAGTTGTACGTATATCTATTCTTTTTCAGATTCTTTTCCATTATAGGTTATTACAAGATATTGAGTATAGTTCCCTGTGCTCTATAGTAGGTCTTTGTTGGTTACTTTTATTCTTTTTATACATGATATGTGTCCACAGGAAACATACAGAACTGTGTGTGTGTGTGTGTGTGTGTGTGTATGCTACACACTCACATAAGTGGCATCCTTCTGCCCCTTCCTCTTTTCCCCCAGTAATCTGATTTTGGTCTCTCCCCAAGTTGATACCTGGTTGGAAAGTTTTTTGACTCCTTGCTCTTTTCCAAGCCATTAGATCTTCTCCCGACCGACCACAGAGCTTATCCTCGACCCCGCGTGGCTTCTCCCAGGCTGGAAGGTAAGAGTTGAGCCCAGGACACCTGCCATGAGGTCAGCATTTCCCAAGGTGAGACGTGAGCATCGCTGGGCCATGGAGATTCCACAAGGAAAACACAATCCCCTAGTCCAGCTGAGTGGGGAAAGACAGCGTGTCAGCCCCTCTTGAAAACGCCCAGGGGACACAATACAATGAAGGCTCTGACAAGTCCTGCCGGCAAGAAGCTTACTGACTTCCCTGAACCCCAGATGACCCCGGCTTGGGAGACTGTGGAGGCCCTCAGGATATTTACATCACGGCAGGTGACGCCAAGCAGCAGGCCCTGTGGCCCCGGAGAGTTCCTTCCTGGTCGATGTTGAGCCAGTACATTCTCTGAATTTAAAAAAAAAAAGGAAGCCATGTCTTTAAATCGAATTCTCTGCAGTCCACATTTCTCCACCAATTTCATGAAGGTGTTTCGGGACAATTTATCACATGCCCTGGTCAGAGCTCCCTGGAGTAACCACACCATAGCCCATGGCAGTCTCCAGAGCTAAGTCGCAAAAAGAATAAACGAGAGTCAGGCCAGCCGGTTTGTGCATGGTGACCCCTGGCTGGCTCGCCTTGGTCACTGCACAGTCTCCTGCCTGCTTGGAAACCCCTGGCCTCACCTGAGTGCTGGAATTTGCCAATGCTCCACGTGACATTTATCCCCATGCAGTTTGTGGCATTATTTCCCTCATTCCAGCTGGGAACACTTGCCTACTTCCACTTCCCAGAGCTTCCTGACAGCGTTTCTGCAGCCTTCTGGGACAGGCTTCCCCATCCTGGGAGGAGGTAATTTGCTGGGGTGGGACTTGACTCCTGCCTCTCCCTGTAAGTGGCCACTGGGATCGGCTGACAATGGTCTCTTTCTTGCCCTGCTGACCCCCTATGCCGTGCATCAGGGCCCCTGAAAGAGGAGTCCTGGTGGGCCCCAGATCCACATGGAGCCCACCTCTGGTGGCCTTGACCCTGCTGACCTCTATTCAAACGGCCTCCCGGCCTGGCCTCGGGACTCTGTTCACGATGTCCAACAAGACCATGTGTCCTCATGCCAGCAGCTTGGCCCAGGGACAGGGGAAGCAAAGAGGAAGCAGCTGTCCTCCAGGGCAGTCGGGTGGAAGTGTGCAGGAACTGGGTAGAACCAATGGGGGGCACTCTGAGTGTTGGGAGGACACAGGATCGGGGAGACAGAGGAGTCAAGGGGGCCGAGAAGACATCAGCACAGGTCAGCAAGGAAAGGCAAAGGAATGGGATGAGGGGAGGGGAAGTTTTAGGTCAGAGGTCAGGGAAAGGGGAGGGGTAAAGAGCTGGAGCTCTGCAGGGGTCCAAGGGGCTGGGGGGTGCAGCCCAGGACTCTGAGGACAGATGGCGTGTGGGCCCAGGTAGACCCCCTTTCTATGCAAAAGCAGATGTACTGAAGGGTCTAGCCAAGGCACTGAGGCAAAAGAATGAAATAAAAGGCAACCGGCTTGGAAGGGAAGAAATAAATCTATCTCTATATGAAGATGACATGCTCTTTTATATAGAAAATCCTAAGGGAGCCATTTTAAAACTCTTAGAACTAATAAATGATTAAACTAATAAATAAATTCAGCAAGGGTGCGGAATACAAGATCAACATACAAAAATTAATTCTGTTTCTATACGCTTGCAATGAACGATCCAAAAATAAAATTGAGTTCCAATTTTAAATTTTTTTAAATAAAAATTTAAAAAAAGAAAACAGTTCCATTTACAATAAAGTATCAAAAAATGAAATACTTATGAATAAATTTAACAAAATAAATATAAAACTTATGCTCTGAAAACTATAAAAATGTATTAAAAATAAAAGATAATCTAAACAAATAGAAAGACATCCCATGTTCATGGATTAGAAGACTTAGTATCTTTAAGATGACAATACTCCCTAGATTAAGCTACAGATTCAATGCAATCCCCATCAAAATTCCAGCTGGCTTCTTTGCAGAAAATGACAGGCTGATCCTAAAATTCATATGGATATTCAAGGGACCCAGAAAAATCAAAACAAAGTTAGAGGACTCACATTTCCTGATTTCAGAACTTACTACAAAGCAACAATAAACAAGACAGTTTGTTTCTGGTGCAGGAATAAACATACAGAGCAGAGAAAGAGAGAGTTGGCAGTCCAGAAATAAATGCTTACATTTCTGTCAACTGACTTTCAAAAAGTGTGCTAGGACAACTCAGTGGGGGGAAGAAGAGTCTTGTAACAATTGGTGTTGGGACGACTATCTACATGCAAAAGAATGAACTTGGACCCCTGCCTCACACCATATACAAAAATCAACCTAAAGACCTAAATGTTATAGCTAAAGCTATAAAATTCTGATATGGAAAACACAGGTATAGATCTTCATGACCTTGGATTAGGCAATGGACTCTTAGATCAGATACCAAAAGCACAAGCAACAAAAGAATACACAGATACGTTGGCCTTCATCCAAATTTAAAACTTTCATCTTCCAAGAACACCATCAAGAAAGTGGGGGAAAAAACAGAATGGGAGAAAATATTTGCAAAACACATGTCTTATAAGGAACTTACATCCAGAATGTATAAAGGACTCTTACTCTATAATAAAAAGACAAATAATCCAGTTAAAAATGGGCAAAGGATCTGAACTGACACTTTTCCAGAGAAGATATACAAATGGTCAGTAAGCACTTGAAAAGATGCTCAACATCACTAACCATTAGGGAAATGTAAATCAAAACCACAATGAGATACCACCTCACACCCATTTGGATAACTATGATCAAAAAGAGAGACAACAACAATTGACAAAGTCATGGAGAAATCGAACACTGATTTGCTGGTAGGCGTGTAAACAGTGTAGCCATTTTCGAAAGTTTGGCAGTGCCTCAAAGTTTAAACGTGGAGCTGCCATATGACCCAGCAACGTTACTCCTTGGGATACAGTCAAGAAAACTGAAAACATATGTCCACATAAAAACTTCTACACAAATGCTCACAGCATCATTCTTCACAATAGCCAAAAAGTGGAAACAACCCAGATGTCTATCAACCAATTCATGGATGGAGAAAATGTGGTTTATCCACACCATGGAAAGTTATTCAGCCATAATGAGGGAATGAAGTACTGACACAGGCTACAACATAGATGGAACTTGAAAGCACGATGGTCAGTGAAAGAAGCCAGCTGCAAAATGCCGCATATCGCGTGCGTTCGTTTATGTGAAACGTCCTTAAGAGGTTAACTCCAGAGACAGAAAGGAGGCTAGTGTTGCCTAGGGCTGGGAGTGAGGGTAGTGGAAAAAGGGGAATAACTGCTCATGGGTGTGGAGTGGGGTGTTTTTAGGTGATGAAAATGTTCTAAAATTGATGGTGGTCATGGTTGCACAACTCCAAGAGTTTACTAAAAACCATTGAACTGTACACTTTAAAAGAAAAAAAGTGGCAAATTTTCTTGGCATCAATCGCAGGAATTGAAATGAGGAAAACCCAGGTTATAAGTTGACAGAGAAAAAAAATTAAAATAAAACCATCAAATGACCGTTGACCCAGAGGGTGGACCTCTGAAACCACAGGTACTCAACACTTTAAGTAGGTGATCTGTATGGTGTGTGAATTTCACCTCCATGACGCTCTTATAATTTATTTATTTATTTTTTTCGCTCTTATAATTTAGAAGAAAAAGCAGCTCCGGACTCCCGAGGGTCTGGCACTGGGGCTGGCGGTGGTGGGCATGAAGCCTCTTCAGTGGCACCCCCTCATCTGAGCCTTAAATGTTCACCTTCCACAGAATCCCTTCCTCAGCCCCCTTGCCCCTTCACCCCACACTCATCCCAGGTACCAGCTCCCCCCACCTCTGCTCCCGTGTGTGTGCCCCCAGGGTGGGAGCAACACCCCCCACCCCCTTCTATCCTGGAGTTTCTCTCCTGAGAGCTGCTCAGACCCACGTCCTTCTCTCCTGGTTATGATGTCCATGACATTCACAGTCGTGAGGATGAGAGTTATAAGTCTTACTGGGTATTTATTACGTGCCAGCACATTACCTGCATTTTCTTATTTAATCCTCACCATAACCCGATGAGGCCGACGTTACTATTATCATCCCCATTTCACAGGTGCGGAAACTGAGGTTCAAAGAGGGCACGTCTCTTGCCCAAACACACAGCTGTGGGAAATGGTGGAGCTGGGATTCCCTCGGGCAGCGGCTTCAGGACCCCACCGCTGTACACGCTAAGCTGGGTCCCCAAATGCAAGGCAACCCACTTGACTCACCCCTTCCCTGCCATCCCCCCCGCCCCCCCTCCACCTCTACCCTCCTTCCTCCTTTACATCTCATCCAGCCACTGCCCGGCAGAGTTCCTCCTCCAGCTGCCCACCCTGGATGTCCCCCACCAAGCCCCCTTCCCCCACCCCTCCCCCTACAGCAGCATCGCTCACACCTGGTTTCTTCAGAGGCTGAAACAGCCTCTGGATCACCCAGGCTTTTCCTTTCCCATTCGGGCCGTCGGTGCTTCACCAGGTTGAAGGTGCAGGCGGTCCCAGTGGCAGAAATGACTCAGGCCCACCCGCTGATGTCCGTCTCTGTTCCAGGAACGGGGCAGCATTTTGAAACGAGGTGACTCAGGGCCCGATGAGTAAGGCAGACACTCAGCTCCACAGACAGACAGACAGAACATTGTGGTTAGTGTGTGTGGCCCGCCGGCTGCAGGCAGACCCCCGGGCCCTCTGTAGGGCCTGTCTGAGCTCACACATTCAGGAACTGGGTTCCCAGGACAAGCCCGGCTTCTGTACCTGGGGGCCCAGAAACGCCCCTAGGACTGGCCCCCATCCCAGCTGTGGTGGGAGCCCCCCGCCTGCCCACCTGCTGACGGGGTTGGTTATTTTCTGTGCAAAGCACAGCCCTTCCCCGGGGCTCTGTGATCTACTTTCTTTTTCTGCCCCTTAGAAATAGCTCCTCGCAAGTTTACCCACAATCCCTTCTGAAGGTGGAGGGCTCGACAACCCCAGGAGGAGACTCTCACGGGTTAGGAATTTCTGAGGGCACAGCCGGCCTTGTAGTGATACTCAAGTAATTTGTTTCTTGAGTGACAAGGAAGGAAGGAGAGAGGGAGGGAGGACAGCTTCTAGGGACCCCCGGTTGATTGTGTCCTTGAATTTGCCAGCGGGGTTTACTTCTGCTGGTCTTCCTGTAGCTGTGTGACCTTGGGGGACTCACACAGGGTCTCTGGGCCTCCTCTGACTGCTGCACACCTCCTGAGACCACTGTGATGTGATCCAGGTGCGGGGCCTTGGCAAAGCCTTCTCAGCATTTGGGGCTGGCTCGGGGGGATGGGTCTCCGTGGCACAACACCTACCTGGGTCCTAGCCTTGCAGTTGAGTTGCAGGGAATGCTCTTTGCAAAGGAAATCAGGCAGCTCAAACCAGAATGGGCCTTCCGGAGAGTGGCTTGGAGAACGCACACCCCTCAGGGCCCTGACACGTTCAGGGAACTCGGCTGGAACTGCCCATCAGAGCCACTTTGCATCCAGATCACCCCCCCATACACACACACGCACACATATACATACATGCACACACATGCACACGCATACACATATATACACACGCACAAACGCATACACGCACACATATACACACATGCATACACATGCGCATATACACACGCACACATACACACATGCACACACGAACACACACCTACACATGTACACGCATACGTATACACACACGTGCGCACACACGAACACACACCTACACATGTACACGCACATGCACACATAGCCACTTGCACACATATACACACGCACACACATGTGCACACTATGCACACACAAGTACGCACATGCACACATATACACGTGCATACACATATATACACACGCACAAACGCATACATGCACACACGCACACATATACACACATGCATACACATGCGCATATACACACGCACACACACGCACACATATACACACATGCATACACATGCGCATATACACACGCACACATACACACACGAACACACACCTACACATGTACACGCACACATACACACACGCACACATACACATGCACACACATATGCACACATACACACATGAACACACACCTACACATGTACACGCACATGCACACATATACACATACCCACTTGCACACATACCCACACGCACACACATAAACACATGTATACACACACAAGTACACACATGCACACATATACACATCACATGCACACATATACGCACATGCACACGCACATGCACACACACACACACACTTTCTGCACTTCCCAGCTGTACTGCCCGTGGCCGCCACCCCCAGCCCCACGTTGCATTCCCGTTGCATCCCAGGCTGCTGGCGGGCAGACTTTGGCCCCTTGACCACAGCCTAGGCAAAGAAAAGCCCACTGCTCTCCTCATCTTGCGAGGTTAGAAACTGTCCCGAAGCCTGTGGGACAGCACCCGGGAAGGAATCTCAAAAGCCCGGCACAACCTTCCACCAGCCACTGATCTCCTCCAAAGGCTGCCAGCAAGTGGCCGCCCGCCGTGCAGCGCCCCAGCCAAGGCCGTGCAACCTTGGCTCGCGGGAACCGGCCCCACAGGTGCCCGCACTTCTGGCCGATAGAAGGCTCTGTCCTCTGTCAGCCAGGGAGTGAGATGGGGATGGAGACCCTCCCCCACCTCCCAGCCCCCAGGACGGTAGGCCCTCGCCCTCAGCTTGTTCCGCAGCCTGGCACCAGGGTGGCCTGGGCCCGGGAAGAATTCAGGACTAAAGGGCAGGTCTCACATGGTACCAGGAGGGCCGCAGTCACCTCCCACCCCCAGCCCTGCAGCGCCGCCCCAGGCCTGCCCAGAGGCCCTGCTCTACAGCCAGCATGGCCAGGCCACCGTGCCTCCCTCTCCACACCAGACCCCAAGCTTCGTGATCCTAAGGCCTTCCTTGCCCATTGCCACGCCCTGCCTGTCCTGCCTGCAGGGTCCTGCCTGGTCCTGCAGGGCTCTTCCGCGTACTTCCCACCACCCCGGGCCCTGCCCCCTGACCTCTAGTGGCGGTGTCCTCTCCCCGCTCACCTCACCTTGACCCCACTGGGCATCTTTCAGTTTCTCCAAAATGCCAAAGCTTTCACCGCCTCAGGGCCTTTGCACGTGCAGTTTCCTCCGTCTAGAATGCTGTGCCCACCCCGTTCTGACGCAGCCTCTCCTGTGATTACGAGCTTCTTCCTTCACACCCAGCTGAACGGGCCTCTCCGAAGCACAGCTTCCCCGACCAGCTCATCTGAAGCTGCAGCCTGTGAGGCTGTGTGTTATTATGTCTGTCTGACACCCTCGCTGAACATGGGCCCTGGGAGGACAGGGACCTGGCTGCTTTGGTGGCCCCCGTGGCCCCGGCCCCTACCCCAGCACGGGCACCTGTGGATGCTCGAGTGTCACTGAGCGGTGAAGGAAGGGATCACAGGTGAGCCTGGGGACGCTTGGGAGGTGAAGTAACAACACAGGGAGAGTCAGAGCGAGCGGCTCTGCCTGAGCCCCGTCCTTGGCCGCCGCTGCCCACAGCACTGAAAGCACCAAGGCTGAGTGCTGTGGAGAACTGCCCACCACACGTGGGTCATCCTGTCGAATCCGTGAAATGGGACCCAGCTTCAGCCCACTTCACTAACGGGGAAATGAGGCACGTCTGTGGGCCCCTCCAGGGGCTGGAGAGGAACAACCAGGACAGTCAACATCAGCTCATTGCAGACATGGCACCAGAGTGACCCTGGCCACATGGAGGCCTCGGGGACCCCGACGGAGGGCTGAGAGCCAGGGACCCCGGCAGCTCTGGGAGAGCCGTTTCAGGGGTGCAGGGTGGCTGCAAACATGCCCGGGAGTCTCGGGCAACCCCCCCAAAGGGCCTGCACTTCCCAAAGTTCCGAGGACAGAGGAGAAAGTCCCGCCCGGCTGAAGGTCCTTCCCCAGAGCCCAGCCCTGGCTGGCGGTGGCCTCGGGGTTGGGGGGGGGGATTCAAAGAGACCTTGCTACTCCTCCCAGCATCAGCTTCACCTGGGAGCTTGTTAGAAATGGAAAATCTCTGGCCCCACCCCGACCTGCTTAGCAGAATCTGCTTGAACAAAGCCCCAGGAGCCCCGTCTCACATTAGAGCTGAGGAAGCTCTGCTCCCAGGTGCCCCAACGGCCTGCTCACCATCACAGCCCCAGTCGTGGCAGCCCGTGAGCTCGCCCCCCGACAATGCGGTCACTCCAAGGTATTCATCGCAGCATCATTCACAAAGGAGAAAGTTTGGAAATAACCTAAATATCCAACAATGGAAGAAAGGGCACTAAATTAAGAGACGGCCATCAAAATGCTCTTTTGACACAATATTCGGATGCATGGGGGAAAGTTTATACGATGATATTCGCAGGAAAGGCCCACTTAGACCTACATACAAAGTCAAATACATCAACATGTGGCCTGCTGGCACCCTCTGATTGCTGGGATTAGGTGATTTTTTTTTTTAACATCTTTATTGGAGTATAATTGCTTTACAATGGTGTGTTAGTTTCTGCTGCATAACAAAGGTGATTTTTAAATATACTTCCTTTTACTTCTGTGTTTTCCGAATTCTCTCAGTGAGAATGCCTTACAATAATGATAATGAAACCCCCAGTAAATGATCTTCTTTTTTTAAAAAAAGAAAACGTAATTATCCCTTGGAAGAGGCCCACTTACATCAGTTTATTCTTCCACAGGGCCTGACAGATCAGTTTTGGGACACCACCCGAGGCAAGGCCTGGAGGAGGGAGTGTGGACAGAAGCGGGTGGGACGTGGGTGGGAGAGGCAGGGGTGTCATGGACACCTCCCCCAGGCAGTTTGGCCTTCTGCAGGCCTGGCTTGTGGTGAGGGGACGCTGGGGAGTGGAGCGCCCTGAAGGCAAAGGCCACTTTCTCTGGGACCTTTTCTCCTGCTGTACCCCTTCCAAGAATACCTTTCCCTCTGCCCTGCTTTCCTGGCCAACTCCCATTTATCCTACAAGACCTGGCTCAAGGACCACCTCCTCCAGAAAGACTTCCCTGATAACCCCACCACCCAGCCTCTGAGCAGGGTTAGTGGCCGTCCTGTGGGCTCCCATGGGAGCCTCTTGGGTCCCAAAGGACTGTGAGTGGGTGATGGGAGATGTTTCAAACATGCACCTATGACCGTGTCTAGCACCCAGAAAGCCCTCCATCAGCAGCCACTGTGCCTGGGCACCGCCCTCTGGGTTCTGCGCATCAGTTGCTAAGGGCCTACATGTAAGGGTCCAAGCAGGGCAGTTTCAGAAAAGCATTTAGGGGTGGATGCCAAGCCTTTCTGGCAGGCCCTGGTGCTTGTGGACCCCTAGGTCTCAAGGCGAGGCCCCAGGCTCCAGGCCTTCTGGATCCCCTGAAGCCCCTTGGTCCGGAGCCTGGAGCAACCCAGGGAAGGGCAAGAACTCACGGACCCTACCTCTCACTGGGTTCTTGTAGAATCAAGTGAGATGCGGAAACACCCGTCCCGTGCCTGGCAAAGGGAACACACCCCAAGCCTGCGGGTCCTCGTGCCCCTCCTGGCCTATACGGGGAAGGTGGTGGCCTTCCTAGACAGGGCCCAGGTGAGTCTCTGAGTCCTGTGGGTTGTAGCCAACTGGGTGGCCCAGCCTTGGGCAGGCCTGGCATCCACCAAGGGACACCAGCCTTCTCTGGGGGGTGGGGGGCGCTCTTTGGACCACTCACTCCCTCAGAGGCCACTCCTGGCCCCATTTCTAGGGCTTCTAGGGCTGGTTGTGACATCTGCTCCTCGAGTCTGCTCCAGGTGAGGCCTGGAACCTGAAGGGGCAGGTCCACACACCTGCTCACTCAGGGAAAGACGTCACAGGTGGGGAAAGCCAAGACAGAGTCAGCCTTGAGCGTCTGGCCCCTTGACGGGGGCGAGGTCAGTGGGGCTAGAAAACATTGACGTCTGTTGCCAGGAAGGCCGGAAGCAGGCCTGTCCCTGGGGGAAGACGCTTCTGTTGCTAAGTTGTTGGGTTTTTAAAATTTCTAATCGTGGTAAAATATGCAAAACAGAAAATGTATCACCTCTCCTATTTTCAAATGTACAGTTTGGTGGCCAGAAGTACGTTCATATAATTGTGCAACCATCACCACCATCCATCTCCAGAGCTTTCTCATCTTGCAAAAATGAAGCTCTGTCCCATTAAACTCCCCATCGTCCCATTTCCCCAGCCCCTGGCACCCGCCCTTCTGCTTTCTGTCTCTGTGACTGTGACCCCTCCAAGCGCCTCACGTAGGTAGGATCACCCAGTATTTGTCTTTCGTGACTGGCTTTTTCACTTCACATGATGTCCTCAAGGTTCATCCACGTTGTAGCAGGTGTCAGACTATCCTTCCTCTTTAGAGCTGAAACATATTCCCTCGTCTGTAAACACCATAATGTTTCTCCATTCCTCTGGTGATGGCCCTCGGGGTGCTTCCACCTTTTAGCTGTTGTGACTAATGCTGCTGTGAGCGCGGGTGTAGTTATCTCTCTGAGACCCTGCCTTCTTCTGTTGGGTATATACCCGGATGTAGAGTTGCTGGACCTATTTTTAGTTTGGGGGGACCTTCCACACTGTTTTCCACAGTGGCTACACCATTGTACATTCCCAGCAACGGCGCACAAGGGTTCCAGTGTCTCCACATTCTCGCCGACACTTGTTATCTTCTGGGGGTTTTGACAGTAGCCATCCTGATGGGTGTGAGGTGATGCCACCCTGCTCCCATCATTTATTTAGTCCTGCCCTGCACTGGGCGCTACCTGGGCTCTGAGGGACCACAGTGCACCCTTGGCCTCCCAGGGCCTTATGCTCTAAATGTCCAGGAGAGACATCCCTCATAATGGGTGTCAACATTCAGCCGACTGTGATTGGCTGGGGTCACGTGTCCACCTCTGCCCCCATTAGCACTAGGAGGGTCCTGGGGGCGGGGTGGCCTCCAGGAGGGGCTCCAGAGGGAGGGTGGAGTGGGGGGGTACGATGGCCTCCTGGGACATCTGCCCAGCCAAGGACGGTCAGCAAAACTTTTCTATAAAATGTCAGGTTCAGCATCCTAGGGTTTGCAGGCCATACGGGTCTCTGTCACAACTAATACATAACCTTTATTTATTAGGCATTGAATTTGAATTTCATAGAATCGTCATGACATGCAGTATTATTCTTCTGCTGATTTGTTTGCAACCACATAAAAATGAAAAAACCGTTCTGAGCTGGCAGGTTTGGCCCCTGGCTGTGGTTTACCAAACTCTGCTCTGGAATTGATGGCAGTGACACTGAGAGGACACGGGGTCCTGCTCTGTGGACAAGGGCAGTATGCTCCACCAGTTCCCTTCAGCCTGGTGCCCCGAGGGCTAGGGCTAGGGTTAGGGCTAGGGTTAGGGTTAGGGTTAGGGTTAGGGCTAGGGTTTAGGGCTAGGGTTAGGGCTAGGGTTAGGGTTAGGGTTAGGGTTAGGGTTAGGGTTAGGGCTAGGGTTAGGATTAGGGCTAGGGTTAGGGTTAGGGCTAGGGTTAGGGTTAGGGTTAGGGTTAGGGCTAGGGTTAGGGCCAGGCACCCCCTCCGGCCCCTGTGTCCCGGTTCCACGGTGAAACAGCTTCACCAGTGAGCAAAGCAGGTAGTGGCCTGGTGTCCGTTGGCATTAGTCACCAACCCACGCCTCGCTATGCATCTCCCGTTGACAGCAGTGCGAATTCCTGGGCCTCTGCTAAAGGCTTACATTTGTAAATAAAGAATGAGAAATAGGAGTGTGTGAACTCTGGGCAAATGATTCCGTGAGGATCCCTTCACTCTTTTCTTATTCACCTCCAGAGCCCAGTTTCAGCTTCAGCCTGGAAGGAAGATTATGTTCACCCCAGTGACCCTGAGTTCCAGCCTCGACTTCCAATTCCTCAGACGGGAGATTCACTGTGTTCCCCGGCGGCTGGGGTTACCAGGCCACCAAGGAGCAGACCCCACGGGCCAGGCCACAGTGTCCTGGTCCTGAAAGTTCATGCCAGCTCCTCCGTGTCACCCCATGTGACCTTGGGCAAGTCACTTCTGCCCTCTGCACTTGAGTTTCTTCGTCTGTGGAATTGAAATGATAATAACTCAAGAGTGGTGTTGTTGGTTGAAAATATGTCAAGGGCTAGGAGAGTTCTGGAACATCGTTAAATAACACTCCATCAGCGGTAGGTGTTGTGATTATTTCTGTTTTTTTGGCTGTGCTGCCTGGTTTGTGGGATCTTGGTTCCCCACCAGGGATGGAACCCGTGCCCCCTGCAGTGGAAGTGGGGAGTCGTAACCCCTGGACCTTCAGGCAATTCCCTGTGATGTTTATTATCTCATTTAATCCACACAAGCCTGTGAGGTAAATACTGTTTCTAGCCCCATTGTATGATGAGGAAACGGAGACACAGAGAGGTTAAGTAACCACCCCAAGGGCACCCAGCTGGGGCAGGGCAGAGCTGGAGTCTGGAAAGCCGGAGTCTGCCTGCCGAGCTCTTAACTCTCCACCTGCCCTGGCCTGTGTGCTCTCTCGGGAAGCCACAGGAGCAGAGAGCCCCGGGCTCAGGGCGGACCCTGTAGCGAGGTGCTCTGGGACCACCCAGACTGGAGGGGACCGCGTCCTCCAGAACGCAGGGCTCTCTGTGAGCCCACGGCCCGACCTCCTGCCCTTGGGTGCTGTGCGCACGCTCATATATATCATAGTGCCGGCTGAGGGTCACATCTCGGTGGTTCAGACTCCGCTTAGGACGGACCCCATCGCCCTGTGCACAGAGCAACCGCTGGGCGAGTGTCTGGGTTACGAAGCTGAGCTCCATTCGCCGTGGGGCCTCCAGGAAGTCAGTCCATCTCTGCCCCTTGGTTCCCCTCTGCAGAGCGAGAGGCTGGGTGGTCTTCTCCACGGTCCTATGATCTAACCAGCTTTCAGCCACGGCTCCCCACCTGCACCCCCCAGAACACTAAAGCCCCAAGGGCCTGCCTTCCCATGACTCCCAGAAGACAGAACAGGAGCTTCCTTTCTTGACTTTCACCCAGAGTTCGTCCCCGGGGGAGAGACCACCGGCCTTGCCAACGCCGACCAGCCATCTCCCCTGCCCACTCTGGACACACAGGGGTTGGGGGCCCAGCCCAGCCTGGAGCTCAGGAGAGGTGGGGCACTGTGCAAAGCCACCATTCTGTCCCCCGCCACAGCTAGAGGCACCAGAGGACCTAGAATCATTCTGTAAGGGGTGCAGAGGTTGACAGCAAGCCAGCTCAGGATGCCCGCCCCTCCAGCGGCCCTGCCTCTTTGACGGGACAGCCGCTGGTCACAGCAGGGACCCATGGGGGCTGCAGGTGGCAGTCCTCAAAGAGACGCTAGAGCTGGGATGCTGGCTCCTATGCAGGCATTTACGAAATGAAGTCAGAGAAATGGATGAATGAACGACCATCTAGTCCAATCCCATTTCAAATGAGAAAAATACAGGCTAGAGACAGCAAAACGCTCGCCTGAGATCGCACAACGGAGTGGCAGGGCCCAGATAAGGCCACCCGTCAGCAAGCCTTTATTGAGCACCTGCTGCATGCCAGATACCGTTCCCAGCGCTGGGGAGACAGCGTGGCCCAAGCAGCTGGCGGGGGCGGGCGCGGGCCCTAGTCCTCATGGAGTTTCCAGTCCGCTCCTGGGGCCAGGGCGCAGGTCTTCGTCCCTGGCACTTTTCTGCACTGAAATAGCACAGAGGACCCTCCCCAGGCCCCACTCAGACCCTCCAGGGAGGGAGCAGACAGTGCTGGGTGGCGGACGGGCCCGCAGAGCCGACTCAGGACTGCGTAGTTTGCACTCCTTCCCGGCGGTAGGAGCAACAGTGATTGCCGCTGAGATGACTGACACTCATTAACGTGCCAGTCATCCCCGGGGGGGCGGCCCCCATCAACCGATTCCCGTCTCGGTGACTGATTCATTGAAGCTGAGCTTCTGTGATTCACCCTCGGGTGGCAAACCGCACTCTCACAGAGTGGACGACCAGGGCAGGAGGGGCTCCGGGGCCCCGCAGGAGGGGCCCGCAGGAGGGGCCACGCATCCCAGGGAGGAACTGGGGCGCCAGCGTGACACTTTTTGGGAGCCCGGGCACCGGGCTGCTCCCCGTCGGGCTGGCAGTGCCATTGCCCACAGCAGCAGCCGCAGCTCCCCAACGAGGCTCAGCTTCACCCTGAAGCCTGAACTACTCAGGGCAAACGACAGGCTTTGGAAGATGCTTTTGCCTGAACCCGCTAAAGGGTGCAATGTAACAAGCTGTGGCTAGGAGAGCCAGCATCCGGTCCTCGCCAGGGCTGAGCCTCTCCCTGGTCCTGTGGCCCCTCCTGCCTCAGTTGTTCCATCAGGGAAGTGGGTGAGGGGGGCGTCACCCCGAGACCTCGGTCCCTTCACTCATGTCACAACTGTGTGTGGAGCGTTTCCCAGCCCCAGGCTCAGGACGCTGTTGGGGTGAACGGCGCAGACGTTGGCTGCCCTAGAGTCCAGGTTGGCGGCCTCGTACGGAGGCAGGTGTGCGCCCGATCGGCGGCCTGGGAGCCAGGGCTCCTCCAGAGCGCTGACGGTGAAGCACAGGCAGCCAAGCAAAGAGGAGGAGAACGCGTGTTCCAGCCGAGGAAGGGCATCTGGAGGCGCTGAGGCGAGGCGGTGGGCTCTGGATGGGAACCGCAGCCCCAGCACTGGGGGCATGGAGAGACCTGGGGGCTCCGGGGGAAGGGGGCAGCCAGGCCTGGGGTCCTGGTGAGCCCATCAGCTGGCAGACTTCTTCCCGAAGCTGCAGGGCCATGGATGGGTTTTATACGGGAGCGAAAGACTTGGCCAAGTTTTCCATATACTACCTGGGAGGAGCTGGAGAAGGTCACGGGCATCTTTTGGAAGAAGATCTGTGATTCCCCCAACTGCAGTGCTGGCCTGCAGCTGCACCACCAAACAGGTGAAAGGACCAGCCTCTGGCCACCTGGCAGGGCCCAGGCAGCACCAGCCCTGCCGGCCCCCAAAGCAGGACTTACCTAAGACCCCAGGGGTAAAGCTGCACCTGCAGGCTGCCTCTGCAGGGCCGCCGGGCCAAGGCCCCCTGTGCTGTTTGTGCTGAGGGGGCTGCTCAACCCCCTGTGGGAAGGAGGAGGCCTCGAAGGGGCCCAGGTGGTCCTCGGAGCCCATCCCACGGCAGCAAAGTTAGGAAGCTGCCTCAGAGCCGCTCACCCGCCAGAGTAGTGCTGGGGCCCGGGGGGTGAGAGGCGGCCCCTGGGAGCCTCATCTGCCAGTGTGGACAGTGTCAGTAACTTAGCTCCATTAGGAGTGAACTCGCCCTAAAGCTCCGTCCCAGAGCCGGACAGCCTCAAGCCGGTGAGAGCCTTCCCCAGAGGCTGAGAAGCCAGGATGCAGGCGCAGGGAGGCCCAGCGCGCTCTCCACAAGGCCCAGAGCTCCCTCAGGGGTGGAGACTTCATCCAGATTCTCACACTCACACACACACGCACGCACGCCTACAGGGGCCAGGAAGAACCCAGCCTGAGCGCAGCCAGCTGGGGGCCCGGGGACCTGATTTGTGCTCCCCCCAAAGGCCCTGCGGTAACGGCTGTGCAGACCCAGGCCCCCACATCCCTCATTCCAGACAAGGGCTGCAAAGTACCTTGCGCTGCCCCGCATCCCACTTCCAGGGCCTCTCCAGGACAGAGCCAAGAGCAGCCCCTCCGCAGCCCCCAGTCCCCTGGGGCTCAGGGCCCTGAGGTTCTCTAGAGAACACTGAAGGGAGAGGAAGCACATTTGGAAGGCACAGACACAGCCTCTCCCCTGAATAGCTGTGAGGCCTGGAGCAAGACACTCCGCTTCCCCGAACCTCAACGTCCACATCAGTAAAATGGGCACACGTCAGCTGCCCAGCAGGGAGGCTGTAAGGAAGCAGTGCATTTGCTGGCAGTAAGTTCTCAGTGAATGTTAGCAGACATCACTGTCAGCGCAGCCTCTGTGAATGTTCGTTGGATGAGAAGGAAAGAGTGTGCTCCGGGGAGGGCTTCTGGGCGGAAGGGAGGGGCTCGGGAAGGGCATCCAGCACCACTCCTGACACACAGAAAACAGCAACAACGAACCCACACCCATCGGAGCCTGGCCTGTTCCAGGCACCTTAACGCACACGGCACCGCCTACACTTTGGGCCCCGTGGTGGGCACTGTCGTGGTCCCCGTTTTACAGATGAGGCAACTGAGAGGTTAGGCCAGGATCACAAAACCCGGCGGGGGGATGGTGGGGGCAGGTGGCTCTGAGCCCACACTCCAGGCCGCCTCTTCCACCCCCAAGGGGCCCAGCAGCCAAACCCCTCACACCTGGCCAGGGAGGGCATGGGGCTGTCCCCACAGCCAGAGAGGAACAGTTCAAATTTCAGATGCCATGGCTCTCCGGGTATCCCAGGCAGCAGGCCTGGCATGAGTGAGCGGGTGGCCCCCTCCCAACTGAAAGCCAAGAAGACCCTCAGCCCCAGCCTCTCCTCTCCTCCAGGGAGGCCCCAGAACAGCCACGGCCCCCCCGCCCCCCTCCTCCTGGGCAACTCAGTGGCTATGAGTGATTGTGGAAACAACTCTTGGAAGCAAATCTCAGCTCTGCCACTTATGAGCTGTTCCAACCTCAGTGCATGGCTTTCTCAAACTTAACTTTCTCATCCATGAGATGGGGATAATGATACCTATTCTCCATCCAGCCCTGGGCTGTCGTGAGGACTAAACTGAGATGATGCATGAATAAGAGCAAGCACCCAGGAAATGTTTGTTGAGTGACTAAAGGACTGACCAGATAGTGCCATTCTACTTTTTTTTTAATATAAATTTATTTATTTATTTTTTGGCTGCATTGGGCCTTCGTTGCTACACGCGGGCTTTCTCTAGTTGCAGCGAGCGGGGGCTACTCTTCGTTGCAGTGCACGGGCTTCTCATTGCAGTGGCTTCTCTTGTTGCGGAGCACAGGCTCTAGGCGCACAGGCTTCAGTAGTCGCGGCACGCGGGCTCAGTAGTTGCGGCACGCAGGCTCAGTAGTTGTGGCACAAGAGTTCAGTTGCTCCACAGCACGTGGGATCTTCCCCAACGAGGGCTCGAACCCGTGTCCCCTGCATTGGCAGGCGGATTCTTAACCACTGCACCACCAGGGAAGTCCCCATTCTACTTCCAAAGTGCTCCGGCTTTGGGGCTGCAGGGACACCACAGTGACGCCCCCCAACCCGCCACTGAACGGCCAGGGCAGGGCAGCAGGGCTGTGAAGACACACTGAGGGTGAACACGCGGGCCACAGAAATGGTGCCTGCACCCACGCCTGCTCCCAGCACCTGTCTGGCAAGAGGGTGATCTAGCCCAGATTTAAAAATATAACGAACCCCATCACCGTGTATAACTGGCCAAGGGCATCATTTTTTGACAAGGAAGTAAATGAAAATGGCAAGAAATACACACAGACAACCGAGCAACCACACCCCACAATCACAGTCTCACACCCCACAGGGTCTCACACTCACTCAGCCACACAACCTCAGACCCGGGCAAACTCACACGCAGCCCACCGCGCACGGCCACGGACACAGACAGCCTCACGCCCTCCACGGCTCAGCAGACAGGCAGACGCACCTCCAGGCGCAGAGCCGCACGTCACGCAGCCTCACCCGCAGCCCATCCCCACCCCCACTCGCCCGGCCCGGCGCCCAAGCACGGCTCACCCCAGGCCTCGCAGACCGCAGGCCCGGCCCTCCGGCAAAGCCCGCAGGTAATCTGCCGCTTGCTCCAAACATCCCACTGAAAGCCCAGCGACCGGGGCCTCTGGCCACTGGCAGGGTGTTTTGTTTCGGCTTCTTTGCCTGCAAAGGCACACTTTCCCCAGCCTGCAGCCGTCTCCGTGGCTTGGCGACAGCCTGTGGCCTCCCCGCCCCCTCCCGCCCTCTCAGGAGGCCCAGGAGGGGAGCCTGCCAGGCCCCTTGGGGGTCCCCAGCAAGAGTTCCCACAGGGCTTTGCCGAGGGCATGGTGCGGGGCCAGCGCAAGCTCCAGGTGGGCCAGGGGTCCGGCCCGGTGCAGCAGCCCTCGCCTGCAACTGCAGCAGGGACCCTCAGCCCCGCCGGGCGGCCACGGCATCACGCCCAAGGGGGCTGGAGGAGGAAGCAGATGCAGGACACCCCTGGAGGCCCTGCTTCCTGGACCCTCCGTGTGCCTGTCTGGGAAATGGGGAGAAGCGACGGGAGGGAAGAGTGGGGGGTCCTCTCGCCCCCCGCCCCGCCCCCAGCCTCAGACTCCACTGGGTCGCTGAAGGTCAGCCAAGGGCGAAGCCGGAGCGTGGAAGTAGCTGAGGCGGGTGGGGCGGGCTGCTCCGGCTCTGGCTGGCCCGGCCTGACGCACCGGCCCTGTGAGAGGCTAATGGCCTCGTGGCCTGAAGAAGGAAGAGAGGGACAGAGGGGAGGAGAGCAGGAAGGCCTGGGCTGGGGGGGAGGTGGGCAGCACAGGAGGCTCACTCTCTGGGCTGCAGCGGAGGCTCCAGGGGCGCCTCTGGGGAGAGGTGGGACCCTAGGCCAGGACCCCTGGGAAGAGGGGGAGGGAGAGCATGTGGGGAAAAGCCACCGGGAGGAAAGAACAGAGAGGCAAGGACCACAGAAGCACAGGGAGGAAGCCGCACGGTCCTGTGGGGGAGGAGGCCCAGCCCCGGGACAGGGATGCAGCCTGTCCTCAGGGGGACAGCAAGTGGCCCCCGCCATCGCCCCGGCGGGGGGCAGCTGCGGGGCTGACCCCTCAGGGCACAGACCGGCACAGGGCAGCAGGGCGCTACTCGGGGACCGCGTCTGCCGGCCGCTGGCCTCCAACCTCGGAATCCCAGGCCATTCCTGGGCCCCCCCCCCCCGCAGGACCCGTGGGCCACCCTGTGACCCAGGAGGGCGCCTGGAGACGCTCAATGTCGAAAGAGCAGAGGCACCCTGGTGACTGCGGCAAAACTTCCTGGGCCGGGGACAGCTGGATGGTGGCTTTTATACCCTAACACGTCCAGGCCAGGCCTGTCTCTGCGAAATTTTCTTCTTTGCCCCCGTTAACTTTTATACCATCTCGAGACATCACAGATGAACAAATGCACCCCTCAGACGAAAGCCTGGCAGGCAGCAGCTCTCTTGGCCGGGCAAAGACTAGAAAAAGACAGAGGCCAGAGGCTGCCGTCCTGCCACTCGCTGGCCATGTGAATCGAGGTGGCCCTCCGGCTGCCCAGAGCTCCCTCAGTTTCCCAGTTGTTGGCTTAATGGGGTTAGATAACCCCTAAGGTCCCACTTGTTCAACCTGAGATTTCTGGGAAGACCACGTGTGACCCCCAAACCACACGCTGTAGCCCCTCTGTCCCTGTAGGGCCTCTGATGAAGCAAGGCCTCAGCCCTGCGGTCCTGCCAGGGGAACAGGTGGACCAGCACCTGTCTGGCAAGAGGACTCAAATGCCCAGGGTGCCTGTCCGGTCTCCGTGACCTCAGGTAAGCCCTGAACCTCTCTGAGCCTCAGATTCCAAACTCCGGGAAACGCCATTTCCCACAAAGGCATGATGATACAAGGGCGGCCTGACAACAGCATCCGCTGGGTACCGCCGGGCATCCCTGCAACCGCAGTTGGGCCGGTGTCACTACTACCACCACCACCACCTACGGCCAGTTAAAATCCCCACAGGAGAGGACACCTGGCATCCCCAGGGCCTTATTTCTGGCTTCCATCCCAAGACGGTAACCTCTTCCGGGTCGCAGTCGCCTCTGTTAGTAAATGGGGATGGGGATGGGGTCAGGTGGGCTTCAACCTCCCAGGTTTCACACGTGCTCCCAGGGAAGGGGCTTAACCGGCACTTTCAAACGGTACTAGACGCGGCCTTCGTGCAGCATTAGTCTCGGGACTAGAAGAGTAAACAAATGTGTAATTCATGAATTTGCTAATTGTCCTGCATTTGGATCTCCTGCCACTTTTCCTAGACTCTCTGCCTGACATCCGAGCTCGTGGCAAGGACTCAGAGAATGCCGGGAGCTGCCCAGGGAGGCAACTGGCAACAAAGCCGTACACCGGGACTCGCCCTCCCCCCGCAGCTGCCCCCTCGAGCCCAGAGCCCACCACCCCAGACACCACACAAGGCAGGAAGCCCGTGGCACTCCATCTTTTATTTCCTTGAACTGTACACAAATGTAAAATACTTTAACAGCAAGTCTACGGGAAAATGGTTTGGTTTTAAATTATTATGAAACAGAACCTAAGGGGAGCTTTATTAAATAAACACAAAGATGGGGATTTAAGGATACACACCTGCATCCTACCATCGTCTTTTTTACTCTACCTTCTGGGTGTGTAAGGATAGAAAAGACACATCAAACTGAATAAACAAAATCCATTTATACCCTGAAACACTGGCAGGCCACTCAAGGGATTGTTCAGAACGTCCACCTCACATAAGATGGCCTCACCATCTAATAAAAATTAAAACTGATCTGTTGGCCTCTTTGGTTCCAAAATTATGTATAATACATTTAACTGTATTTTTTTTTTTTGCTGCTATAAAAATAACTTCTTTTTCAAATGGCAGTTTCTGACTAATCATGCAACTAAATCAGTGCAAACATTAAAAGCAATCATTCGCTTAAAAAAGAAGCAAAGGATTTCATTTCAAGTATAAAAAATATAAAAAGAGTCGTACGAGTCCAGTTTCATCTAGTGTGGGTCAACCCTTTAAATTGCATAGCTCACGTGGCACTTGGACCTCTGGGGGCGAGCGAGCTCAATGCTCCACCAAGGGCCACTTCAGGACACACGCGGATAAGCAAGGGCTGTATCATGTGCGTTCGGGCGGGTGTGCAAGTGCTAGGAGGGGCAGGCGGGCGGGCGAGCAGGCGGGGGCCACATCTGTGGCCGGTGCTGGTGGCCGGGGGCCCACGTGGGCCACTTCTGCAAAGCAGCTGAAAGCCTCCCCGTTTCCCCAAGACCAGTTAAACTGCTGTGCTCCCTCGGCCCCTGCTGAGGGGGCGCCCCCCCCAGCATTTCCAGAACGCCTTCACCCCACCGCTCCCTCCTCCTAAGAGCTCACCCCCACCTGCCTAAGAGTCATTTCCACTCCTCCCCAACCAGTCCTAGAGGAATCTCCCCAGGGAAGGGCAGATTGCAACTGTTTTCTTTCCACTTGGAACAATTCAGAGTTTAACTTAAAAGGTCAGACCTGGTAGGAAAGTCCCTTTTCAATTGTACAACCGGAACGAATGACCATTCAACTGCTAGTGATCAGTTAAAGCATCAAATTAAGACCCTTCTCTTCTCCCTCCCTCCCCACCCCCAAAACACACACACATACACACACACACACACACACACAGAAGTCGAGGCAGGGACCCAAGCAACAGTCAAACGGTCACTGCCACAGCCCCACCGTCTCCGGCAGGTGATGTCCTTTCTGGGCCTCCTTCCCTCTCCAAGGGTGGAAAAGGATGGGGGCTGCCCTGGTGCCGCAGCAGGAAGGATCCCAGGCGGGGGAACGAAGCCCACGCGTTGGAGCCAAGAGATGCCGCGGCACGGCGGGCCCCGAACAGGCGACGGGGGACACGCGGCCATCGCCCGCGGCCCGCTCCCCACCTCCGCCTCTGCTGCTCCTCTGCGGGGCTCCCTCCCTCTCTCTCTCTGTGTCTCTGTCTTTGTGCTCTTCTGTGTGCTCGGAAGGCGCGATTCAGAGGGGCCAGGCCAGCTGGTGGGGATGGTGGCTGCTCACCCCACTCTCCGGGTGACAGGCGTTTGGGGCTGAGCTGCCCTTTGTCACCGCATCCGTTCGCTGCTATCGCGGAGGCTGCTGTGTGGGTGGCAGGGTGCCACCGGCTGTGCGCGTCCACGTGCGCACTGTCGAGTCTGCCATATCCGTGGAGGGCTCTCCCTCCGCTTTTGACTGATGGCTGGATGAAGAAGTAGGAAAATATCTCAGGCCTCCCCCGGGCACCTCCCGGGCAGCCCAGCGGCACCACCACGGCCCCCCTGCCGCGCACGGCGTGCCCCCCGCCGCGGGACCGTCTGAGCCCCGCCCTCAGGCGCAGCCGCACTCCTCCACGATCATGTTCGGCACGTCGCGCTTGACGATGTTGTACTCGTCGTCGAAGTAGAGCATGGACATGGTGCTCAGCTTGGTGGGGATGCAGCAGGAGTTCACGGTGCCCGGGTTCAGCCCCCGCATGCGGTACTGGTTCACCACGGCCGTGTGGAAGGACGAGGCCGAGCCGGGCACCCCCGCCAGGTAGGCCGGGCAGCTGCCCTCGCAGTAGTTCCCGTAGTAGCCGGTGGGCGCAATGATCCAGTCGTTCCAGCCGATGAGGCGGAAGTCGATGAAGAACTGCTGCCGGCAGCACAGGTTGGTCCGGCCGTCGCACTCCAGGCCCCGCTTGCGGATGCGGTGCCGGCTGTCGCCCAACCGCGCCTGCACCACCACGAAGGGCCGGTGCGACTCCTCGCCCGGGTGCACGAACACGGGCGCCACGGCCAGCTCCCGGCAGCCGTCGCACTGCACGTCCAGGCTGAGCCGCCGCTCGCCCCGCGCGAACAGGGCCTGGATGGGCTCGGTGAGCGGGAAGGTGTGCCAGCCGCTGCGCTTGAGGTCCACGCGCTTCTCCACCGCGGCCCAGCGCTCGCCGGGGCCCTGCTCCCGGAAGTACACCTTGACCCGCACCTTCCGCCGGCCGCCCTTCTCCAGCACGTAGGGCAGCAGCTTCAGGTAGAGCCATAGGCTGGCCTGCACCACGAACAGGTTCTGGTTGCCCTCGTTGGAGATGAAGAAGTACAGGCGGACCCGGGAGGAGGCCAGGCCATCTGCGGAGAAGCGGGAGAGCAGGCCAAGTTAGATCAAGGAGAACGTGAGGCGCCGGGAAACAGGGACTCTGCCGCGTGATGCTGGGCTTCGCACTGGCCACGCAGCTGGCCGGTCCTGCCCACAAATTCCTCTCCTGGGGCCTGGGCCTCTGATGGTAACCTGGCAGAGGCGGGGAAAATCATTTCCCATCGAGAAACCCGGACCAGGTTGGAGTCGGAGGGTCAGGGCCTAGAAAACCCGGCCTCACCTCTCCCAGGCCAGGGTTCCCAGGAGACAGGCTGTCAGAACTCAAAGCTCAACAGAGGAACTTGTTAGGAGGCCAAGATCTTAACAAGTTGTTACGGGTATCTGTGAAATCCGAAAAACAAAACCAGGATCTCGCTGAGGATTCGGGGGTGGGTTGTTCTAGCAGAGTTTGGGTTCTTTTTTTTTGGTTAACTTAGGGCATTGCAAAATCCAGCTGAGCCACCTACTGCCTCTTTGCAGTGTTTACCTAAGCACGATCTGATCCAACCCCCAGTGGAACCGCCACTGCAAACAAGCCAGCTCTGCTTAGATTTCTGACACAGGAACGTGTGCGTTGCAGGCTGCAAAGTGCAGCCCTCGTTTCTGAGTAGCTCCAAGGGACAGGACACTGGGCTCTGAAACTTGAGGCCCACCCCTTTCACGAGACCCTGGCTCCCCGTGAATGGCACGTTCGAAATCTCCATGGATAAGGAGAACTGGCTTGTTAGTTTTCTCAATAATTTAGCTCAAGTAGAAGTGAGGCCATGCCAACCAAGAGGACTCCTCTCTCATCCTACATTTCAGTGACCCTTCTCTCTGACAATCTCTACATTTTTTTTTTTTTTTTTTGCAGGAAGAACAAATAAGACAACTGTGTGGCCTCCGCTGGTTTTATCAAACCTCCTACCACTGTCCCCCTCCCAGCCCCCTCCTCAGGCCCCGCCTGGCTCCTTTAATAACAGACATCTGACTTTGAAATGGGGGAAAGTGCAGCCTTAAAAGCTGGTCTTGGACGAGCTGCCTGTGACCTGAATCTGTTATTTATAAGTCAAAGAGCTGGCTCCGTGAAACGGACCAGAAATATAACAGCCCCCGCTGTCATTCTGTGCCACCGGGACCAAAAGGCCTCCTCGACCTTCCAGAATCACATTTCTACTCGGGGCCCCAAAGCACCGTTTAATCCAAGCTCTCTAATTGCATGTCCAGCTTCCCCTGACTGTCGGACAGCTAAAACGGCAACGTGTTTCTTTCTAAGCACAAACCAGCCCTGATTGTCTCTGCTTTGCTACACACCCGGCCATGCAAAACTTTTCATCCCTTTTCATCCCCAGGAGGCACCAGCACAGTCTGCCCGCTGCCTTGGGGGGTGGGGGAGGGCATCTGCAGCCTGGGGACACAATTGCCACCAACCCCCCCAAGGCTCCCTGCCCACCCCACCCTGCCCAGGGCTTCCCCCTGCAACCTTCTCCGAAGTCCCCTGGGCACAAATGGGGCTGAGCTCCAGGCACAAAAGCCACCGGGCTCATTCAAGTCCTGAAAAGGACAGCGGAGCCGAGAGCAGTTGCAGCATTTCAGCACGAGCACATTTTACTCCTTCTTTTAAAGTTGGAAAGGTATTTTTCCTTGCTTGATTTTTACATTTAGACAGTGGTAGAAATTTACAATCCAGGGCCGGGGGAAAATTCCAGAAAGGACTCCGACCCTTTGTTAACTACGAACTCTACTGGCTCTAAGGCCAAGGAGCTGCTGCCGCTGCCAGGCGAGCCGAAAGGCACGGGGCTGCCCCGGAGCCGAGCCACTGTCTTTCTCTGCGTAAATGATGGGACCTGTTGAGAAGCCTGCCTTCCGCCCGATTCCAGTGCCCACACAATCGGAAGAGAGGTTGCCTAGCTCTTCCCAGCGAGGCTTCAGCAATCCTGGCAAGCCCACACCACCCGGCGATGGAAGCGGCCCCAGGGGCCTCTCACGCAGGCACACTCACACACACACGCGCACACACACACACACACACTCCTCCGGCCCACGGATATCAACAAGCACACACATCTCCATCCACACTGCTCAGCCTACACTCCGATCGTGGGAAACAAAAACATTAAGCCATCACCGAGCGAATGCCCGCGGAGCCAGGGCCGCACGCATTGGCCGGGAGGGGGGCGCGCACCCGGAGGCGCTGGGGCCCGTTTCGGAGAGCGGGGTGGAGAGCAGAGCGCTCCGCGGCGGGGGTAGGGCAGCGGGAAGGGGTTGCTGCCCGCGGGAAGAGGACGACGACCGGGACGGAGCGCACAGGGCCCGAGGCGAGCGGGCTGGGCCGGGCCGGGAGTCCGGGTTCCCCCCAGGGCGCGCTGGCTGCGGCTGCGGCTGCGGCGGCCAGAGCCGGCGGGAAGGGGGGGGAGGGGGGAGCGAGGGCCGCTCGCGGGGCCGACCCACCTGTCTCCGCGAAGCTGATGATCTCGGAGACGCGCTCCTGGCCGTCGGCGCCCGGGCTGGCGTGGCCGTCGAGGTGCGGGATCTCCACCCGGCCGTCCTCGCGCACCTTGCCCGCGTGCAGCTTCCGCAGGGCCGTGACCATGGCGGCCTTGGGCACGGCGTGTGTGATGTTGGGCCGGCCCCGCATCTGCAGGCGGTTCAAGATGTGCCGCTTCACCGCCTCCAGAAAGTCGCCGTCCACCCGGCCCAGCTCTTCGGGCCGCCGGAAGCCGCCGCACGACGTGCAGGTGTCCTGCGAGCCGCCGGGAGCTCCGGGCGGCAGGGGCGGCGGCGGCGCGGCGGGCGACGGCGGGGGCGTGGGCGAGCCCCAGGCCTCGGGCCCCAGCCAGCCGGCCGCCAGCAGCAAAAAGCAGGCAGCCCCCAGCGCCCGACCGGGCAGCCCGTCCATGGTGCGCCGCTGGCGACGAGGGCGCCCGCCGCGAGGCGAGCCGAGCCGAGCGCAAGGCCGGGCTCCGGGCTCCCAGCGCGCCGCCCCGCCCCGCCCCCGCCCGCGCCCGCCCGGGCCTCCGCCCGCCCGCCCGCCGGGAGGGCCGCCGCCGGCTCACAGGGGGAGGGGGCCGGCCGGGCCGCGGGGGTTCCCGCGCGGCGGGGAAGGGGCCCCGCGGGTGCCGGAGAGACGCGCGGGGCTAGGCGGGGGCCGGAGGGTCACTGGCGCACGGGCGTCTCGGGGCGCTTCGGCATCCGCAGCCTTCTTCCCATCCTCTCCGCGTCGGGGCCCCGCAGCCCCCGCTCGGGTGAAGCGAAAGCGGCGGCAGCGGCGGCTCGGTCGCCGGGCGGGTAAGGTGGCGAAAGGGCCGGTCGACGCAACTTGGCCGAGACGGAAACGAAGGCGCCCGGGCCCCCGGAGCGGAACCTGCCGCGGCTTGGCGCGGCGCTGCGGCGGGCGCTGCGGCGGGGCCCCGCGCTCGCACCTGAGCGCCTCAACCTCGCGCCGAGGAAGGGCCGCCGGCGGCGGCGACGGGCGGGTCGTCCTCGCCGCGGGCCGGCGAGTGGGCGGCGGAGCGGAGCGAGCGCGGCGCCGGGAGCGCCGGGGAGCACGGGCCCGCTCAGAGGCGGCTTGGAGCCCCGGGCCGCGGGCCCTGCAGTCCTCCCTGCGCGTCACACGGCAAAGTTGTCTCCAGGCTCCCCGGGCGCCGCATCCACCGGCGGGCGGGCGGGCGGGCCGGCCGCTGCGCGCTCCGCCGGGGCCTCTGCTCCGCCCGCCTCCTCGCCGCCTGCCTCCCTCCGCCCGCCTGCGCGGGCCGGCGGGGCGCGGGGCGCCGGGCGAGGTAGGCGAGGCGGCGGCGGGGCCCACTTCGCCCCGGTCTCTTCTGGCTGCGCGGCGGCGGCGATGCGGGCTCGAGCGCCTAAAAGTCTCGCTGCGTCCCCGGCGCGGGCGTCCTCGCTGGCTCACACGCCGCAGGGCCGGGAGAGAGCAGGCGGGTGGCGGCCGCGTCCCCGCGCTCGATCGGCCGCGACAGAGTGCGGACCCAACAAGGAGGAGTTCTTCGCTTTGCTCTCTTCTTTTACTCTCCTCGTTTTTTCTCCCAAGGGGGAAAAAAAGCCGCACAATCTCCGTATGTGCGCGCGCGTTGAGATAGACGTTGGCAGAAAAAAAAAAGGGGGGGGGGGAGTTTCGCCCTGGCCGTGCGGGAGGAGACTGTCCGCGCCTCCCCGCTCCGCTTCCCGGGGGCTGGGGGGGGGGCTGGGGGAGGGGGAGGCGGAATCTGTTCAGGTCGGTGCTGCCCGCTCCCCCCGCCCACCCCCGCTTCCCTCCGCTCCCTTCCTCTGCCTTCGCGAGAAGGAGGGGCGAGCGGGCCCTCTCCCCTCCCCCCTACCCCCCGCGAGGCCGGGCCACTTCTGCGGTCCCGAAACTTTCTCACCACGTGGGCGCCCCGGACCCCCGCCCAGCTGGGCGGTTGGCGGCACCGACGGGCTCCCAGCCCAGGGTCCCGGCGCTCTTCTCCTACCCGCGGCCGCGCAGGCCCTGCCCCCGGCCCGGCCGCCGCCCTCCGCGCCCGGGAGAGGCACCTCTCGCCGCCGCAGCGGCCCCGGCCCTGCCTGGGGTGCTCCCTCAGGGGCCGCGGCGAGGCGGGGCGAGTCGGCCTTGGGCGCCGCGGGCTGACTCTGCCAGCGGATGTCGCTCCCGGGCTGCAGTGCCCGAGCCGAGCGCCCCGGGCCGCCGGCGCACTGGGCGAGGCGTGGGCCCCGTGGGCTGGAAGGGCCTGGCCGGCCGCTGCCTATGCCGGCGGCGCGCCCCGAGGAACTCCTCGATTGCTGGGGGCACCGGCCTCGTCGCCAACAGGCCTCCGAACTCCGGGCTTGGCAGGCTGGCGAGGTCTCCAGCAACACTGCCGCCACCACCCCGCAACTGGCAAACCTTGGCTTCAGACAGACCCGGGTCCCAGTCGAGGCTCAGCCACGGTCAGCTTTGCAGGAGTGACCGTGCGTAGAGTCTTCACATTCCAGGCCCTACCGCCTCATCCGTACCTGGGGCACAGTAACGCCTAACATCACAAGGGCTGGTGGCGAGCCCCAGAGGAGGCGACCGGGTCAAGCTCCTCCCAGCACTCAATAAATTATGATTCCAAGGCCACCGTTCTCAGGCCGCCAGACAAGAGATGCTGTCAGTGGGCACCAGACTCCCAGCCCCGTCCAGAACCCCAAATGCAATCCGTTCTTTCTGTTCCCTCCTCGCGCCCCTACCTGGGTATGGAACTGCAGGACGGTGCTCCCGGGGCGCAGCAGGAACACGGCCCTTGCCCTCTCCCCTCAGTGGTCCAGGCCCCCACCCACCGTGGCCGCGCTCCATAACAACGGGACTGCACAGAGGTATTTTAAATTTCTTAGCATATTGGGGAGCCCAGGACGCCCGAGGTGGACCTCGGCCTGCAGCTCAGGGCTCGCCCCCACCCCCGCGGTCCCTCATCGCAAGCTTCTCTGGCCAGCCGGCCGCTGTGGCGCTCAGCCCGGACCGCAGCCTCACCGAGGCCCGCAAGTCTGGAGGCCGAGCGCCCCCTCCCTCCCGATCCGAGGAACCGACCCGGAGGTACGCAGGGCTGCTCCCGAGGTGCAAAAAGGGGGCTGGTCTGGCTTTACCAACCCAAAGTCGGAAGCAGGGGCCCAGCGGGGGCCCCGAAAGGGCAGCCCTTTGACTCCTTAGGGCCTTCTCCAGATCCCAGTCCTCTGCCACTCCCAAGCTCACAGCACCCCGTGCCCTCGGGTTTCCACCTCTTGCCCTGTCCCAAAGCCTGGGACCCTTGGGCAGAAAGGAGATGCTTCTGCCTCCTGGACAGCCTGGGCCACCACCTTCTGAACCAGGCCCGACCCACCTTTATGATTTTCCTTGCATCTTCCACCGGGCATACATGCTGTGGTCTTCTGGCTCTTTCCATCATCACAGCCCCCAACCTACTTGGCAAACTCATGCTCAGTCTTCAAGACCCAGCCCAATCTCTTCTCCTCAGTGAAGCCCGCCATGGCCTTCTGGTGCCCTGAATAGCCGTTTGCCGGGTTAGGCCCCTCAGCCCAGGGCCTGGCTGTTACCTCGTCACCTGTCTGTCTCCCGTGTGGGGCCTCAGGCTCTGCTGGACAAGGACCAGGCCTCTGTCTGATGCCAGACCCGGCAGACAGTCAGGGGAGCTTGTACTGAACGGAAGTTTGGTTGGTCGACTGATTGGGAGAATTCATTAGGCCAGTGAAGGATTTCACACCCCTGATTCCCAGCACAAGCTCGCAGTAGCGTTCCTTGCCTGCTGGGTTACAATCCTTCTTATTGTGAGTTCCACCGGGTCTGGACAGACCTGGGGGAAGAGGGGAGGGCGCCACACCTTTGGGAAGGTGCAGCAGCCCGCCCATCACCCTGGCGCTGGGAGGACGCAAAAGGCACCGTGTCCTTGCTGGTAGGAGGAGGTTGCGAGGAGGGTCCACGTTTTGCTCCCCTGACGGAGGAGCTCTCAGCCCCGCTGCCAGTCATCTGCTGGGAGGGAACTGGGTCAAGCGGTAGTCAGAGACCATCTGCTCGAGAAGCTGGGATTATCCCGCCCTCTGCTGATCCCCCAGCCCGCAGGAGCCAAGGGTGTAAATTGAGTTCTTCCAGATCACCTTGTGCTTTGGAGGGGGGAAGCCCCCCATCCCCCACTGAGGGGCAAGGACCTTTTCCTGTTGCTTCAAAGCTTCGTTTAGCACTGGACTCCATTCTCCCTTAGATTGAGGGTGACCTCAGCCCTCAATCTGAGCCAGGGATGTGACTGCGCCTGTCAGTTTTTTGCGTTGTGTTTTGTTTTGTTTTGTTTTTGGCTGCGTTGGGTCTCCGTTGCTGCAAGCGGGGGCTACTCTTCGTTGCGGTGCGCAGGCTTCTCACTGCAGTGGCTTCTCTTGTTGCGGAGCACGGGCTCTAGGTGCACGTGCTCAGTAGTTGTGGCTCGCGGGCTCTAGAGCGCAAGCTCAGTAGTTGTGGCGCACGGGCTTGGTTGCCCCCTGCACAAGCAGGGAAGCCCCCCGCCTGTCAGTTTTGAACACAGTAAT
This sequence comes from Globicephala melas, assembly GCF_963455315.2. Lineage (NCBI taxonomy): Eukaryota > Metazoa > Chordata > Mammalia > Artiodactyla > Delphinidae > Globicephala > Globicephala melas. The sequence continues at coordinate 114,276,131 of NC_083320.1, forward strand.
GCACAGCAACACTGCAGCCAACACCCTCCCCCTGGGCTGCAGGACCAGGCCGCCCACACACAGAATGCTGGCTCCCTGATGCCATCAAGGAACTGGGGCCCGCTGGGGAAGGCGGGAAGAAACATGGCGACACCATGGGTACAGGCACACAGTATGGAGAGGACTTCGTGCGGGGAGCTCAGAGCACTTGCTCTCAGTCGTTTTGGGTTTGGTTTGGTTTGGTTTTGCATAACCCATAGCTCAGTGCCAGTTTGGGGCTGATGAAGATGGGCAAAAGTGGCAAAGCAGACCGTAAAAGTGAGCCTCAGCGTGCAGTTCTTGGCCGCACAGCCCCTGCAGAGCGTTGGGCAAAGTCCCTCACGGCAGTGGGCACTCGGGGCCTGGGATGGAGAAAGGCCTCTGTCTGAGTTGGGCTCAGGGACCTGTGTTCACTTTTCCACCACTGGTCGAGAAGCCACAGTTGCCAGACCTCACCATTGTGCATCGTAACTCTGTAGAGGCCCTCGCTGTCTGAACAGAAGAGCTTTCGTGCCAGACCAGACGAGACGGCCTGCCCACCAGCAGCCCCAGGCATAGGGGCGGGACAGCCTGGAGCCAGGTGTTAAGCAGGGCCGAGCCGGGGAGCTGCAAGGGCCCAGCGACCGCCAGCTGACCTTTGTAAACGCCCAGGCACCGGCACAGAGCCCTCTCGGGAAGCCCCAAGGCCGCCTCATGCCTTTGTGGTCCCAAAGGGCAGCTGGACGGTGCCCACCTTCTGAGCGCCCCGGCAGCCCACCACATCCTCAAGTCCCCTGCCGTGGTCTCCAAGGATGCTGGTCATCTCTGAAACTCAGGAGCTCCAGAGCTGAGGCTACCCATGCTACGGAGCAGCCGTGCCCGGCACCCAGCTTGGTGCCACGTGTGAGCCGAACTCAGCGCATCCCACGTACCGGTGATGCTGAGGCGCCCGTGTGTAACCTGGTCATTGGGCCTGGGGTCCAGACGCAGACCCCCGAGTTGCGGTGGTCCCACAGGGCAGCCCGCCTCCTGTGTGCCCCTCCCCTGCTTCCCACCCGGCACGAGCATCTAACACGGGCACATCACCCCCTCGCGTGGCCCCGTGCTGTTCCTAAACGAGCTCCAGCACAGAACCAGCTTGCAGGGCTTCTCACCTAGTCGTTCCCCTTGACCTGACGCCCTCGCTCCCGGCCCCCTGAAACTTACTGTCTGTTAGCAAGAACCACACAAATCGCTGGGTTCCTGGTTCCATTCTTGGGAAGAGGCTGGCGTGAGGGGAGGTGGGGAGCCCCCTCCGCTTCCCCAAGCAGGGCTGGGGGCAGGGGTGCCGGAGGCTGTGCACAGTAGGATTCCACGTGTTTTGAATGTTCAGGAAGTATTTCAACAGCAGGCCCCGTAGGGATGGCTGCCCAAGTTGGTATATTTTCTAGAAAAATAGAGGTGCTAAATACACCATTTGACGAGTGTCCCACTTCAAACTGCTCATCACAAACTAGTCCTGGCCCAGAATTCCTGCCCATTCCCTCGATGACCACGCCGAACTACCTGCTGGGGATCCAGCAGCACAGAATCAGAGTCCCGACGATGGTCACCCTCCCCACGGTGTACTGGGGACACCGGTCCACGCACAGGACGGCTCGCCAGCTAGCTGGCACCTGCAGGGCAGCGGGGGCCAGGACGAGGAGAACCTCCCTCTGCCGGGCGTCTCAGAGGACGCAGGATGTGAACTGAGCCTTGAAGCGGGGAAGGCTTCCCCCAGGTGGGCGGGAGAGAGGGAAGGTCAGCCGGCAGGGGAGCCCGAGGGATGAGAACATATGGTCCAGGTGAAAAGCAAGGGCGAGTCCACAGGAGCAAGGCCAAGGAGGGCCTTGTCCGCCCAGAAAGGGGTGTCAAGGCTGGGAGGGCATGTGGCCCCTGAAAGAGTGTTTGAGGGACACCTTGGCAGCACTGGGAGGGCGGGCTGGGAGACCCCCCATCAGGGAGGCAGTGAGGACCACAGGAAGGGTGGGTATTGGCGCCTGTCCCATAGGACAGGAGGCCTGGGCAGGTAGTGGCAGGTGGGGGCTGAGCAGGAAAAGTCGAGGCTCTCCCCCCGCCCCAGTTCTGCCCTGAGGGGTCCTGTCTACAGCTCCTAGATGCCCAGAACGCAAAGAGCTGCTTATTTTGCAGCTAACGCAGGGCAAGGGAGAATTTCCCAGGTTTCTTTGCTTCGGGTCTCCAAACCCAACTGTGTCCACTTTGGGAACCCCTGGGTCCCAGCATCAAACTCCCCTTCAATGGCATTCCTTGGTGCGCAGCCGTTCTCGACCTTCAGAGCCAACCTTTGCGTCTGCACCTTGAGGCGGCTCCAGTGAGCCGCCAGCCAAGAAGGATGCACGGCTGAGCCAGGACAGCGTTTCTCAGGGTCTAACGTGAGACAGGGACAAGACAGAAAAAAGGAAAATAGGGAAGTTATCCTCGTATATGCAGGTACAGGCAAGGCATCCTTTCTGCTTTTTAAACAAGACCAACGAACATGTTCGTCCATTTATGTGTACGAAGCTAAGGACCTCTGTTCCCACACATCACGCCGCCCCTCAGTGCACCTGTGCACCCCGTCTCCCTATGGACCCATGCCTGGCAGGCTCCCGTAGTAAAGCAGCCCGGAAAGAGGCCGTCGTAATGCTGTGCTCCACACAAGCACTCCCTGTCCTTACAGAAGACCCTAACTGAATGCTCATAGCCAGTAAAACAGTCTCCATCTAGCCATCGATGGGAACTCCACGGGGGAGCCACCATGGCTGTAGAAGAGAAAAGAAAACCCAGCGCCGTTACCAGCTTCAGCTCCCCGCAGCGCAGGCCTACCGACTGGCTCCTGAAGCCGTGCTGATATCAAGAATGAAAAGGGAAGGATCTGATTTTTGCTTGATGGCTAAATGTATTTATATCTAATTAGGAGACCCCACTGTGAAAGGGGTAAAGTGTTTTAGTTCTGGCCTATTGAAGGACGGATACCTACTGTGTGCTCGTTCTCTGAGTTGGCGAGAGAGACCCAGAGGCGGTCTGCTTTAGCGCCGCCAATAGAACTGTGCACAGAACCCCGGCGAACAGGTAGCATCCTCAGGGCTCCCCCTGCCCGCGGAGCCCGTCAGCCCAGAGTTTTTTCATGCAAGCTCTTCTCAAGCCAGGGATTTGAGGATTTGCCCCGTTGTACTTTCCCAAAAAAAAAAGAGAAAGGGAGAGAAAAAGAAAGGAAGAAAGAGAGGAAGGGAGGGAGGGAGAGAGAGAAAGAAAAAGATTCAGCATCTTGAGGGTGAAGACACACACAACATTAACCTTTCATTTGAGCTTCACCTCCCTTAGAGGGTCTAACGCTTCTCGAACCCCCGCAACTTCCTACTGACTCAGAAATAACAGCACAGAGGAAGGAACTTAATTAAAAATCAAAAAGGAGCTGCCAATGCCAATGCCTTGGCTTTCATCGGGGACACAGGTGCTAAGACGCTCGTCCACTGACATTCACTATCACTAGTCAGAAGAAGCTAAGAATGTGCATCTGCATAGGATCCCTTTATGACATTGTTTGTATCTATAAGTAATGTGGTCAAACTGTTATTTACCTAAGCTCAGCTCCCCAACTGATATTGAATCCTGTATCAATTCAATACAGAAATACACACACGCCCATCTTGCACATAGTGGGGGTAACTCACCCTTTCCAGCCACAAGGGCGTGTTCTGGGTTCAGGGCCCCTCAGCGTCATCTCCAACAATTCCCGATGCGTCCGTCTTTTCTTCCCAAAGTGCTCTTTTATCCACTGTACAGAATGCCTTTGCACAGAGGACCTAGTGAGGACAGAGCAGTGTGCCAGGTGACGACAGCGCTGTGGCACTGTCCTGCCTTCAGCTCAGTGAGCCGGCAGGGCCAGGCCCCCCGGTGGCGGCAAGCGCAGAGCCAGGAGTGTATCGGGCGCTGGTGAGTGGGAGACCCTCCACCCTGGCACCAGGGTTGGAGCAGCCCTGGGGGAAGTAGGGCAGAGCCGGTCGGGGTGGAGAGGGGCGTCTGTCCGGGGCCTTCCAGGCAGCAGACGCTTGCGCCTTCTGAATTCGGAGCAGAAGGACCCAAGTGGGGTCCTGGTGACCTTACGGGACCGCACCCGCCCACAGCAGCCCTGCGAGCGAGGAGGCACACAGCTGAGACGGGGTGACCGCCCAGATAGGGCACAGGAGGGACAAGCAGACAGGAGCAGTGAGGGAGGTGGAAGAAAAGGCAGGACAGGGTGGTGGCTCGCAGCCAGATGGGCTGCAGGGGCAGCGGTGGCCAAGAAGGCTGAGTGCAGCAGAGTGTCCCAGAAGGAGGCCAGGATAGGGCGCTGGGGGGCAACCTGGGCCAGGGGACGGGTGGTCACCGGGTGAGCAACCTGTCCCGGGGAAAGGGGACTCGAGGGCACAAATGGCGCTGTGTCCCTCCTGATCTGGGCCAGTGGGCGCAGAGCTGCAAGGCCAGGGCAGGGGTTTCAGGGGGGCAGCCTCCAAAACTGGGAGCCAAGGGGTGGCTACCTCCAGACTCAGCGGGGAGCAGACTGCATGGGAGGCCTGGGGGCAGCCCTCGGGGCATCTGACACTGAGAGACAGAAATGGAGCCCCAAACTGAAGCCCAGCCCGGGGACTGGAGGGCAGGGGACAGTGGTGGTCCCAGGAGGGTCAGCACCGGAACTGAGTTCGGAGGGCTTGATGGGGTGTGTGTGTGTGTGTGTGTGTGTGTGTGTGTGTGTGTGTGCGCGTGCGTTGGGTATGGGTCTGTGGGGGTGTGTGTATGTTGGGTCTGTGTGCGTGTGTGTGTGTGTGTGTGTGTGTTGGGTGTGGGTCTCTGTGTATGTGTGTTGGGTCCATGTGTGTATAGTGTTTGTAGTGGTGTGTGTTAGCATGTGTGTGTGTTGAGTTATATGTGTTGTATGTCTGTGCGCTGTGTGTTGGAGTATGCAGGTGTCAGTGTAGGACGTGGGGGGGGGGAGTGTAGGTGTGTGACTAAGGCACTGAAATACAGGAACAGCGACCAGTCTCAGGGTACTTGCGCCAATGGGATTAAGAGTGAGGGAAGGAGTATCAAGGCCCTTTTCTGCCCTAAACAAACTCACTCCTGACTCCACGGGAGACTTAGAAGGCAGAATCCATAAGAATTTGTGATTAAGGGGGAGGAGATGGCGAAGGAGGGGTCAGGAACGGCTGGTGTTGCCATGGAGACCCTTCCCGCGGCCAGGTCTGATGTCTGAGATGGTCCACGGGGCCTTGGCGCTGGCGGCATGGCCGCCATCCCACCATGGGGCCCACTGGATGGGGAGGCACCGGT